>NC_069499.1:1501236564-1501836564 GCF_027579735.1 Bombina bombina | reverse complement strand
TCTCATTTGGTGGTGACTCCTCCTCTCTATTGCCTCTGTCTGTTGGAGTACCTCAAGGCTCTGGTCTAGGCCCTCTACTCTTCTCTATTTATACTTCCTCACTGGGTAAACTTATTAGTAGCTATGGCTTCAACTATCACCTCTATGCTGATGATACTCAGATCTACCTATCTACCCCTGCACTCTCTCCTTCTGTCCTTTCCCATATCAGCGACTGCTTATCTGGCATTTCTTCCTGTATGGCCTATCACCACCTAAAAATCAACATGTCCAAGACTGAGCTTCTTCTAATCCCCCATCTAATTCTACTCCAGTTTCTAACTTTACTATCACTGTTGGTGACACCACTATGTACCCATCACCCCAAGTCTGCTGCATAGGAGTTACACTTGACTCCAATCTGTCCATCATACCCCACATCCAAACGCTCTCTTCATCCTGTTGCAGCCACCTACACAATATCTCCAAAATTCATCCTTTTCTGAGTGCTGAAACCCCATTCAATCCATCCTAAATGCCTCTGCTAGGCTAATCCACCTCTCCCGATGCTCTGTATCCGCTGCACTCCTCTGTGAGTCCCTTCACTGGCTCCCCATTCACAGCAGAATTAAATTCAAAATTCTCACTCTGACCTACAAAGCCCTTACCAATGCAGCCCCCCCATACCTTTCCTCACTCATCAACAAATATACTCCAGCCTGTCCCCTAAGATCCAACAACGATCTACTCCTTGCCTCTTCTACCATCGCCTCCTCTCATGCTAGACTACAGGACTTTTCTCGTGCGGCACCAACCCTCTGGAACGCACTTCCTCGAGCTGTCAGACTTTCCCCCAACCTCTCCTCCTTTAAACGCTCCCTAAAGACCTTCTTGTTCAGGGAAGCCTATCGCCAAATTAGTAACTAATGAATTCCACTTGCCTAATAGTTGCCCTCATCTAACTCCACACTAACATCATTCCCACCTTTGCAGTCCCCCACCTCCTGTTTCTCACCCTCCTACCTATTTAGATTGTAAGTTCCCACGGGAACAGGGCTCCCAATTCCCCCTGTATTTGTTTGTTAAATTTTGTCTGGTGTCTCATATTGTACTGTCCTTTTTACCTTTGTTACCCATAGACAGCGCTGCGGAATCTGTTGGCGCTTTATAAATAAAGAATAATAATAATAATGACTATTTATTTAGCCAATTAGTGCTGTGTCAGCCACAACTCCACGAGAGTGAGCACAATGTTAGCTATATGACACACATGAATTAGCAGTCTCTTGTTGTGAAAAGCTAATAAAAAAGCTGTCTGTAATGGCTTAGAAACAGGCAGACATTTAGAGATTTAAATGTTATTAAGTATAATAATATAACAATGTTTTTTGTGCAAAGCTGGGAAATGGGTAGTAAAGGCCTTATCTATCTTTTTAAACAATAACAATTTTGATGTTGACTGTCCCTTTAACCGCTTATTGTTTCTTATATAACTACCCTTTAATCAAAATGTATTGGCTGTCACAATCTGCAAAAACAAAACAAATATTCCCACTTTCACTCACACCGCTGCATTGCATTTCCAAGATCTCTTTATCTATCTTCTCTTTTTACACGACTTTGTTTTCCTAATGGTATTTGCGTTTAGATTTCTTATCTGCACTTGTACTATGTATAAGCTCCCATCTACCTATACAGTCATTTATCTTATGGTCTTCCCTATTTCCATCACATCTGGTTTAAATCTTTTTCCTTTAGAATGTAAATTTTAGTGCATCCCTACTTGTTGCGCATGAAAGTTCATCTTCTACTTACTATGAGCAAAGAAAAGATCCTCTTTTTATATATGCTGCCAGCCTTGTGTATACAATGTACTCTATCTAATGATATCTGTATAGCAATGCACAATAGATATTCTTATTTCCTATTTAACAAAACAGCACAATCTTTACCTTTGGGAAAATCGTATCATGATCCCTGCTATTTACCTAGGGCCCTAGTTTTAACATTTAGGGATAGATTTATGAATAGTCGAGCGGACATGATTCACTGTAGCGATCCATGTCCGCTAAACCTCACTAAACGCCGACAGCACACGCTGTCCGCATTTAACATTGCACAAGCATTTTAGTTTGATCAAAAATGATGGTACAAATTTGGACAGGTATCATGTATTACACTTACTAGCAAATTATAAAGGTGGGAATTATTATTTATCTCTTTTCTATAGAAGTTTGATTAATTAAAGGGACAGTCTAATCCAAAAAAAAATGTTTTTTAATTTTATTTTTTTTATTCAGGCAATTGACAACGATAACAGTAAGAACAGGTTTACAAGTATCATTGGCATACAGTGCAATATTTTCAGTCTAATCAAAATTAAACTTTCATGATTCAGATAGCGCTAGCTAGTTCATGTGTGCCATATAGATACAATTTTGCTCACTCCCGTGGAGTTACTTAGGATTCAACACTGATTAGGTAAAATGCAAGCCTGTCAAATTTTTTGAAATAAGGGGTCTTTGTGTCTGCAGAGGCTTAGACACAAAGTAATCACATAGGTATAAAGTGTATTAATATAACTGTGTTGGTTACGCAAAACTGGGGATTGGGTAATAAGGGGATTATCTATCTTTTTAAACAATAACAATTCTGGCGTAGACTGTTGCATTAAGAAGGGTTATGGGAAATTAGTAATATTGTGAAAAAATGGAATAGCAAAGGACTCGAGGAAGTTCACCTTCATTTGGTTAAATCCAGTCTTAGGAGAGTGGAAAAGGCAACGTTATCTGCCACCTGGTGTGAATCACATATTCATTAATGCAGCTATATCATTACACCTGCCAGGTTATCTAGATGGGTGAAAGATAGGATGTGCTGTTGCGTGAAATGTTATTTCACATCACTAAAGCTGATGTGACTCCCTGTTCTTTTGAATGTCCAAAAGTAAAACAATTCTGGGCTAAGATTGAATACTGGTTAAAAAAATCAATTAAAATAAGCTTTTTCCTTTCATTCTATTGGCCGATTTGAATTTGAAATCAGACAATAGAAATGCAAGGGTACCCTATATAAAAGAGGTACCTTACATTCACTGTTCAGCGTGCGGCTGGAGACCGCATGATGAGGACCTCCATGTTGAAGGTCTGAAGAGGACCACCGACATTGCCGCCAGGATGAACTTAGAAGATGGATGCAGATGGAGCTCCGCCCATCAACATCGTTGAGTACCAACTTTGGGGTTACTGTTAGTTTTTTGGGGGTTTTTTATGCTTTTTTTCCTCTATAGGGTTTTTAGTTTTTTGGGCAGCAAAATTGATGGATGCCCTTTTAAGGGTAATGCCCATAATATTGCCCTTTTCAGAGTAATGAGTAATTTATTTATTTTTTAGTTAGTTTTTTTTATCATGGGGCTGTGAGGGGGTTGTAATTTTAGAGGGGCTAGTGTTTTTTTCACATGAAGAGCTGATCGCTTTAGGGCACTACTATTGGTAGTTTATTTTTAGAATAGTTTAGAATAGAATTATTTTTTTGGTAATTTCTTTTTTTATTTTCTGTAATGTTATTTTTTTTGTAATGTTATTTTTTTATTTTTTCAGTAATGTTAGGGTTTTTTGTGTAATTTTTTTATTTTTCTGTAATGGTAGGTTGTTGTTTTTTTGTGTAAAATTAGTTGTTTTTTTTAAAGGTAACATTAGATTTTAATTTAATTTTACAGGTAAGTTTTCTTTTTTTTTTAAGGTAGTTAGGATTTTTTTCAGTTAATTTAGGGGTATTTTAATTTGAATTTAAATTAGGGGGTGTTAGGTTAGGGGGTTTTGATGTTAGTTTATAACTTTGTATTGTGTGGCGATGTCATTTTAGGGATTAATAGTTTATTTAGGTATTTTGCAATGTGGGGGATGGCGGTTTAGGGATTAATAGTTTATTTAGGTATTTTGCCATGTGGGGGGATGGCAGTTTAGGCATTAATAGTATTATTTATGATGATACATACTGCCTGCGGACGAGCAGAATCAAATTCCCATTTTCTTTCATGTAATTGGCAAGAAGTCCATGAGCTAGTGACATATGGGATATACAATCCTACCAGGAGGGGCAAAGTTTCCCAAACCTCAAAATGCCTATAAATACACCCCTCACCACACCCACAATTCAGTTTTACAAACTTTGCCTCCTATGGAGGTGGTTAAATAAGTTTGTGCTTAGATTCTACGTTGATATGCGCTTCTCAGCATTTTGAAGCCCGATTCCTCTCAGAGTACAGTGAATGTCAGAGGGATGTGAAGGGAGTATCACCTATTGAATGCAATGGTTTTCCTCACGGGAGATCTATTTCATGGGTTCTCTGTTATCAGTCGTAGAGATTCATCTCCTACCTCCCTTTTTAGATCGACATATACTCTCATATTCCATTACCTCTACTGATAACCATTTCAGTACTGGTTTGGCTATCTGTGGATGGGTGTCTTGGTAAGTATGTTTTCATTACTTAAGGCACTCTCAGCTATGGTTTGACACTTTATGTATTTATATAAAGTTCTAAATATATGTATTGTACTTATATTTGCCATGAGTCAGGTTTAAGTATATTTCCTTTTGCATACTGTCAGTTTCATATCTGGGAAATGCATTTTTTAGGAAAAAAAAATTCTTACCTGGGGTATAGTCTTTTTTCAATTGACTGTTCTTTAAAATTTTCGGGCAAAATTAGGCTCGCAAGGGCGCAAAATGCCAAAGTATATTGCGTCATTTTTGTAGCGAGATTTTTTGGCGCGAAGTTACGTTCGATGACGCAAATATGTAATTTCCGGCGTCTTAGTCGCCGCCGAGTCCTTTCACAAGGTTGCATCTTCAATGACGCGAGTGTGTCATTTCCGGATGTTGTTAGCACCAAAAAAAATTTTGTTTGTGTTGTGCGTCATACTGGGTGCCAAATATTTCATTATTTAAAACCCCATTCCTATATGCCTCTTGCCTTTTTCTCTATCAGAGGGCTATTCTGTCCAAAATCAATGGATTCTGAGTATTGTGACTCAGAGGTATCGAATAGGATTCAGAGTAAGACCTCCTGTGAGAAGATATTTTCTCTCACGCATCCCAGCAAATCAAGTAAAGGCTCAGGTTTTCCTGACATGTGTTTCAGACCTGTAGCTTTCAGGGGTAATCATGCCAGTTCCGTTTCAGGAACGGGGTCTGGGGTTTTATTCAAATCTATTCATTGTCCCAAATTAAGAAAATTCATTCAGACCAGTTCTGGATCTGAAAATTTTGAATCGTTATGTAAGAGTACCAACTTTCAAAATGGTGACTATAAGGACTATTCTGCCTTTTGTTCAGCAAGGGCATTAAATGTCCACAATAGACTTACAGGATGCATATCTTCATATTCCGATTTATCCAGATCATTATCCGTTTCTGAGATTCTCTTTTCTAGACAAGCATTACCAATTTGTCGCTCTTCCTTTTGGCCTAGCGACAGCTCCAAGAATCTTTTCAAAGGTTCTCAGTGCCCTACTCTCTGTAATCAGAGAACGGGGTATTGCGGTGTTTCCTTATTTCGACGATATCTTGGTACTAGCTCGGTCTTTACATTCTGCAGAATCTCACACGAATCAACTAGTGTTGTTTCTTCGAAAACATGGTTGGAGGATCAATTTACTAAAAAGTTCTTTGATTCCTCAGACAAGGGTCACCTTTTTAGGTTTCCAGATAGATTCAGTGTCCATGACTCTGTCTCTAACAGACAAGAGACGATTAAAATTGGTTTCAGCTTGTCGGGACCTTCAGTCTCAGTCATTCCTTTCAGTAGCTATGTGCATGGAAGTTTTAGGTCTCATGACTGTAGCATCGGACGCAATCTCCTTTGCTCGTTTTCATATGAGTCCTCTCCAGCTTTGTATGCTGAACCAATGGTGCAGGGATTATACAAGGATATCACAATTAATATCCTTAAATCCCAATGTTCGACTATCTCTGACTTGGTTAGATCACCATCATATAGTTCTAGGGGCCTCTTTTGTTCATCCAACCTGTAATGTGATCACAACAGTCTTTCAGGTTGGGGAGCTGTGTGGGGATCTCTGACAGCACAAGGGGTTTGGAAATCTCAAGAGGCGAGATTACCAATCAATATTTTGGAACTCTGTGCGATTTTCAGGGCTCTTCAGATTTGGCCTCTGTTGAAGAGAGAACCGTTTATTTGTTTTCAGACAGACAATATCACAACTGTGGCATATGTCAATTATCAGGGTGAGACTCACAGTCCCCAAGCCATGAAAGAAGTATCCCGGATACTTGCTTGGGCAGAATCCACTACTTGTCTAATTTCTGCGGTTCATATCCCAGATATAGACAATTGGGAAGCAGATTATCTCAGCCATCAGACTTTACATCCGGGGGAGTGGTCCCTCCATCCAGATGTGTTTTCTCAGATTGTTCAGATGTGGGGTCTTCCAGTAATAGATCTGATGGCTTCTCATCTAAACAAGAAACTTCCCAGGTACCTGTCCAGGTCCAGGGATCCTCAGGCGGAAGCAGTGGATGCATTGACACTTCCTCGGTGTTACCAACCTACTTATATTTTCCCGCCTCTAGTTCTTCTTCCAAGAGTTATCTCCAAAATCCTCATGGAGCAATTGTTTGTGTTGCTGGTGGCTCCAGCATGGCCTCACAGGTTTTGGTATGCAGATCTTGTTCAGATGTCCAGTTGCCAACCTTGGCCACTTCCATTAAAGCTGGACCTTCTCTCTCAAGGTCCATTTTTCCATCAGGATCTCAAATCATTAAATTTGAATGTATGGAAATTGAACGCCTAATGCTTAGTCATAGAGGTTTCTCTGACTCCGTGATTAATACTATATTACAGGCTTGTAAATTTGTTTCTAGAAATATTTATTATCGAGTTTGGAAGACTTATATTTGATGGTGTTCTTCTCATAAATTCTCTTGGCATTCTTTTAGAATTCGTAGAATTTTACAGTTTCTTCAGGATGGTTTGGATAAGGGTTTGTCTGCAAGTTCCTTGAAGGGACAAATCTCTGCTCTTTCTGTTTTATTTCACAGAAAGATTGCTAAGCTTCCTGACATTCACTGTTTTGTTCAGGCTTTGGTTTGTATCAAGCCTGTCATTAAATCAATCTTGGAGTCTTAATTTGGTTTTGAAGGCTTTACAGGCTCCTCCATTTGAGCCAATGCATGCTTTGGACATTAAACTACTTTCTTGGAAAGTGTTGTTTCTTTTGGCCATCTCTTCTGCTGGAAGAGTTTCTGAATTTCTGCTCTTTCTTGCGAATCTCCTTTAATGATTTTTCATCAGGATAAGGTAGTTTTGCGGACTTCATTTAAATTCTTACCTAAGGTTGTGAATTCTAACAACAATAATAGAGAAATTGTTTTCCCTTCCTTGTGTCCTAATCCTAAGAATTCTTTGGAGAGATCCTTACATTCTTTGGATGTGGTAATAGCTCTGAAATATTATGTTGAAGCGACTAAAGATTTCAGGAAGACTTCTAGTCTATTTGTTATCTTTTCTGGTTCTAGGAAAGGTCAGAAGGCTTCTGCCGTCTCCTTGGCATCGTGGTTAAAGCTTTTGATTCATCAAGCTTATTTGGAGTCAGGTCAGGCCCTGCCTCAGAGAATTACAGTTCATTCTACTAGATCAGTCTCTACTTCATGGGCTTTTAAGAATGAAGCTTCAGTTGATCAGATTTACAAAGCAGCAATTTGGTCCTTCTTTGCATACATTTACTAAATTCTAACATTTTGATGTATTTGCTTCTTCAGAAGCAGTTTTTGGTAGAAAATTTCTTCAGGCAGCTGTTTCAGTTTAATTCTTCTGCTTATGATTTAAGTTTTTCCTTTCATTTATGAGAATAAACGTATATTTTGGGTTGTGAATTAATTTTTTTCAGTGAAAAATGGCTATTTTTATTTTATCCCTCCTTCTCTAGTGACTCTTGCGTGGAGTTCCACATCTTGGGTATTGCTATCCTATACGTCACTAGTTCATGGACTCTTGCCAATTATATGAAAGAAAATATAATTTATGTAAGAACTTACCTGAAACTGGATGAAGAATTTGTGCACCAAATTATTGTTGCTGGATACCATAAAACGTACATCTAGTTTTCCCAACTAATTAATGGTCATGGAGAACACCTCTTTGTGAAGCTGTAGTTCTGTGTAAACTGAAAATCTGCTTTATAGTTCAGATCTGCAGGAAAATATACCTCTGTTAAATGAGCTGCTTATTTCAAGGCACATAGAAATATTGACTTCACTTCTCTGAGTGCTGTACTATTTCTTGTTCTCACTTGGAACTGTGTGTCATATAGATAACATTGAGCTCACTCATGTAGAGTTATTTATGAGTCAGTACTGATTGGCTACAATGCAAGTCTGTCAAACACACTGACAGTCGGCAGAGGCTAAGATACAAGTTAATCACAGAGGTAAAAATTGTATTAATATAACAGCGTTGTTTATGCAAAACTGGGGAATGTGTAATAAAGGGATTATCTATCTTTTTAAACAACAACAAATTTCAAGTAGACTGTCCCTTTAAAACTATTATTATTATTTCTAACGAGCCAAAGATTCTGTAGCACTAAAGCTAGTGCAGTGTACAATGTATTGCTCTTACCTTAAAGGGACATGAAACACAAATTTTACTTCTATTATCTAATTTGCTACAGTCTCTTGGTATCCTTTGTTGAATAAACAGAAATGCACTTTGGTGAGCTAATATCATGAGGCATATATGTGCATCCACCAATCAGCAGCTCCTGACCCTACCAAGGTATCAAGGTAACAAAACAAATTAGTAAATTGGAAATTTGTTTAAAATTGCATTCTCCCTTTTACCATTAAAGAAAAAAATGATTTCCTTTTAAAGAGGCTTGAGGTTAACAAATTCCCTCAGACTGTGACTGGAGCCACTGATGTTATTTTATGTAGTAGTGAAAGGGTAGCCTTTGGAGCAAACTGAGCTTCTTTCATTTCTGCAGATAATACTGCTTTAATGTTTTCACCATCTTGCCCACGTGGCATTATTTTGTCTTCCACATCCCTTTAACTGGTTTCCCATCTTCAGCATAGTAAAATTCAAACCCCTCACTCTAATGTACAAACCCGTATGTCTCCCTTATTTCTAAATACTCTTTAAACTGTCCTGTGTTCATTTCATGACATACTACGTTCCTCGTACAGAAAAGGTGGAATAAACAGTGCTAAAAAGTACTTGGTGAGAGAGCTAGGGTTATACAACAAACAGTACAAAACTATAGATCTCTGAATGTAGACTTCTACACACAAAAATATATTGTCTCAGAAATAAAATCCCACACTATCTCAATAGGTCAACAGGATTTAATATAAAAATGTCTAATGCACATAAATTTCTAAAACACAAATTCTTAAAATGTATTCCTCAAAAATAAAATAGAATAAGCAAAGACAATATATATTTCTAAAACATATATTCCATAAAATAATGTGCACAATGAGCTAATGGGTACACAAGGACGTCTCCTCTTAGGCAGCGATAATGGGCGATAGTTAATTGCTAAATACCACCTTAATGGCTAAATACCACCTTAAAAGTTAAAACCGCCTCATGGGTTAGTAACTCTAATTCACAAGTGTGCATCTGCTATAAGTTTAAATCTTCTCTTGCCTGTGATAATGAATAGTTCATATGTTCAATATGATAGGCAGTTCATATATTAGTAAAGTAACAGTTTATTCGTTTGGTGTATCAACAGGTCTGTAAAACCTGGGTATTAATAGCTTTTTATTGCTGTGTGTTGTCTTTCTCTGTTTAGAATGCTTCACCTTTTTCTTTTTGTCTTCAAAGATTGACCAATCATGAATAAAAAATGAAGACTGTGAAGATACATAAAAGAGCAAGGCTCTCTCTTGCGTCTCTCCCACCACCCAACATAGCTCATTAACTCCTGTTTTGGTTGTTTACATCCCTGTCAAATGGTTGTGCATGAATTCATGCACACTGCCTATACAGTACATTCTATGGAGAATGTGTGTAAGGGTGGGGGGGTATTTTCCTTGATGATTCTGACTTCTTTTTGACATTACTAGTGAATTATAATCAATATATTATAAATACAAAATTTAAACAAAGTAAACTGCTTAGTGACATATGATAGATGGAATAAAAGTGTGTGTCAAGGAGGGAGGAAATATTAAGTAATGTACTGTACATTCTATTGACATGTTAGTCATCTTCTAGACACTTTGTGGACCTTATTTGCATGTGGTTACCCATGATCCCTAGCTGCAGCGGATACTTGGATAATTAAATGTGCTCAACAATGAATTATGTTACTCAACAACTTGTAATAAGTATGAGGTTGTAAATACCAACATAATATTTGTTTTTATACCTGAACATAGTGAGTATAGAGATTTTTCAGCCATAGCATATCTTGTGCAGAATTAAGCACATTACTCATTAAAACAACAAAAGAATTTATTAAAAAGACATTGCTTAGATTTACATAAATGTATTGGAAGCTAATGCAATGGTGAGTGCATTTAAACATTTGTTACAAGTTACAGTTTCCCTAGCAAATCAATTGCAGTCCCTTTAGAAAGCTGATCCAAAGAGCTGGTCTTAATATCAGGTGAAAAATATTGTTCCTGAAAGAACTTTTACTTCAATTTTCTCCTTAAAGCAGCAATAAAATAGGAACAGAATTTTAAAAATCAATACACCATATATAATTTCCCTTTAAAAAAAATCTTGATATATTGATGACATTTTTCTGTAAATCCTCAAATATTTTGCAGAATAGTTGCTGAAAATCTTGCCGACAATGCTTAGCAGCTAGAAAATAGACACGAGATCACAAAAAAGTCTCCATGTTCTAATTTTACATTTCTGCACAGACTAACAAATGTATCATTTTGAAATGTATCTATTACCACAGTAAAATCATTGTACAAAAAAAATACCAGTGTAATAATTTGTCATCTGTTACATACAGAATAATAAAAGTGGGAAAAAGGCATCGCTGCAAACACAATTCTCCAGACCAGCCCCTCCGAACAGTTCCTATATGCATAGTACCATTTAACAATTAACAGAGTATATGGGGGGGAAAAAATAATAATAAAAATATTCACAGACACAGATCCTGCTAGAAAAAAAATAATGCTGTAACATAAAATACAGATACAAAGATAATTGATCTTTTTTTTAAAAAGTTTTTTTTTTAATAATAATATTGTGGTCCTCAATAATTAGATAATATTATAATACAGATGTACTCAATGTTTTGGCATGACCACCAGTGGCAAAGTTAGTGTAGTACTTATAACGCCAAATGGTTTAATGGATATTATAATAAATATTAAATTAGGTCACTTTGGATTAGCATACATGTTATGTCTTATATTTCAATACAGTACAAACAAACATTTTACCTCTGGGCACCATATAAAATCCAAGATCAGTGACTTATGCATTCCTAAAGTGTTGGATTAGGAACAAAGTGTTTCTCAGCTTTTTGTACAGTGCTCACAAATCAGCTTTTTAGTTCCTACATCAATGTCAGAGAGGGGCACATTTCGAGAAGTGGTAGGGACAAATAGCTACTTTTTAATATGCACCCAAATTTCTCTGTAAGGTTTTCATACAAGATCAATTTATTATTTATATGTGATAAATTGTATGTTGCACTTATACTAAGTAAATTACCTCTCTGACATTGGTTTTGTTGGATTTTGTCTTAGATATTAAAATACTTTCCTTTTATCCATTCCTAATTAACAGTAAACACAAAGTAAAAACTGACAAAGCTAATTTAATAAAAACTGCATTCAAAAAAGTTGTATATCTATATTATGTTTCTTGAGAGCATGTACAATATAGAAGACTTTCTGGAAGTATTTTATGTATTAAATATTTTAGATCATAACTGTGAATAGGAATTTGTTTTATTCCAATTAACTAATTCCTCCTTCATTAAAAATGTATAGAATAAATAAAAACAAAATCATTAAAAAAAATTAATTCAAGTTTTTCCACACATCAAATAAAGAAAAGAAAAGCAATAAAGTTTGTAGACTTAAGACATAATTCAGTTGCAATGTGTGGTCTACACATTTCTTTGCCATAGTTAGTTATATACTAAATAGATAACTGCACGAGGGGAGTATTGCATTACATATTATGAAAAAGAAAAAAATATATATCTCCAAAGCAATTTCTTTAAAGGGATATGTTATCCAAATGCTGAATCACTTGAAAGTCGTAAGGCATTTCAGTGAAAAAGCTGACTAGGAAATATCAACATCTCTTTGTAAAAAAAGGAAGTGTTTTACCTCAAAATTACCTCAATAGCCACATCCCACTGTAAAGAGACTTTAAGCAGCCAATCAGGGTGCTAGTCCTGGGACATGCATTTAGCATGTGCAGGCACCGTCACTTTATTTTCCTCCTCAGTCTAAAGTTTATTATGAAATCTAATAATAATAATAAATCTCACATGATTATGGTGAAATCCTATGAGATCACAGTAATGCAAAACTGATGCTGCTGATTTTTTTCCCCTTGCAGATGACATTACAAAGAGTAGCTAAAAGGATAGCTGTTCACAGTACACTTTGGTGAGCAGAAAATATGTTGAGCTTCCTTTTTTACATAGGGATGTTCATGTGGTGTTTTCTAATGAGCTTTATACAGAGATACTGCATCACTTTTAAGTGATATAACAAATGGGTAATGTCTATAAAGAAAAAAAGGATATTAAAATACATGTGTATTTCATGTATGTATCAATGCAGCTTTCCACATAACCAGCACATTTTTTAACCAAAGTAACATTTACCCTTTGGATTCATATAGGTAATAGAGCATTTATAATTAAAGGGACACAAAACCCAAACTTTTCTTTCATGATTCAGATAGAGCACGCAATTCTAAACCACTTTCCATTGCATTTCTATTACCTACTTTGTGTAATTCTCTTTGTATCCTTTGTTGAAAAGCATACCTATATAGGCTCAGTAGCTGCTGACCGGTGGCTGCACATATATGCCTCTTGTCATTGGCTTTCAGCTACTCCCAGTAGTGCATTGCTGCTCCTTCAACAAAGGATGCCAAGAGAATAAAGCAAGCTAGATAATAAAAATAAATTGGAAGGTTGTTTATAGTTGTATGATCTTACTAAATAATGAAAGAAAAATGTGGGGTTTTATGACCCCTTAAGTCATACTTGACATTTTTTTCTGTAGCATTTGCTGCTTGACATATGCAGGCCCATTTATCAAAGGGCTTGCGGACCTGATCCGACACTGCGGATCAGGTCCGCAAGACCTCGCTAAATGCGGAGAGCAATACGCTCTCCGCATTTAACATTGCACCAGCAGCTCACAAGAGCTGCTGGTGCAACGCCGCCCCCTGCTGACTCGCGGCCAATCGGGCGCCAGCAGGGAGCTGTCAATCAACCCGATCGTATTCGATCGGGTTGATGTCCGGCGATTCCTGTCCGCCTGTTCAGAGCAGGCGGACAGGGTTATGGAGCAGCGGTCTTTAGACCGCTGCTTCATAAGTTGTGTTTCTGGCGAGTCTGAAGACTCGCCAGAAACACGGCCCTTCAAGCTCCGTACGGAGCTTGATAAATGGGCCTGTATATGAGAATGATACACTATATACTGTATCTATTTTTGAGCTGGCAGATTTTTCTATTAGTCAAGCTAAACTAAACTATGTTTTTGATCACCTGAAAATATGAAAAAGAGCAGGATATGTGAGACAGTTCTCTGTAGTGGGGTTCTGCACTTATAATGAATACTCAATGTTAAAATTAGCAATAATTTGCCACTTCCGTGTAATAACTACATACATACACATTTAATATTTGAAAAAGCCCCCAATTTAAAAAATGTATTCCTTTTTTATATGTTATACACACATTATTATTAAGCATACTTTATAAATGTATAGAGTCTAAAACATTAATCATCTAGGACATGAGCAAACAGTATCAGTATAACACATCATTTGACAACTACTATATATGTGTGCAGCAACAAGCTGTATTCTTTGGCTTGTAATTAAAAGGGACATTAAAGTTATTTTATTTAAATATATATGTATATGGCAAAATATATTAGATTGTAGATTTGGTGAATTCCTGAGAGTAGAATGGTGTCACTAATATGCCACAATGTGTTTTAGTAAAGTTTTATTAAGAAAAAAAAATAAAAAAAATACTGTTGATCTGAAAACACATCACAACGGAGTACTGTTAAATCTGGAAAACAGGCACTCTTGTTGGCACGTTGGCTAAAGAATGACTGTAATTGCACAAATATCAAATAAAGCTAGGTGCTGTAGTGCGTCATTCCTTGGTGTATGAATGACAGATTATCTTCTATGGAAATGTGGCTTTGATAAATATGATTATGTATTTGGGAATCAATTCAGATGCAAAATACAAGCCATTCGCTTCACGATCAGTTCGGTAAAGCGGAGTACCAATAAGCAATTTAAGATCTGGATACAAATGTATTGCAAAGGAGCACTTGCACTAATTAAAACAATGCTCTTTTGGACGGAGGTGAACCCCCCCCCCCCCCCCCCCCACAACTTACAAATGTAAAAGAGTATTATATTGTGTTTACTATATGAAATTAAGCATTGTATTGGGATTTAATTAAATGGTTTAATGTCCCTTTAATTATACACGTAATACTATTTTTTTTTATAAGTAGGGTATTTTATAGTGCAGCTATCAAAGAACTAGATGTCAGTATAGTCTACAGTTGAGTATCAAATTATACCATTACACAGCGATTAAATACTGTTGTTTAACGTTGATTGCAGGACCAAATCATTTATACCAGTTATGTACTACGGCAGTTGAATAGCTTTTCATTTTGTTTTTTAAACTAGACTAGATTAACCCTTTGATTATTTTAATGAAACATTGTAGCAGATATACTGTACAACACTTTCCTGAATGTTAACCAATGCACATATGCAAAACTGGAAAATGAAACAGAATAAAAAACATAATTTATGCTTACCTGATAAATTCCTTTCTTCTGTTGTGTGATCAGTCCACGGGTCATCATTACTTCTGGGATATTATCTGCTCCCCTACAGGAAGTGCAAGAGGATTCACCCAGCAGAGTTGCTATATAGCTCCTCCCCTCTACGTCACCTCCAGTCATTCGACCAAAGACCAACGAGAAAGGAGAAGCCAAGGGTGTAGTGGTGACTGGATTATAATTTAAAAAATATTTACCTGCCTTAAAAAACAGGGCGGGCCGTGGACTGATCACACAACAGAAGAAAGGAATTTATCAGGTAAGCATAAATTATGTTTTCTTCTGTTATGTGTGATCAGTCCACGGGTCATCATTACTTCTGGGATACCAATACCAAAGCAAAAGTACACGGATGACGGGAGGGATAGGCAGGCTCATTATACAGAAGGAACCACTGCCTGAAGAACCTTTCTCCCAAAAATAGCCTCCGAAGAAGCAAAAGTGTCAAATTTGTAAAATTTGGAAAAAGTATGAAGCGAAGACCAAGTTGCAGCCTTGCAAATCTGTTCAACAGAGGCCTCATTCTTAAAGGCCCAAGTGGAAGCCACAGCTCTAGTAGAATGAGCTGTAATTCTTTCAGGAGGCTGCTGTCCAGCAGTCTCATAGGCTAAACGAATTATGCTACGAAGCCAGAAGGAGAGAGAGGTAGCCGAAGCCTTATGACCTCTCCTCTGACCAGAGTACACGACAAACAGGGAAGACGTTTGTCGAAAATCCTTAGTTGCCTGCAAGTAGAACTTGAGGGCACGAACTACATCCAGATTGTGTAGAAGACGTTCCTTCTTTGAAGAAGGATTTGGACACAAGGATGGAACAACAATCTCTTGATTGATATTCCTGTTAGTGACTACCTTAGGTAAGAACCCAGGTTTAGTACGCAGAACTACCTTGTCTGAGTGAAAGATCAGATAAGGAGAATCACAATGTAAGGCTGATAATTCAGAGACTCTTCGAGCCGAGGAAATAGCCATTAAAAATAGAACTTTCCAAGATAACAATTTTATATCAATGGAATGAAGGGGTTCGAACGGAACACCCTGTAAAACGTTAAGAACTAAGTTTAAACTCCATGGCGGAGCAACAGTTTTAAACACAGGCTTGATCCTAGCTAAAGCCTGACAAAATGCCTGGACGTCTGGATTTTCTGACAGACGCTTGTGTAACAAGATGGACAGAGCTGAGATCTGTCCCTTTAATGAGCTAGCCGATAAACCCTTTTCTAAACCTTCTTGTAGAAAGGACAATATCCTAGGAATCCTAACCTTACTCCAGGAGTAATCTTTGGATTCACACCAGTATAGGTATTTACGCCATATTTTATGGTAAATCTTTCTGGTAACAGGCTTCCTAGCCTGTATCAGGGTATCAATAACCGACTCAGAAAAACCACGTTTTGATAAAATCAAGCGTTCAATTTCCAAGCAGTCAGCTTCAGAGAAGTTAGATTTTGATGTTTGAATGGACCCTGTATCAGAAGGTCCTGTCTTAGAGGTAGAGACCAAGGCGGACAGGATGACATGTCCACTAGATCTGCATACCAAGTCCTGCGTGGCCATGCAGGTGCTATTAGAATCACTGATGCTCTCTCCTGTTTGATTTTGGCAATCAATCGGGGAAGCAGCGGGAAGGGTGGAAACACATAAGCCATCCTGAAGTTCCAAGGTGCTGTCAAAGCATCTATCAGAACCGCTCCCGGATCCTTGGATCTGGATCCGTAGCGAGGAAGTTTGGCGTTCTGGCGAGACGCCATGAGATCTATATCTGGTTTGCCCCAACGTCGAAGTATTTGGGCAAAGACCTCCGGATGAAGTTCCCACTCCCCCGGATGAAAAGTCTGGCGACTCAAGAAATCCGCCTCCCAGTTCTCTACTCCCGGGATGTGGATTGCTGACAGGTGGCAAGAGTGAGACTCTGCCCAGCGAAATATCTTTGATACTTCCATCATTGCTAGGGAGCTTCTTGTCCCTCCCTGATGGTTGATGTAAGCTACAGTCGTGATGTTGTCCGACTGAAACCTGATGAACCCCCGAGTTTTTAACTGGGGCCAAGCTAGAAGGGCCTTGAGAACTGCTCTCAATTCCAGAATGTTTATTGGCAGGAGACTTTCCTCCTGACTCCATTGTCCCTGAGCCTTCAGAGAATTCCAGACAGCGCCCCAACCTAGTAGGCTGGCGTCTGTTGTTACAATTGTCCAGTCCGGCCTGCTGAATGGCATCCCCCTGGACAGATGTGGCCGAGAAAGCCACCATAGAAGAGAGTTTCTGGTCTCTTGATCCAGATTCAGAGTGGGGGACAAATCTGAGTAATCCCCATTCCACTGACTCAGCATGCACAATTGCAGCGGTCTGAGATGTAGGCGTGCAAAGGGTACTATGTCCATTGCTGCTACCATTAAGCCGATCACCTCCATGCATTGAGCTACTGACGGGAGTTGAATGGAATGAAGGACACGGCATGCATTTAGAAGCTTTGTTAATCTGTCTTCTGTCAGATAAATCTTCATTTCTACAGAATCTATAAGAGTCCCCAAGAATGGAACTCTTGTGAGAGGAAAGAGAGAACTCTTCTTTTCGTTCACTTTCCATCCATGCGACCTTAGAAATGCCAGAACTAACTCTGTATGAGACTTGGCAGTTTGAAAGCTTGAAGCTTGTATCAGAATGTCGTCTAGGTACGGAGCTACCGAAATTCCTCGCGGTCTTAGTACCGCCAGAAGGGCACCCAGAACCTTTGTGAAGATTCTTGGAGCCGTAGCCAATCCGAATGGAAGGGCTACAAACTGGTAATGCCTGTTTAAGAAGGCAAACCTTAGATACCGGTAATGATCTTTGTGAATCGGTATGTGAAGGTAAGCATCCTTTAAATCCACTGTGGTCATGTACTGACCCTCTTGGATCATGGGTAAGATTGTTCGAATAGTTTCCATTTTGAACGATGGAACTCTTAGGAATTTGTTTAGGATCTTTAAATCCAAGATTGGCCTGAAAGTTCCCTCTTTTTTGGGAACCACAAACAGGTTTGAGTAAAACCCTTGTCCTTGTTCCGACCGCGGAACCGGATGGATCACTCCCATTAATAATAGATCTTGTACACAGCGTAGAAACGCGTCTTTCTTTATTTGGTTTGTTGACAACCTTGACAGATGAAATCTCCCTCTTGGGGGAGAGAATTTGAAGTCTAGAAGGTATCCCTGAGATATGATCTCTAGCGCCCAGGGATCCTGGACATCTCTTGCCCAAGCCTGGGCGAAGAGAGAGAGTCTGCCCCCCACTAGATCCGGTCCCGGATCGGGGGCCCTCGGTTCATGCTGTCTTAGGGGCAGCAGCAGGTTTCCTGGCCTGCTTGCCCTTATTCCAGGACTGGTTAGGTTTCCAGCCTTGTCTGTAACGAGCAACAGCTCCTTCCTGTTTTGGTGCAGTGGAAGTTGATGCTGTTCCTGTTTTGAAATTCCGAAAGGGACGAAAATTAGACTGTCTAGCCTTAGCTTTGGCTTTGTCTTGAGGTAGAGCGTGGCCCTTACCTCCTGTAATGTCAGCAATAATTTCTTTCAAACCGGGCCCAAATAAAGTTTGCCCCTTGAAAGGTATATTAAGTAATTTGGACTTAGAAGTTACATCAGCCGACCAGGATTTTAGCCACAGCGCCCTACGTGCCTGAATGGCGAATCCTGAATTCTTAGCCGTAAGTTTGGTTAAATGTACTACGGCCTCCGAAATGAATGAATTAGCTAGTTTAAGGACTCTAAGCCTGTCCGTAATGTCGTCCAGCGTAGCTGAACTAAGGTTCTCTTCCAGAGACTCAATCCAAAATGCTGCCGCAGCCGTAATCGGCGCGATGCATGCAAGGGGTTGCAATATAAAACCTTGTTGAACAAACATTTTCTTAAGGTAACCCTCTAATTTTTTATCCATAGGATCTGAAAAAGCACAGCTATCCTCCACCGGGATAGTGGTACGCTTAGCTAAAGTAGAAACTGCTCCCTCCACCTTAGGGACCGTTTGCCATAAGTCCCGTGTGGTGGCGTCTATTGGAAACATCTTTCTAAATATTGGAGGGGGTGAGAACGGCACACCGGGTCTATCCCACTCCTTAGTAACAATTTCAGTTAATCTCTTAGGTATAGGAAAAACGTCAGTACTCGCCGGTACCGCAAAGTATTTATCCAACCTACACATTTTCTCTGGTATTGCAACAGTGTTACAATCGTTAAGAGCTGCTAAGACCTCCCCTAGTAATACACGGAGGTTTTCCAATTTAAATTTAAAATTTGAAATATCTGAATCCAATCTGCTTGGATCAGAACCGTCACCTACAGAATGAAGCTCTCCGTCCTCATGCTCTGCAAGCTGTGACGCAGTATCAGACATGGCCCTAGAATTATCAGCGCACTCTGTTCTCACCCCAGAGTGATCACGCTTGCCTCTTAGTTCTGGTAATTTAGCCAAAACTTCAGTCATAACAGTAGCCATATCTTGTAATGTTATCTGTAATGGCTGCCCAGATGTACTAGGCGCCATAATATCACGCACCTCCCGGGCGGGAGATGCAGGTACTGACACGTGAGGCGAGTTAGTCGGCATAACTCTCCCCTCGCTGTTTGGTGAAATTTGTTCAATTTGTACAGATTGGCTTTTATTTAAAGTAGCATCAATACAGTTAGTACATAAATTTCTATTGGGCTCCACCTTGGCATTGGAACAAATGACACAGGTATCTTCCTCTGAATCAGACATGTTTAACACACTAGCAATAAACATGCAACTCGGTTACAATTTTATTTAACAAAAACGTACTGTGCCTCAAGAAGCACTAAACGATTAAATGACAGTTGAAATAATGAACTGAAAAACAGTTATAGCATCACTCTTTACAAACAACACAACTTTTTAGCAAAGGTTTGTTCCCATTAGTAAAATAACACTAATTAAATTTTAAACATAAAAATTACAGAGCAACGTTTTAAATCACAGTCACTATATAAGTCTCACAGCTCTGCTGAGAGAATCTACCTCCCTTCAAAGAAGTTTGAAGACCCCTGAGTTCTGTTAGAGATGAACCGGATCATGCAGAAAATACAAGAGTAACTGACTGGAAATTTTTGATGCGTAGCAAAGAGCGCCAAAAACGGCCCCTCCCTCTCACACACAGCAGTGAGAGAGAAACGAAACTGTCATAATTAAAACAAGCAAACTGCCAAGTGGAAAAATAATGCCCAAATATTTATTCACTCAGTACCTCATTAATGCAAACGATTCTACATTCCAGCAAAAACGTTTAACATGAAAAATACCTAATAAAAGGTTTAATGTACTTTTACAGAGTAATTCCGGTGAAATACCATCCCCAGAATACTAAAGTGTAGAGCATACATACATGTTCATTATAACGGTATGGCAGGATTTTTTCATCAATTCCATTCAGAAAATAAAAACTGCTACATACCTCAATGCAGATTCAACTGCCCGCTGTCCCCTGATCTGAAGTTTTTACCTCCCTCAGATGGCCGAGAAACAGCAATATGATCTTAACTACTCCGGTTAAAATCATAAGAAAAACTCTGGTAGATTCTTCTTCAAACTCTGCCAGAGAGGTAATAACACGCTCCGGTGCTATTGTAAAATAACAAACTTTTGATTGAAGTTCTAAAAACTAAGTATAATCACCATAGTCCTCTCACACCTCCTATCTAGTCTTTGGGTGCAAGAGAATGACTGGGGGTGACGTAGAGGGGAGGAGCTATATAGCAACTCTGCTGGGTGAATCCTCTTGCACTTCCTGTAGGGGAGCAGATAATATCCCAGAAGTAATGATGACCCGTGGACTGATCACACATAACAGAAGAAATAATATTTGTAGTATTGTCTTACTCGTTCACATTTTAATGCATATCCATTAACTTTTTGGGAGTTTTTTTTGGATTCATCTGGGAGTCAGGTGCTCACAATGAAAAAAACTGCAAACTGCATTTTGTGCTTTATTAGATGTGACAAAATATATTTAAAAGCCAGAATGTTAAAACTCAGAGTTCAAGACTAATGAATGATTTGGGGTGCAGGATTAATTAAAGGAACACTGGTAAATTGTGAAGATAAGGTTAGGGCACCTGGGACATGATTCCGATAGAAGTTAATTTAAACGTTTTTTTTATTGTACACTCTTATCAAATTTACTTTGCTATCTTGATATGTTATAAAGCAGGTAGATAGGCTAAGGAGCATGCTCAAGGGCGGAGCTCTATATGGCAGCAATTTTACAAGCATGGTTTGCACAATGTTATACATTGTGTAAATGTAAAAACTACTGTCATCTAGTGCTGAATAGCAAAAATATTTTTTTCAAAACTGCTGCCATATTGTTCTCCAGACACGTGCACACTACCTACCTAGGTATGCTCTACAACAGTGTTTCTCAACTGTCCTCAAGTACCCCCAACAGGCCAGGTTTTCATTATAGCTGAACCAGTGCACAGGTGAAGTAATCAGCTGATTAGTAACCATGGTTACTAACCTGCTCTCACCCATAAGCCGATTATTTCACCTGTTCACTGGTTTAGCTATAATGAAAACCTGGCCTTTTGGGGGTACTTGAAAACAGTGCAAACCCTAAACTGGGCCTATTTCTAGTTGAAATTAGAAAATGTACTTTTTGGCACAGCTAAGAAAATATTTAACTTTTTCAGTCAATTTCTGTAAAATATTTAAAAATAAGGAAATAAAACAGATTTGTATTTGTAGTTTATGGCAAACAACCTTGAGTTTCCATGAGCTAGTTAACATGCAAGACAAGCTGCAGACCTTTCTGCATGCAACATTAAAACGGGCATTTATTTGCCATTCACATGCATTTTAAATTTAGGGAGGCATAAAATATATTTTGTAAATCATCAACAAAACCAGACAAAATAAAAATAAATAAAAAAATTAACCTTTGCAGATTTCCTAAAGTTAAAAGGATAAAGAAATGTTTTTGTACAAATTTATTAAAGGGACACTTAACCTTTTTCTTTTTCTTTCATGATTCAGATAGAGCATGCTCTTTTAAGCAACTTTCTAATTTACTCCTATTATCAATGTTTCTTTGTTTAGTGTACCTTTAACTATAAATCAAATACTCCAGTACTTTCTTAGTAAAAATTTCATATATGCATAAACATAATGGCATGAAACTTTAGGCCATATTCCTTTAGTATATGGGCTTTATCACGAAGACCGATTGTCGAGATCCTTCTGATATCGGAAGAGTACATCATTCATTTGCAAATTCTTCCATTGGCAACAAATGTAAGAAAGTACATTATAAAAGACATACATACCATAAGCATTAGCCTAAACCTAAATTACCCGCTCGTTCTGAACAGGATAACTTCACAAATATAGCATAATTTTATCTTATAAAAAAAGTATAGTAATACTCTTAATGGAGAATCAGGCTTATTATCACATAATCTGAGTGTTAAGATTTAATACAGTATATAAACATGCAAAATCATTGCATGAGGCATATGCAAAACATTAACTCTACCCTGTCCAAAACAAAATCCCTCATTCTACTTGAGCATGATTAGCCAATCCTAAAATAATTAAGGTTAAATTAATAGGACAGGTATCAATATATCGCTTGTTCGACACTAGGGTAAAAAGGCATTTGTGAGACATCTTTGTAGAAATCTCGAGTTATAAATACAAGACTGTCTTTAGTACCTTTATATAATATAGTGTAGACTAACATTTCTATTAGCAGGGTACAGGAGAGATCCCAATGCACATCTGTATGTGCTTAAGTTCCTATTCTTGAGTAATGTTATCAGAACCAGAACCTAGACCTTAGGAGAGTCTCTCAGAGGTTACAACTTGCATTTTACAAAAAAAAACATTGGCCTCATTAAATAAATGCATAATATCAATGGCAGCAAACTAACATTTGGCTTATCTAGGAACAATGTGTCCATAACCATTTTTTCAGGAACAAATCCTAGACAAATATCAAGAAAGTCCGGTTATTTATGGACATAGTACCCTCAACAGTAATCTTTTATGGCAATACATATTTTCATACAGTTCACCCTGATATCTCGTTCTTAGTTTTGTGCATTTTAGGAATAGTAGGAAGACCTAGGAAATTATACCATTCTGGGTCCTACTAAATCCCCCCCCAGCTAAGACAGAATTATATCCTAGAGCAAATGAGCACTCTAGTTATGGTTTAAACCCTACATCTCCTTGGGAAGAATGTTTGCTTTCGATAGGTTATATAGTCCAAGATTTGTGGATGATCACTGGCCTTATCTTTAAAGAGAAAAATATATATTTTTCCTTCAAGAAACGATGATTTTGTAACCCTAAAATTTTTAGGCTCTTGTGATTCGTTTAAATGGTACACCACCTTAAAATTTAAAGGGTTATTTAATGAGAGCCCCCCAGTGTTATGGGTTGTTCAATCAAGTCTCTCTAAGCTAATGCAACACTCTGCAAACTTGGGTGTATAAACTGCTGGTTGATAAAAGAAAATCCTTCGAAATCAGCTTGATCGATGTTGGCAATGACCAGCTGGTCGGGAGGTGTAAGCACAGGCTGTCCTCTTGTAAAAAACTTGTCAAAATTTTCAGCTCCCTTGCCACACTGTAGAGAAAAAGACAAATAGATTAGAGAGAATATTATAGACAAGGTTCACTATGCCTTCCAAAATTCAGAATTTCAGGCACAGGAATTCCACTCAATAAAAAGCCTAAATTATTTCTGCTCTGAGAATTACTTACCTCTAACAAACTTCACTTTTATATCAAGAGGTTACCTGTAATAGGACACAATACATCCGCAGGGCTTGGTGCAAGTAAAATTGACTTTATTGTAAGTCTTGCAAACAGTTACAGGGTACAGAAAAGCTCAGGAGTGAGCTAAGAACAACAGGAACGTCCAAACTTCACTTTTAGGTGTGTCAATACAACCAACAGAATTCACTTCCTGAGTGGGCAGATGTAATATCTCAGCTGGTGTAGCCAGTAATGGACTCCGCTTTATATTCAGGACTAAGGACTAATATTTTATTTATCTTTATAGCACTTATGAATAATAATAAAAATACTAAAAGGGAATTAACAGTTGCCCAGTTTCTTAAGTGACGCTCATCTAATATGCCACCTGTCAGGGGTGGTTATAGGACATAGATAGACTGGCGACCTGATACTTAGATTTGCCCACCACAGTTGCAAAAGCTCTGTTCATTCATTCTCTTTTTCTGTGAAACACAAGTATCCTGACCTTGGCTATCAAACCAATTGTTTTCCTCTGGTTGGATTTTAATCCTAGTAGCAGACATGGAGTGCTTAATATTGTGAATTTGTAAGGGGATACGTTTACTGGAGTTAATATATTCACTTAGATAGATGTATAGGTTATTTAACTAGCTGTTGCCAGAATAAAGGTACATGGATGACGATGCAAAAACACCCCAACATACCAAAGCTTTTAACACTCCCACTCTCCCAGAATCCCCCAGTCATATGGCCAAGAAGAGGAGAAAACCAGAATAGCAAGAATGATAAAGCGTGACAAATAAAGTGCAAACCAAACTCTAACCATCAAGAAAGAAATACATGTGTCAGGTTTATTTTGAGATCCTAGATAGACAAAACGGTACCTTCTTTCTTTGGTACAATAAAATGGTTGGACTAGAACCCCTGGTTTAGCTTTGTGGCTGGAACTGAAGCAATTACTCCCACTGTTTCCAAAAAATATGTTTTCAGCCTATGTATTTCTCTCTGTCCTCCATAAAAAGGAATATGCTGCTGTTTATTTCCAACTAAACTGCAGCTGTAAATAATTTAATGGGACTTGAAACAATAAAAACAATAAAAACATGTTAAATAAACTATTATCTTTAAAGTAAAGAGTACTGTTAGAATAGTACGTAGACATCTTTTTAAACATATATGAGTATAAAGGGATAGTAAAGTCTAAATTAAACTTTCATGATTCAGATAGGGCATGTAATTTTAAACAACTTTATAATTTAATTTACTTGGTATTCTTAGTTGACAGCTAAACCTAGGTAGGCTCATATGCTAATTTCCTAGCCCTTTAAGGCCGCCTCTTATCTGAATAAATTTTACAGCTTTTCACAGATAGAGGACGTTAGTTCATGTGTTTCATATAAATAACATTGTGCTCATGCACGTGAAGTTATTTAAGAGTCAGCACTAATTGCCTGAAATGCAATTAGTGCTGACTCTTAATGCAAATGTCTGTCAAATGATCTGAGACAAGGAGGCAGTCAGCAGAAGCTTAGATACAAGGTAATTACAGAGGTAAAAAGTATATTTCTAGAACAGTGTTGGTTATGCAAATCTGGGGAATGGCAAATAAAGGGATTATCTATCTTTTTAAATTATATATTTTTGGGTGTTTACTATCCCTTTAAATATTGAAGAAATAAGTGCAAATATTTAGTTTCTATAAAGTAATGGGCACCGCCATGTTGAAACCTAGGTTTTACTTTTCTACTTTGCTGAGGACAATTTGAGAGATATAAAAGCATCACTACATGGCTGTGTGCAATATAGAAATGTTAATGTAAATATCTCACTGGGATTGAAATTCCTTTATCACCACATTTATACCTTTACTTATTGGCCTCAGCAGTAATATGAGAGAGGGGAGAACAAGATTTAAACTCTAGGTTACCCAAGTTACAACATGACAGTGCCTATTAGTCTATTTACTATGCATCATTAACCATTTTATATTGGAATCTCAGAGTATATATAACATACAATCAGTATCGTAATTGTCATATGGACACAAAAAGCATATTAATAGAGATACACAGTCATACTTGTTACATCACAGATACATTCAAAACACATAATAGGTGAACCTCACATTTCAATAAAATTATTTGAAATATTTAGAAGAATGATTTCCCATAATGATAAAGGACTCTCTCACATGAACCAAATATAATGTGGGAGGAATAATAATAAAATTTTAATCATATTATATAGGAAACTGGGAACATAGACAGACAAATGTTATAATAATAGCGGTATTTTACAAGGGAGAAAGCGAAATAAGTCTGGTTAAAATCAAGAAATGCCATAGTACTATAGGCTGCACAACTGCAGTATATTAATGTTAAGTTATACTAGAGTATTATATTGATATTCTCTAACTTCCAATGTGGCGGCATTGCATAATATATGCACATAACTGAAAAACAATTCCCTCTATACAATACTAAAATGGTCAAAGTGTCCTACCCTGTTTCGGCCACCACTGACAGAGCAACACACCAGATATTAAAAAATAGGAAAATCTAGGTGTATACTGTAAGTTACACTGAATGGGGTCGTGGATATGCAGGACTTACAGTATATTGGTAAAATACTATGTGTAGTTAGCTATATATAAGACACCATTCCATTTACTTCAGGAGCATTGGTAAGTCTATAACAAAGGCAGTATAAGTTAAAAAGAAAAAAATAGTTCTGAGTAAGTGAAGAGGATGATCAATATGTACCCTCAGTCCTCTCATGACATCATATAATAGAGAGCCTCAGCCCCTAATGGTAGCACTACACATATGTGGTACTTTATGTATTATATTAGGGTCTACTGGATTATGGGTTCTTTAGATAGCTTAGTTACCGCCATTATGTTAAGAGATAGAAGACAATGAAGCCTCTGTTATTTCAGTGTTGCCGCATGAAATGTTTCTACCTATTACTAATGTGTCGTTCAGGAATATAAAACTCAGTGGGAACAGATTTAAATAGCAATAAGTCCACAGCTAACTATAGTTTAGGAACTTTTATAGACCTTTAGTACCTTCCATGGAAAGGTGAACAAGTCTTGCCATCAACCAGTAAAAATCCCCATGCAGGTTATAAAGATAATATTCAATCTTACTGTTTATAGCGAAGTTTAAGGCTGTCCTATAGACAGGCAATAGAGCTGACAAAGGCAATTAAGTAGGATTATAGTAACACTTCAATGTGCATATATATGGTGCTGGAAACTTATAGTATAAACAGTTTTATTAACTGTGGTTAGGATGCATGAGCAAGATCATGTACAGCTGAAAATGTTCAAGGATATATAGCGTTTTCACCAATGATACAAATGAATGCTGTCAATCTGCGGGCATGGAGTTGTATTAGTCCCAGTTCGTTCATGTAGCTTACCCAACTCCGGTCCACTCAAACACAAAGGTACTGTCTACCCAGTAACAGTCTTGCCAGCAAGGGAAAAACATGTAGTCGCTGCTCTACTCTGTAAGTTCCCACCTAAGCATTAAAATAAGTGATGCAGCCACTATAAATCTTTTGTTAGTAGCAGAACCCTGGACCAAACCTCCTTTATGTCCATGTCATGTAGAACACTAATTGTAATCGGCTTAATCTGCCCCACAGGATGATACACGGCTACATGAACAGAGTGAGAAGGTAGATCATGGAGCGCTATATGTGGAGACCCTGGAGCGCTATCTTTCATAGAAGGCGATGTCTTCACTGATAGCCTGAACTCTACCTCCAGATATCGTGTGGGCCTCTCTGAGACAAGGTCAGTGAGTTTCCTGACTGAGACTGGGCTGTGCCCTCCGAGTCAAGAGCAGGAGAGCTACATGTTTGTTCCATAGTTTCCAGGAATCTTATTCGGTGCATATCTAGCACGTCAGTCAGGGCTGTAAGAAATGCGGGAAACTCCATCATCACTGCCAAATGCTTGGTTTTCCTCTATATTTATCGGCCTCAGTGCGTTGCAAAATTTGAGCCGGCTCCCTGGTTGCCGGATATGCAATTCATGTGGTAGAGCAAGCAAGGTAAGTACTGACTTATTTGCCGTGAGTGTAAGTTGGAGTCCAAACGAGCTATATAATGGAGGTTGTAGCTGACAGTATGTTGGGCTTTTAGTATGTGGGGTATTCATCAATATCAGTATGCTGAGGTGAGATAGCTTTGAAACGGATTGTAAATAAGGTGTATACAGAGTGGGTATTGTGCTGCTTACCCTTTTAGTAGGGATCTGTATAAATCACACTGGGTGTAGCAGCCGCTGTTACTGCTGAATAAGCTGATCGTTAGTGCCTTATTATGTGCAGTGCAGCTCTTGCCTGATTTCAATATGTCAGCTTGGAATGCAGGCTTATCTGCTTATGAGGATCAAGCCTGCGGCTGTCAGCAGGTGCCTGGAGTCCAGAAGCTGAGTAGTTGCTGCGTGTGGAGAGCATCCGTAGCCGACTGTGGGATTAGTGTGCGATTAGTGTGCCACTTGGATTGTGGCCTGCGCTCACAGGTTTCGTCTCCTGTCGGGAGGTAGTTGTGTGTCGCTCTATTTAGAGCATTGCAAAAGAGTGAGATCATCCGGGGCCAGACGGTCATAGTTAGCCCTCAGGTTGAGTATTGTGCCGCGGTAGGATTGCCTTGGAAGCGCCCTTCCATGCAGAGCAAACAATTATGCTGCCATGTTGGTTGCTGGCCCCCATTTAACAATTCCTGTCCACCGGCTTTCCTCTTACCAGTATATGCAACATGCAGAATAAGACATAAGCTGCAAATATGCTGTGTAAAGGACATAAAACACATTTTTCTTTCATGATTCAGATAAAACATTCAATTTTAACAACTTTTCAATGTACTTCTAATATAAAATTTTCTTCATTTTCTTGTTATCCGTTGTTGAAAATAAGAAAGGTAAGTTCAGGAGTGTGCACGTCTGCACCACTATATGGAAGCAGTTTTGCAACAATGTTATGAATTAGCAAGAGCACTATTTCTTGTCATGTAGTGCTCCAGATACGTGCACGATACCTATCTAGATATCTCTTCAACAAATAATAAAATGAGCACAAAGCAAATTTTATAATAGAAGTAAATTGGAAAAAAAAAATTAGAATTGTAATCTCTATCTGAATCATAAAAGAAACATTTTGGGTTTCATGTCCCTTTAATATAGTATTAATTAATTTACACTTACAACTTTAAAACAAAAAAAAGCACAATGCCCTTCCAGTATCCCTAAACCTTTGCTAAATATACTCTGCTCTCAGCTGGGTTTAAACGTACCATGACAGTCTGCAAGCTCCTTCGTCTTTTTTACCATCACAAATGCAAAAAAATGCATATCAGGAAGATGTGCCAGACAGCAATTTGCATTCCCCTTCCTTGTTCCTCATGAAGACATAATATTAGAGGTGATCTGCTTTATCGTTCTCTGCTCAATTATCTACTGATTCACAAACTACTTATTTTGTATCCATCACCTTAAAAGAAAGTCTATTTATTTGACAATTAAATACCGAAGGTTATATAAATAACCACATTCAGATGAGTGAAGATTTTTACCCAGTTTGTGATAACATTCGTGCAGTTCTTTTTTACTTAAATGAACATTAAAGTATTCTTATGCATAACAAACGAGCACCATGACGCAATATACCTGCTTTAAAAAGACGTTTTTTACAGCAATTAAAACTATTTTGCCAACAAGATTTGATTAATTTTTGCTATTTTAGAGCAGTTCAAGGGGAGGCCTAACGCGTTTCGTGAGGACCTCCTCACTTCGTCAGAGGCTGCCCATATGTCCGTAGATACTTCTTATATATGATGATCTCTCCAATCAACATATTTAAAAAAAAATTAACAAAGCAACCGTAACATATATTCCCTTAACAAATAGAAACATACATATATAAAATTATATCCATGTACCATTGCATATATTTACATTGCAAGTGAGTATATTAAAAATATGTCACATATACTCACTTGCAATGTAAATATATGCAATGATACATGATATAATATTGTATATGTATGTATCTATTTGTAAAGGGAATATATGTTATTGTTGCTTTGTTACATTTTTTAAATATGTTGATTGGAAAAATCATCGTATATAAGAAGTGTCTACGGACAAATGGGCAGCCTATGACAAAGTGAGGATGACCTCACGAAATGCATTAGGCCACGCCCATTGTGACACAATACATGTACACAGCAGTTCCCTTTGCCAAATTTAGGGACGCTTGGTTGTAGTCGCAGTGTTTGCTATATTCCAAGGTTACACAGCACTTCAGGAATCGGGCCATTCGGTGAGACGATACACGACTGGAGGTAGAAGGCTTCAGTTCTCATTTCCCATTACATCGGACATGTGGATGAACCTGTAGACTGTGCCTTGGATTGGATTGAATGTTTTATGCAATATATATGTGAGTAATGTGAGTGCATTTTATCTTTGTATTAAACACTTTTGCGCATGCTGAATCAAACTTAGAGTGGATTTGCGCTTGGTTTTCTCCTTTTGTTTTGTATGTTTGGTCGAGTGGTGTTCCAGCACCTGTTTTCCTTTGGAGAAGCATCTCATCACTCACAGTGTTTTGAATCACTTCAAGTGTACTATCTTACTAATTGTCATAATACATATTATATTACCTCTTTTATGTGTACTTGCTAGTTTTATTTGAGTGACGCTTGTATTTGTGTTTTGTTCAAGGGGAGGACTCTTGTGAAAAGCAACAAAGCCTAGATATAAACAAACTCACGCACTGATCTAAGCAATCACTATGTTATATGTAGCAGGATAAGGTAAGCTGCAGCAAATGTTAGTATAACGTATGCTCTCTAACCTCTGGGGTAGTTGGAAATGCAGAATTTTCAGAGGTAACAACAGGCATAATAAATGATAAACTGCAATAAATAAATAAATATATAGAACAATTAAAAATGGCCCAGCTATACATCAGTGTTTCCCAAACCCAGTCCTTATGACCTTTACTCAGACCAGATATTCATTATATCTTAACTAGAGCACAGGTGAAACAATCAGCTCATCCATCAGCTGATTGTTTCATCTGTGCTCTAATTAAGATATAATGAGTATCTGGGCTGAGTAAGGGTCCTGAGAACTGGGTTTGGGAAACACTGCTATACATGCTATTTCTGAACAAAGGGGATACCAGAGAAGCTTTTACAATCATTTGTGTTATGATTGCACAAGTGGTATGTAAAAAAAAAATTCCAGTGAGAAACCCAAATTTTGTGAAAAAGTTAACAATTTTTTTTAATATGGCCGCATTTGCTGGTAAAACGGTGGCATGAAATATTCCAAAATGGGCCTAGATCTTGGGTTGTCTACTAAATATATATATAGTTTTGGTAAATAAAAAAAAAACAAGGCTCTATTTCTGTTTAAATGGAGTGATAGGAAAAATACTAAAAATTCTCCAGTCTTTTGGGCAAGTTTTCATCTAAAATTTCGGTCCTTAAGGGTTAAAGGGACATGATTTAGACAGAGCATACAATGTTAATTTTACATCTATTACCAAATTTATTTTTTTCTCTTGGTAACTTTCTAATTTACTTCTATTACCTAATTCGCTTTGTTCTTTTAGTATCCTTAGTTGAAAAGCATACTTAGACAGGCTAAGGAACAGCACTACATTACTGGGAGATAGCTGATGTTTTCAGCTAGACACAAATATCTTTTTTTCCTAGGGTGCCCATATGTGATCAGCTTGCTCTCATTAGTACGGTCATCAGTAATCTGGTGCTCTGCCATAACGTTGTTTGTTCTAGTTTAGACTTACAAGTCAATCTTTGAGGGATGCAACACTTAAAGGGACATTAAACACTTTTAAACATTTTATATTAATATCTCATTGTATGTAGTAAAGCAACTTTGCAATATACTTTCATTATTTATTTTGTTCCCTTTTCCTTTAACCCCTTCACCCAATAAGACGTATATATACACGTCTTGTGGTACTTTGGCTAGTGTACTGCAAGACGTATATATACGTCTGAGCTTCAAGAAGCTCCAGCAGTCTCAGCTGTTACATTACAGCCGATAGCTGGTGTTTCTGAAGCTCCATGCATCTGCAACATATAAAACTGGAGCACGATCGGCGCTCCGGGTTCCATATGAGAGCAGATGCGTGATCGTTACAGACTGTGACACCGCCTGTAACTATCTTCTGTTGGTGCCGGCATGAGGTGTGGGCGGGAGGCGGGTGGACAGCCCAGAAGTGGAGGGGATAGGAAGTGGGAGGGTCCTACGCTACAGAAAATAAAAAATAAAGGGGCAGGGAGGGATGGGGCAGCTACACTACAGAAAAAGGGATGTGGGGTGCCCTAACTTATGATCGCAGGAGGGGGAGAGGTGGCTGGTATACTATGCTACAGAAAATAATAAAATAATAAAATACATTTAAAAAAATAAAGGAGGGAGGTGACCACTGGGGGGTGGGGGTGGGAAGAGAGCTGTTTGGGAGGGATCAGGTTGGGATCAGGGGGTGCGGACTGTCAGGTAGGAGGCTAATCTCTACTCTAAAGCTAAAATTAACCTTTTAAGCTACATAATTAACCCCTTCGCTGCTGGGAATAATAGAAGTGTGGTTCCCAGCTGCAATTTGCGGCCTTCTAATTATTAAAAAGCAATGGCAAAGCCATATATCTCTGCTGCTGTATTTCTGAACGGATCCCAAAGAAACCGTTACAACCATTTGTGCCATGATTGCACAAGCAGTATGTAAATAATTATAGTGAGAAAACCAAAGTTTGTGAAAAAATCAACAATTTTTTTTTATTTCATAGCATTTGGCGGTGAAATGGTGGCATGAAATATACCAAAATGGGCCTAGATCAATACCTTGGGTTATCTACTTAAAATATATATATATATTTTTGACAGGTAAATAAAAAAACATAAATTATGCTTACCAGATCATTTATTTTCCTTCTGTATAAGGAGAGTCCACAGCTTCATTCCTTACTGTTGGGAAATACTGAACCTGGCCACCAGACACCCCAGCCAAAGGCTTAAATACCTCTCCCACTTCCCCTATCCACCAGTCATTCTGCCAATGGAACAAGGAACAGTAGGAGAAATATTAGGGTATAAAAGGTGCCAGAAGAAAAATATAATTTAGGGGGGCGCTTATCGGAGAAACATGGGCAGGGGCCGTGGACTCTCCTTATACAGAAGGAAATTATCTGGTAAGCATAATTTATGTTTTCCTTCATATAATAAGGAGAGTCCACGGCTTCATTCCTTACTGTTGGGAAACATACCCACGCTCTAGAGGACACCGAATTATAATGGGACGGACAAAAAGAGAGGCTGACCCTAATCTGAGGGTACTACAGTCTGCAAAACCTTTCTCCCGAAGGCTGCTTCAGCTGAAGCAAAAACTTCAAGCTTGAAAAATTTAGAAAAAGTGTGTAAGGAGGACTAGGTAGCCGCCTTACAAATCTGATCCATAGAGGCCTCATTCTTAAAGGCCCAAGAGGAAGCCACTGCTCTAGTAGAATGAGCCGTAATTCTCTGAGGAGGTTTATGTCCCGCTGTCTCATAAGCTAAGCGGATAACACTCCTTAACCAAAAAGATAAGAAAGTCGAAGAGACCTTCCGACCCTTACGCTTCCCAGAATAGGCAACAAACAAAAAAGAAGTTTGTCTAAAATCTGTAGTAGCCTGAAGATAAAACTTCAAGGAGCGAACCATGTCCAAATTATGAAGCAAACGTTCCTTCGAAGAAGAAGGATTTGGACCACAATCTCTTGATTGATGTTGTGGTCTGACACGACCCTATGAAGAAAACCTAACTTAGTACGTAGGACAGCCTTATCAGAATGGAACACCAGATAAGGAGGCTCACATTGCAAGGCGGCAATTTCAGATACTCTGCGCGCAAAAGCAATAGCCAGTAAAAAAAGAACCTTCCAGGACAACAACTTAATGTCAATTTCATGCATAGGCTCAAACGGAGCCCATTGCAAAACCTTAAGAACCAAATTCAGACTCCAAGGAGGAGCCATAGATCTGAACACAGGTCTGATCCTAATCAGAGCCTTAACAAAAGACTGAACCATCTGTAAGCTCAGAGAGCCTCTTGTGCAGTAAAACAGACAAGGCCGAAATCTGTCCTCTCGGGGAACTGGCCGAATCCTGGAAACCTTAATTTTATGCCAGGGAAATCCAGATAAGTAGGTTCTTTATACCTTATGATAGATGCGACGAGTAACCAGCTTATGAGCTTGAATTAGGAGTATCAATAACTCTCTCAGAAAACTCTCTCTTGGCAAGGACTAAGCGTTCAATCTCTACGCAGTCAGCCTCATAGAATCTAGATTTTGATGAACAAAAGGAGCTTGTTCCAGCAGATCCCTGCGACAAGGTAACGTCCATGGAGGAGAAGATGGCATCCTCACTAGATCCGCGAACCACATCCTTCGTGGCCATGATGGAGCAATCAGTATTACGGATGCCTGCTCCTGCTTGATGCGGGCCACTATTTGAGGAAGGAGTGGTAATGGCGGAAAAAAGTAGATTAGATTAAACCTCCAAGGTGCTGCTAATGCATCTATTAGCTCCGCCTGAGGATCCCTGGCCCTCGACCCATATCTGGATAGCTTGGTATTGAGACGAGACGCCATGAGATCTATCTCCGGCATCCCCCACATGCTGCATATCTCTGCAAACACTTCGGGATGGAGAGACCATTCCCCCAGATGAAAGGCTTGTCTGCTGAGAAAATCCGCTTCCCAGTTGTCCACACCCGGAATGTGGATTGCTGACAGCGAACAGATTTTGTTTTCTGCACACTCCAGAATCTGAGATACTTCCATCATTGCTAGGGTGCTTTTCGTTCCCCCCTGATGGTTGATGTAAGCCATATTGTCTGATTGGAATCTGATAAACCCGGACGAACCCAGAAGAGGCCAAGCCTTCAGAGCATTGTAGATTGCTCAAAGTTCTAGAATGTTGATCGTGAGGGAGCTTTCCTCCCGAAACCACAGGCCCTGTGCCTTCATGGCACCCCAAACAGCTCCCCATCCTGATAGACTCGCGTCCATAGTCACAAACTCCCAGGATGGTCTTAGAAAGGATGTCCCTCGGGACAGATGATCTGGACAGAGCCACCAAGAGAGCAATTCTCTCGGCTGGCAGTCCAGGGAAATCTGTTGAGATAGATCCGAATGATCGCCGTTCCACTGCCTCAGCATGCACAGTTGTAAAGGTCTGAGATAGAACCTGGCAAAGGGAATTATGTCCATGCTGGACACTTTGAGACCAATTACCTCCATACACTGAGCAACAGATGGCCTTAAGGAGGTCTGGAGGGCAAGACATGCCGAAGCCATCTTGCAACATCCTCATGGATATCGAGTCTATTATAGTACCCAGGAATTCTACCCTGGTGCTTGGAATAAGATAACTCTTTTCTAAGTTTATCTTCCATCCATGAGATCGAAGAAGAGAGAGAAGAGATACTGAATGGTCTTCCGCTAGACGAAAGGATGGTGCTTGAACCAGAATGTCTTACAAGTATGGAGCTACTGCTATACCCTGGGTTCTGGCGATGGCCAAGATAGCCCCTAGAACCTTTGTGAAGATTTGTGGAACAATAGCTAGACCAAATGGAAGTGCTGATCCAGGAACGCAAACCTTAGGAACTGGAAGTGGTCCCTGTGGATTGGAACGTGAAGGTAGGCATTCTTCAGATCTATCGTGGTCATGAACTGTCCTTCCTTAACTAGAGGAAGGATGGACCTTATTGTCTCCATCTTGAACGAGTGGACATTTAGAAATTGGTTTAAGCACTTTAGGTCCAGAATCAAGCGGAAATTTCCCTCCTTTGGGACCACAAACAGGTTTGAATAGTATCCCAAACCTCTTTCTGTGATAGGAACTGGGATAGGAGGCCAGATCCCGCACGCACCCCAGAAAAGCTTCCCTCTTTTCTGGTCTGGAAGACAGGCTTGAGAGGATAAATCTGCCCTTGGGTGGATGATAATTAAAAACTACCTTGTATCCCTGAGCTATGACCTCCAGGACCCATGGATCTTGCACATCCCTGAATCAAGTGTCTGAAAACAGTGACAGTCTGCCCCCTACACGATCCAGCGCCGGATCGGGGGTCGCCCCTTCATGCCGACTTGGTCTAGGTGGGCTTCTTGTTATTCTTGGATTTACTCCACGATTGGGCCGTCTTCCAAGTGCTCTTGGTTTGCTCGGGCTTAGAGGAGGACTGCTGATGTTGGGACTTTTCAGAACGAAAGGAACGAAGATTAGATCCTTGTCCCTTAGATTTGTTCTATTTATCCTGTGGTAGGAAGGCACCTTTGCCCCCTGTAACTGTGGAGATAATGGAGTCCAGGCCTGGACCAAATAAAATATTTTGCTTAAAGGGAAAGTAGTCTAGTCTTCGAAGTCATGTTCGCAGACCAGGACTTTAGCCAGAGCGCCCGACGGGTCTGTACTGAGAAACCAGAAATCTTAGCATTCAGGCAAATAATCTGCATGTTTGCATCACAGATAAAAGAATTAGCAATTCTCAAGGCTTTAATTCTTTCTTGGATAACCTCGAGGGGACCCTACACCTCGATCAAATCTGCTAAGAAGTCGCACCAGTAGGCCGCAGCTCCAGCAACCGAGGCAACAGCCGCTGACGGTTGAAACAGGTACCCCTTATGCTGAAACATTTTTCTGAGAAAAGTTTCCATCTTCTTATCCATCGGCTCTCTGAATGACGATCTATCCCCAAGTGGGATAGTAGTACGTTTGGCTAGCGTGGAGATAGCGGCATCCAACTTAGGGACGGAACTCCATAACTCCAGCTGAGAGTCCGGGACCGGGAATAATTTTTTAAAGGCAGATGAAGGGGAAAAGGAAGATCCAATTCTATCCCACTCGTTCATAATAATGTTCGGCATTTTTACAGGTACAGGAAAAGTTAGCGCCGTTCCCTGTCCTTGTACACTCTGTCTAATTTAGGGATCAACGGTTCATCAGGCAACTTGGCCTCTGGAACCTCTAATGTCGACAGAACCTCCTTTAGAAGAAAACGTAAGTGTTCTATTTTAAATCTAAAGGCTCTGAAGACTCAGAGTGTGACCCATCCTTGGATACTTGAAAAACAGACAAATCTAGTAAATCACTGAATGATCCCTGGACCGGAGAGCTATGTTTAACCTTTTGCTTGCACTTTGCAGGGCGAGGTAAAGCACTAAGAGCTTCAGACACCGCCATCTTTAACTGCGCGGTAAAGTCTGATGGTAAAAGGCTCCCTCCAGACGGAGGATCAGGCATGCTACGGGAAGCTGCATGTGATGAGGGAGATCACTGATGGGTATGCACCTCACGGGGCGGCGAGTCCTCAGAGGTGGACGGCTCAGTGGTACTAAAGGGGTTAACCTTCTTAGACATAATAACCTTGTTGATGCATATGGAACATAGTTGAGAGTGCGGGCATACCAAGGCCTCCTCACAATATAGACAGGTATTGCTATTAGGGATAGAAGGAGTACCCTCGAGCATATCAGAATCCTCCATAGCTTGTGCTAATAACAGTAGGACACAGAATAAATTATCTTTTATTTCTTACAAAATGGCACCTTTATACTCCCAATGACTGGGGCACTCACCCCCTCCTAGACCCAGGCAACAGAGAAACAAACGTCTTCTCTGACAGCTAGCTTGGTTAGGGAAGGGAAATCGAAAGTGTGACCACACCCGGTCACGTAGTGCGCAAGACAGGACCGCCAAGCTTCAAGCTGCACAGCATTCAAAGTGCAAGTAAAAAAACCTGTGTGTTCCCTTACCGCATAACAACAGTCTATGAACCCAGTAAATCTCCACATAAAGCAGCATAAATCAAAGTAAGAACCCTGTGAACACAGAAAAAAGAGGCGCCTTATGGGACAGTATTGTGGAATATACAGACAAGCAGGTCACAAACACTCTCTTGCAGGAGGGTACTCACATGCGAACCGGCACAACAGTGTGCCTAACCAGGCAGCACGGGACCTTTAGTCGCCTGACAGACGTTTGCACAGAAAACCTTGCGTTGGTAGCAGCAGCCAGTCGGCGAAAACAGAGGGTCTGACGTCACAGTGGGAGCCGTCCGACGAGTAGCCAATAGCAGTGCTAGTATTCCGGCAAGGAGTAAGTGCAATAGCGTGAACCAGACAGATTACCACACACGTAGAGCAGGTATAGTTCAGTGGCCAACAAAGTATCACATTTGATTAATCCTCATTGTTCAATAACCTCCCTCAGAAGGCATTAACCCAAGATTCTATTAAAGGATTACTATCTTTTGGATTTTTGACCAAAAACGGAACCCATATTTCAAAATAAAGATATAATAAATAACTCACTAACCTATTTTCAGATTCAAACGAAGATGAATAACAGCATAAAAATAAGTTTTATTTTTTAATCCTGACGTCACCTAATCCAGCCCTCCAATATGGGCAGTTCATATCTGAAATCAGTAACCTATCCTAGCCCTATTTTATGCATATAATTATCAGAGGATTACTACAGTTTGTGCATGCGTGTTTGTTTTGTCTGAAGCCGAAACTGCCCATATGTTAATTGGATTCATGCTTGTGTATTGTTATGCTGAATCCATGAAATCTGTTATCAAGCCATTTTATGTTCAATCGAAACTAGAATTTTTCAATGCCTTATATCTTTTATATCTATAAATGTAATACTATTTACTTACATATATGAATATAAAGATTTACCAATATAAATGTATTAATAAAGTTATTTATCAATAAGAGATTGTTTATACTTCATATATTGATCCGTATAAACAATTAGTTTTACATAGTTTATTTTTAATTGCTCGTTTTTTCTAGGGAGATTCACTTGTATACAATCCATAATAGATCTATTGCATGAAATAAAAAAATAAATATGAGATCGTTTATACTATACTGTATATATTGGTCTTTATTAACAAATCATGTTTAAAACTTTTCTAACATTGCTCGTTAATTCTAGGGAGATTATATTGTATGAAGCTAATTGCTTGTTAATTGTAGGGACGCAAGCAATGAACTTAACTTAACAGTGCAGCAAACTCTTCTGATCCGCGATCGATAGAACGGGTCTACTGCATACATAACAGACATACAGAGAGTGACGTGAGTAATGACGTTGCGGTATCTTGCGCATGCGCAATAAGAATAAAGGTCGCCATCTTCCAACCGGTGTTGTCAGCCCGGATTGGACAACGAGCATAATGAAAAAGAGAGTGGGTTTGGAAAGGTTGAAAAATTCGGAGCCAAATATCTTCTAAACGGAAAGTAATTGAAACAGATAGGGCATTATAAAAATATTTAATATATGATTTTCTTTGCAGCATCGATTAGTTATTTTGTGCCTACAGTGTCCCTTTAAGATAAAAGGAGCCAAACTGTGACACTGTCTTCTAGCTTTTTCAACATATGTAAAAATTGAAACGATCTTACCAGAATCCATGCTGTGGAACAGAAACACAGCCTCTCAAGTGTGACCGTCTTGTAGCATCACTCCTGACATGGACTTGAGTGAAGAAAAAGCAGACAGTGAAACTCGTCAACACTGGTTGCTTAAGGAGCAGGCAGTCTGGATGGGTTCGCAGGAAGACTCTCCCTGCATCTCCAGACTAACTTTTGTCAATGCTCTTACTGAGACTCTGACAAGATTACTTAAAACTCCAGTTTCATATCGAAGGGCAGATACCCTTCCTGAGGAACTACTCCTAAATCTTCTGACACTTCTCTGCCATCCTCCTGTGATGAAAGGCAAATAATGACTGGGGGATAGGGGAAGAGGTATTTAAGCCTTTGGCTGGGGTGTCTCTCTCTCCTCCTGGTGGCCATGTTCAGTATTTCCCAACAGTAAGGAATGATGCCGTGGACTCTCCTTATATTAAGAAGGAAACAAGGCTTTATTTCTGTTTAAATGTAGTGATAGCAAAAATGATAAAAATTCTCCAATATTTAGGGCGAGTTTTTCTCTGAGTCCCGGTAGTGAAGGGGTTAATTTTATTCTGCATATTGTGGACATCTCAAATTCTTGTTAAAAAGTGGAAGTGCAGACACAGCTGTAATCCACACAGTCATTTGTTGCACACTCTAGTAAGCCATTTATAACTGTCCCTAATTGGCCTTAGCAGAAAAAGAAACCTAAGTTACAATGTAGTGGCACCTACTACATTAGAATGTTACTCTTTTTTAAATAAATGCATGTATATATTATTCTCATGATAATATTTGCTGATAAAGGGACATTAAACACTTTGATATGTTAATATAAAATACTAAATATTATATATAAAAAAGGTCTGTAATATACTTTCATTATTTACTTTGTCCCCTTTTCCTGTAATTCCATCATAAAATTGAGAGCTTTTCAGTTGCTGTTAGAAATGGAAGATTACAAGTGGCGTGGTGTTTTGTTTTTTTCGCTATAGCGAAAAATTCCGCTAGAATTAAGATTTTAGCGCTGGTATTACAAGTTGAAAGAAAACGTTTTTGTTCTAGCGGTAACCCCACTAGCGCAAAAATCCGAATTTAGACTATTGCATTCACGTTCATATATTCCCCATAGAAGTCAATGGAGAAGAAAAATTGGGGGAAACAAAGCCCCACCCTCGCGCAAACACCATAACATATTCTCATTACAGCATTAACCCGACATGAAAATATTAATATTTAATATTCCAATGTTCTTTACATAACAGACTATGTTCTATTTATTCATAAATAAATATTTCTACATATATCTGATGTTTTTTTTAAACAAATATATATTTATATATGAATATCTAGTTAGAAATACTTAAAACTATGCTATGTACAGAATATAGGAATGTGAAATATTAACAGTAAACACATAGTTAAGAATTTAAATAAATATGAATATTGCATAAATATGTTTTTACATGTTTTCATCTACTTAACAGCAAAAGGTTCTAATGCAACGTGGTTACGATTCTAGTGAAAATCGCTATTGCGCTCAACTTGTAATATAAACGCGATTTAAACGAAGAACAAGCGATTGTGAAAACCCATGCATAATAGTTTGCTCGCCGCTTGTCATCTAGCCCTCTGTGTTTGATGTCCCTTTAAATCATCATTCTATCAATGATTTATTTAGTGTTTAATGCCCCCTTTCTAGGGTGCATGTGCTTCCCATGTGAGAGAGACGTGCAATCCAAAGTAGGAAATATGTCAAGCTATAAACAACCAATTTAATAGCAAAGTGCCACTAACTTACAAAAAAACTCTCAGGCAAGGGGTTAACGGTCACATAAACTGGATGATACGATTGCAACGTCTCTCTGCACTTCTCCCACTTAACAGTACGTTAGCAGGGAACTGTGAATGAAGCGACACCTCAAACTCCTCTCTTCATAAACATCCTGCTAAAAGGTTTTAACTCCTAATGAAGCTCAGGAGATGCAATAATTAAACCGGTCATGTGACTATTTGATTTTAAAACCAACATAATAAGCTATTTGCACTTTTGTCTTAAAGGGACAGTAAAGTCAAAATTAAACTTCCATGAGTCAAACAGAACATGCAATTTTAAATAACTTTCTAATTTACTTCTATTATAAAAGTTGCTTTTTTTCTCTTGGTACACATTGTTGAAGAGTAAGCTCAGCAGCAGCAATGTCTAATACATCTGGTGAGCCAATGACCGGAGGCATATGTCTGTCCACTTGTGACCCATTTAAGGGACATAGCTCATGCAAGCCTACAACTGCAACTTAAAGGGACATTATACACTAGATTTTTCTTTGCATAATTTTTTTGTAGATAATCCATGTATATAGCCCATACAGTTTTTTTTTTTATGTATAGTTTTGCTTATTTTTAAATAACATTGCTCTGATTTTCAGACTCCTAACCAAGCCCCAAAGTTTTAGGAAAATACTGACATATACCTACTCCAGCTTGCTTCTGTTTGTGTAAAGGGTCTTTTCATATGCAAAGGAAGGGGGGGGGGGACATGTCTGTTATTTCCCACTTGCAGTGGGTGTTCCAGTTACATTTTAAACAGAGCTAAACTGGAAGCTTCTAAGTAAGTTTTTAAACAGTTTTATACCGGATTTTTATAGCAGTATCTGTGCATATTATTATTTATAGTAGTGGCTATTACATGCAGTTATATGAAAATTGGTGTATACTGTCCCTTTAAGAAGTGGTCTGCACGCTTCCATATCCTCTGAGGTAGCAGACTTAAAACATTTCAGCCAAATGAATTAAGGATAACTGACCGGTCCTACTCTTGTGCAGTTGGTTACACAAGAGCAGGGGGGTGGGATGGCACAAGCTACTGCTAGTGCAAGCTTACAATTCAGCTGCACTGCTTGATTAACTCCCCCACACACACATGGAATATGGGTGGACAGGTTTCCTACCTAGGAACATTGTCAACCTATATGAGAGGCTGGAATGAACCCTGCAGCATCAAGAACTGGTTTATATCTACATAAACAACATTAAGAAAGCTTTGTTCCTCTGTCCTGGCTTTATCAAAGGCTTCACCTGCCTACAACTGCAGGTTCTCAAAAGAGAACCTGCAGTCCGTATTTATCTAGCAGCTGTAACCAGACCGCTACTTCCCTAACGCTTCTCCACCATTTTCAATCTCCCCAGTCCGACCAGGGAGATTGACCGCTCCTGCCCGCGCGTGATTGGCTTCAAGTGCCCCCTAAAGAATCTACTGTTCAGGGATGCATGCAACCTTCACTAATCTTTCTTTATACCAGTTCCTCTCCTCCATTGCTATTCCCTCTAAGAGCCATGCTGTTTGTAGATCATCTTCTTTAGAGCTGACTACAACAGTGCAACTCTTGGCAGGGCCCTCTATCCGTCTGATCCCTATAAATGGTTCCTTGTTTGACTGCTGTGATCACTATAAACCTCTGTTATAAGAGCACATAAACATAGTTAACTGACCGCTATACATATAGATAAATATAGATAAATGTTAATAAATATAAATTCTATGTAATAGCATATACATAATTCTACACATCTTTGAGTCTCTGATCACTATAAACCTCTCTGATAAGCACATAAACATATATTAAATGGAGAGATATGCGAGTGTGGATAAAGCTAGACAAATTGCTCTCTGACAGGGCAACATACTGAAGCTGTACATTTACAGAAATAGAAGGATCTTTTGTAGTTCTCTCCCACCTGGGGAGCAAACCATAGATACTGCAGCACCTTAAGCCCGGATGTCACAATTAGTAAAGGCCACAAGTGACTCAGATGCATTGTCAGCCCCACACTCCCCACTTTCATTCTATAACTTCCTGTTGCGTTTCTTTCCTGTACAACTAGAAGAGCTGTGATTCCTGGCACTTGGCTCAGAACGCTAAATTAAGCCTAGGTGCGATTGCACATATCTACAAGTGACAGATTCTGCTTCCTCAAGGACTGCGAGACAACAGTTCCTTTATACAGTTTTATGGACTTTTTTGTTAGGCAAATTTGATATAAATAAATATATATATATAAAATTAATACAAAAATTAATGCAACGTACCTAGATGTGCTAATTTTCTATGCAAAAATTTGTATTGATTTACTTTGGAGGATTTTAATCTCAGATTTTTATCTTTACCATAGTTTTAATGAACATTATATATATATATATATATATATATATATATATATATATATATAGCAATAGTTGTGGGATAAGCACTCTCACCTCAAGGGGTGGCCAGGGTGACAGGAACAGTGGTTATCAATAGTACGAAGTGGATCCGCACTCACTGGACTTTGAAAAATTGTTGTGACGTTTCGGGGATCAAACCGTCCCTTTCATCAGTCTGATAAAGGGGACGGTTTGATCCCCGAAACGTCACAACATTAAACCACATTTTGTTTTTCAAAGTCCAGTGAGTGCGGATATATATATGACAAACAAGACTTGCATTCTGTTCTTTTCCAAAACTTTTTACTGTGCAAAGTAGTGATATTTCAGGGACAAAGTATCCTCTTCCTCACAAACACACACATATATATATACAGTATACATATATATATATATATATATATATATATATATATATATATATATATATATATATATATATATATATATATATAACGTTTCGGAGGTATTACACCCCTTTTTTCAAATGCATGATACAGCCGTTTGAACAAAACAAAAGCAGTATACTCTATACATTACCCCAAGAGAGAGAGAGAGAGAGGAGAAGGAGAGAGAAGAAAGAGAGAGAGAGAGAGGGAAGAGAGAGGGGAGAGAGAGAGAGGAGAAGGAGAGAGAAGAAAGAGAGAGAGAGAGAGAGAGAGAGAGAGAGAGAGAGAGGGGAGAGAGAGATGAGAAGGAGAGAGAGAGAAAAACAGAGAGAGAGTGAAAGAAAGAGAGAGAGAGAGAGAGAGGAGAGAGAGATGAGAGAGAGATATGAGAGAGAAATAGAGAGCGAGAGAGGAAGAGAGAGAAGGAGAGAGAGGAGAGAGAGAAGGAGAAAGAGAAGAGAGAGAGGGGGAGAGTTAGAAACGAGAGAGCGAGATAGGAGAGCGAGAGAGAAGGATGAGAGACAGAGGGAGAGAGAGAGAAATAAGGAGAGAGAAATAGAGAGAGGGGGGAGAGAGAGAGGAGAGAGAGAAGAAAGAGAAAGAAAGAGAGGAGAGAGAGATATGAGAGAGATATGAAAGAGAGAAGGAGAGAGAAATAGAGAGAAAGAGAGAGAGGAAGAGAGAAAGAGAGAGAAGGCGAGAGAGAAAGATAGAGAGATGAGAGAGGAGAAAGAGGAGAAAGAGAAGGGAGAGAGGGGGAGAGAGAGAAAAGAGAGCGAGAGAGAAGCATTAGAGAGAAGGATGAGAGAGAGAGGGAGAGAGTGAAGAGAGATGAGAGAGAAATAAGGAGAGAGAATAGAGAGAGAAAAATAGAGGAGAGAGTGAAGAAAGAGAAAGAGGAGAGAGAGATATGAGAGAGTAGTGAGAGAGTGAGAGGAGAGATGGGAGAGAGATGAGAGAAAAGTGTGAGAAATAGAGAGAGGGGAAAGAGAAATAGAGAGAGGGGAGAGAGATAAATAGAGAGAGGAAGAAATAGAGAGAGAAAGGAAGAGAGAGAGAGGAGGAGAGAGAGAGACAGGAGGAGAGAGAGACCGGAGAGAGGAGAAAGAGAAGAGAGAGAGGGGGAGAGAAAAAGAAGAAAGAAGAGAGAAAAGAGAGAGAGAGAGAGAGAGACCGGAGAGAGGAGAAAGAGAAGAGAGGAGAGAGAAGAGAGAGAGAGAAGAGAGAGGAGAGAGAGAAGAGAGAGGAGAGAGAGAGAGAGAGAGAGAGAGAGAGAGAGAGAGAGAGAAAGAAAGAGAGAGAGAGAGAGAAATAGAGAGAAAGAGAGAGAGGAAGAGAGAAAGAGAGAGAAGGCGAGAGAGAAAGATAGAGAGATGAGAGAGGAGAAAGAGAGAAGAGAGAGAAGAAAGAGAGAGAGAGAAAGAGAGAGAGGAGAGAGAAGAAAGAGAGAAGAAAGAGAGAGAAAGAGAGAGAGGAGAGAGAGAGAGATGAGAGAGAGAGAGATGAGAGAAGGAGAGAGAAATAGAGAGAGGGAGAGAGGGGGGAGAGAGGGGGAGAGAGGAAGGAGAGGGAGCAGAGGGAGGAGAGAGAGAGAGGAGATAGAGAAAAGAGAGAGAAGGATGAGAGAGAGAGAGAGAGAGAGAGAGAGGAGAGAGAGATGAAAGAGAAATAAGGAGAGAGAAATAGAGAGAGGAGAGAGAGAGAGAAATAGAGAGAGGAGAGAGATAAGAAAGAGAGAGAGAGGAGAAAGAAGAGAGATCAGAGAGAGAATAGAGATCAGAGAGAGAAGAGAGAGCAGAGAGAGGAGAGAGCAGAGAGAGAGAGAGAGCACAGAGAGAGAGAGAGAGCGAGCAGAGAGAGAAGAGAGAGAGGAGAGAGAGCAGAGAGAGAGAAGAGAGAGCAGAGAGAGAGAGGAGAGAGAGCAGAGAGAAAGAGAGAGAGAGAACAGAGAGAGAGAGAGAGAAAAGAGAGAGAAGAGAGAGAGAGAGAAGAGACAGAGAAGAGACAGAAGAGAGAGCAGAGAGAGCAGAGAGAGAAGAGAGAGAAGAGTGAGCAGAGAGAGAAGAGTGAGCAGAGAGAGAAAGGAGAGAGATAAGAGAGAAAGGAGAGAGAGCAGAGAGAGAGAGGAGAGAGCAGAGAGAGAGAGGAGAGAGCAGAGAGAGAGAGGAGAAAGCAGAGAGAGAGCAGAGAGAGAGAGGAGAGAGTGGAAAGAGAGGAGAGAGAGTGGAGAGAGAGGATAGAGAGAGAGGAGAGGAGAAAGAGAGGAGAGAGAGGGAGAGGAGAGAGCGAGGGAGGAGAGAGAGAGGAGAGAGAGAGAGGGAGGAGAGAGGGAGGAGAGAGAGAGAGAGAGGAGAGAGAGGGAGAGGAGAGAGGGAGGAGAGGGAGAGAAGAGAGAGAGGGAGGAGAGGGAGAGAAGAGAGAGAGGGAGGAGAGGGAGAGAAGAGAGAGAGGGAGGAGAGGGAGAGAAGAGAGAGAGAGGGGAGAGAGAGAAGAGAGAGAGGAGAAGAGAGAGAGGAGAAGAGAGAGAGGAGAAAAGAAGAGCGAGAGAGAAGAGAGAGAGGAGAAAAGAAGAGCGAGAGAGAAGAGAGAGAGGAGAAGAAAAGAGAGAGAGAATAGAGAGAATGAAGACACACACAGTGAGTTGTCACTATGATTTAAGAACCATTTTTATATGGCTGTTACTTGTACATAGACTAGAGGAAACGCATAAGCCTACCCACAGACAGCTCTTTCATTTTGCAGTTGGTTGCAGATTATGCATTGGGGGCATATGTATGAAGGTCTGGCGGACCTGATCCGACACTGCAGATCAGGTCCGCCAGACCTCGCTGAATACGGCGAGCAATACACTCGCCGTATTCAGCATTGCACCAGCAGCTCACAAATATGCCCCATTGTCTCTAGTTTCAATGCTGCTTGACTTAAATAAATTAAAGGGGTTTAAAAAGGTTTAAATTCCATCACAGCATTGTGTTATACATGTTTGCTGATAACTATGTGTTTAAACCCATACTAATAGGTTAAACATTTTTAATTTTTCACATCAGACTCGCTGCCGAGCCAGTCCTGAATATGACATGGCACTGACTGGGGACTAAGGGATTGTCCTTTGCAAGGGTTAAATATTTACCTTTAGATCTACTGTGTATGGGCAAATACTTTTACTTGTCCGAATGGGTCAGACCATACAATATTATCATGCTAATTCAAAGAGAAACAAAACAAATAATTCATATTGCGATCCTGCGGTATTACAAGTTATCTGTTAAGTGTTGCATTCGCACACTCTAGAATAATATTTTTATATTTAATGCTTTTGAAATCTTGGTATTAGTTATTAAAGTTTTCTATTGTGTATTGTATTTTGTTTTCAATTGAAAAACACAATTAAATGCTATAAAAATAAATGAATGGTGGTGAATTAAAGGGACATGAGACAACATTTTTCTTTCATAAATCAGATAGAGCATACAATTTTCAACAACTTTCCAATTTTATTCTATTATAAACTTGCTTAGTTCTCTTAGTGTCCTTGGTTGCAAAGCATACCTAGGTAGCTTCAGGAGCTGGGGGCCAGCTACTGATTGGTGGCTGCACATATGTGCCTTTTGTCATTGGCTTAATGATGAGTTCAGCTAGCTCCCAGTAGTGCATTTAACAAAAAGTTAAAAATGACAGAAAGGTTTTAGTTTAAAGGGACAGTCTACACCAGAATTTTTATTGTTTTAAAAGATAGATAATCCCTTTATTACCCATTTCCCAGTTTTGCATAACCAACACAGTTATAATAATATACTTTTAACCTCTGTGATTATCTTGTATCTAAGCCTCTGCAAACTGCCCCTTTTTTCAGTTCTTTTGACAGACTTGCAGTCTAGCCAATCAGTGCCTGCTCCCAGATATCTTCTTGTGCACGAGCACAGTGTTATCTATATGAAACATGTGAACTAACACCCTCTAGTGGTGAAAAACTGTTAAAATGCAATCTGAAATAGGTGGGCTTCAAGGTCTAAGAAATTAGCATATGAACCTCCTAGGTTAAGCTTTCAACTAAGAATACCAAGAGAACAAAGCAAAATTGGTGATAAAAGTAAATTGGAAAATTGTTTAAAATTACATGCTCTATCTGAATCATGAAATTTTATTTTGGCCTAGACTATCCCTTTAAGCTTAGAAAGGTACAAGGGGTGAAATGGGAAGCAGCGTATGTATGTATGTGTTAACACTTATATGCAAAATTTACATTTGAAGTGTACAGCAAAGAGCTAAATTAAAAAAAAAACACTACCTTATCAGAATGTGTGCACTTAGCTTAGCACTAAAGAATTATCCAATATGAATAGTGTGGGTTCTTCTAGAAACACATTATCTGAAGGAAATTAGGCACCTACTCTGACATGAATACTGTAGCACGCACCATACAAAAGCTTGTGTGATAAATATTAACCATGAACTTCTCATTCTAGCACGAAAATGCATGCGCTATGGATTGCGCGCCAGAGACGGTAATGCTGGCTTGTTAGCGCTTCACTTGTAATCTAGCCCCAGGAAAACTAATAAAAACAATTATAAAAAAACTAACATTAATTAAAAAAAAAAAAAAACTTTCCTGCAAAAATAATAATAAGTCAAAATTGAAACAACGGATTTGGATAGTGGCAGAAGCAAACACTTCATAGAGACAATTATCACAGCCATGGATATATGTATTAAAAACAAACAGCAGAAGAAAAGCTAGAGACTTATGAGAGCATTTATGAAAGTGTCTATCAGACGGCAACACTAAAGAACAAGTAATCTCTGACTCAGACCCAGCGGCTGTTCTGGCATTAGCTCTGTCCTAGCAGATAAATCTGTTCCTCAAGCGCTGGACAAAACTTCTAATGATATTGTTTATTTCTAGGCTGTTTGGCAGCACATTCTAATTATGCTTTGTACACCTAATGAATAAAATATTATCACCCCTATATCATGGCAAGAGCTTTGCGTCTAGTTGTAGTCTGTTTCTGTCTGAGAACATAATCCAAGGTTTGAGCGGACTATGCACCAACAAGGAGGTTTCAGCTGGTGTTAAAATCCATCAATTGACCAAAACGAATCTGTATAATTCTCTTGGACATGGGGTATTTATTGTACTCAATTCAGAACAGCTATAGAGTTTCTGGATTGCATTAACATGCAATTTACTCTAAGTGCTGCTTAAATTGCTCTTACAGAAATCTGGCAGCTTTAACATTATGGCAGAACTGTCAGGAGAAATATAAATATCGTCAATATGACTAAATGTTGTGACGTTCTTTATCTTCTGTATAGCAAGCTTTGAATAAAGTAATCTCCGTTGCACCGAGCATATCCTGAGTGAATTCTTGACAAGTCTATAAAGCAAGCATGTGTCTGATATTGAACAGTAAATTTGTTTTACAGAGCACCTCGGGCAGAACAGCTTACGCAGAAGATTGTGTCACATGCCAAATGCACTTTCAATGCCAAAACAAATGTAATTCTCACTCACCATTTTAGGCTTGAACGGTGGTTGGATCTCTCTATTTTCCAACTTCTCCCAATCGATTCTCCTGAAGAAGGCATGCTCCCGGATATCCCTCTCGCCTTCTGGGCCGCAACCCAGGCGCTTGACAGGGTGCTTAGTCATTAACTACAGATTAAAAGAGCAGAACAAGATTAATGGAAAATGTTACATAGGATGTTTGGTGGATTGCTTACATTAAAGTATCTTTTTTTTCTATCAGTTGCACAAAAACAAATTTCAAAACATTATAAGCATTTCCTTTTCCCCCCTAAAAGTAAAGGATCAGCAGTGCAGACAGCTTAAAGGAACGGTCTACTTGAAAATTGTTATTGTTTAAAAAGATAGATAATCCCTTTATTACCCATTCCCCGGTTTTGCATAACCAACACTGTTATATTGATACACTTTTTACATATGTAATTGCCTTGTATCTAAGCCTCTGCAAACCGCCCCTTTATCTCAGTTCTTTTGACAGACTTGCATTTCAGCCAATCAGTGTTGAATCATAAATAACGCCATGGGAGTAAGAATGGGGCTATCTATACGGCACACACATGAACTAGCACTGTCTAACTGTGAAAAACTTAAAATGCACTGAGATAAGAGGTGGCCTTCAATGGCTTAGAAATCAGTTTATGAGCATACCAAAAATACGAAAAGAACAAAGCAAATTTGATAATACAAGTAAATTGGAAAGTTGTCTAAAATTGCAAGCCATATCTGAATTATGAAAATTTTATTTTGACTAGATTGTCCCTTTAAACTGACTCAGGGTAAGTTATTGTAAGTCCCTTATCTTAGCCCTTTTCTAGGAGAAACTATTTGATGAAGCAATGCACCAGACAAATATGAGAGAGGTGCATTTGTTTTTTTTTATTCCCTAACGAACGGGGAAATTAAGCTGCCGAAAGCCAAAATCAGCTCTTTTCGAAGCCACAATTATTCTTTTGAAAATGCATTACACTAAGATCTTTCTGCAGCTTACTTCCGTATTCGTTAGGCAACGAAAACCTGTTAAAAAATCTTCTAGAACTTCTTGAATATTAGAGCAATCTAAAAATGTATCTTGCACACTTTGGATACCAAAGTGTGGTAAATCACCATAGAACAAGCTAACAAGTTATTGAGCTGGTTGTTCGTTCCTGAGAGTGCGCTTCTTTCTGTGTTTATTATCTCTCCCGAAGGGAAAATGGGGTAACCAAATGTGGACTCCATGCTCAGTGTGATTAGAGAAATATGGCTGCACCTTACCAATTAGGCCCAATGAAGGCCGAAACGATCATCTGAGGTTGTTGTGTTTCTTGTTCAGAGAGGAATTGGCTGTTTTTTCGGTGCTAAACTTTCTTTACTTTAATAAGCGGGATCAGACTGATATACTAAAGGAAAGAAAAACATTACACTGCCCCCACCCGGATACTTCATAATGCCACCGGCTTCCAACATTTTCTGTGGAGAACAATGGCATAAGTGTGGACATAAGCTTACCTGTGTACTTATGTATAAAGAGTGTGGTCTATACAATGTTAATTGGCTATATGAAAGTAAAAAATGTTGGTAATGTGTTTAGAACTCAGAGTCCGCATGTAGTCCACAATTTAACGAGTTAAAGTGCATTATCAACAAATACACAAACATATTTTATACAAGCGCAATATATAAAAAGAGCAGCGCTTACACTTACAAACATATAAACTTTTAAAAAAATGTTTAAATACAAACCCCAGGGTCATAAAACATCCCGGGTGACAACAATACGATCGATTAGTATATATGAAAAAATGTAAATGAGTCTTACTGATCCGTAATTTTAGTGAGTAATATAAAGTCCCAATAGGGTCCTCAGGAAGATCTGGATCACGCAACTCAGTGGAGCCAAATTTCCAAACAAGGTTGCAGCTGTTTCCAATCCCGTGGGTTTCTCCTCCACAGGCAAAAGTGGTAGTCTAAAAGATGTGGAACAAAAAGCAGACAGCGTGACCCAAATTCAAGGTAGTTTAATGGTTAAAACGTACAAACGAATAACACACTTACTAGACGTAAGTTCTTTAGCGCACATATAAACACAGGTGCCCGCATGTAGTTCAGTTGAATCGCCTTGGTTCCTGATGTCCGGTCACGTTCACTGCTTACACCAATAGGAACTCTTATTACAGCAAAAACAGTCAGCTACGGGTCCTCGTGTATGACATAATTAGCTCAATGCATTTCTCCCGGAGTACGCCCGGGCTTTCTCAAGAGCAATGTGTTTATATGTGCGCTAAAGAACTTACGTCTAGTAAGTGTGTTATTCGTTTGTACGTTTTAACCTGTTAATAAAACTACCTTGAATTTGGGTCGCGCTGTCTCCTTTTTGTTCCACATCTTTTAAAGTGCATTATCATTTTCATTTCAAATATTTTTCTTTCCATTGTGTTTTTTAAGTTGCCTCTGAGAATCTTTAGGTTTTAGATGGAGTAGTCAGGTTGGGTGAAATGGTGACCAACAGAGGTACAGTATTTTGTTTCACAGTGAGTTTTGTCTGTGAAAATGAATCTGAAGGTGCAGTTTTTGGCTTGTTTCTCCAATATAATATCCCACATCACATGCAGTGCAATGTATCATGTATACCACATTTGCAGATATACATCAACATGCTCCTTTAACGTTATAGGATTTATTCTAGTGATTTGCTGTGCTGTTTTTACTAAGTTTTACATAGTTTGTATAGAGGTTTATTGCAAGTTCCATTCTGAGTGTTCTTTTTCTCAAGGGGTAGCTGGTGGTTGTCTGAATGACAGAATAAATTAAATGATTTATGAAAATGTGCTAGTTTTTTTTTCTCCTTCTGTCCATATGATGAAAATATCATCGATATTGAGGGGTTTGTGAAGGTGAGTGGCTAGAAATATCTGTTCAAAGTCAGCCATGAAGAGGCCTTGCGTAATGTGGTGCCATTTTGGTGCCCATGGCTGTTTCCATGGTTTGTAGATAGATGGAGTTATTGAAGATGAAATAATTGAGGGTAAGTATAAATTCCTTATGTTTACTGACTGTAGAAGCACTATATGTCTGGTTATGGCTGTCGGAGGAAATAAAGTTTAAGCTGCTGGCAATATCATCTTTATGTGGAATATTGCTGTACAGGGATTCCACATCCATTGTCACAAGTATGGTATCTTCTGGCAATTCTGCTATCTCCACTAGGCCCGATATTTGCTCAGTCAGAGTGTCTATGCCCTTGTTTGTGGATTTTTGGGAGCATATAAAATGTCACCATGCTAAGGTTAGAGGGAATCTTCTGAAAGCTTGTCCACTTATAAATGTATAGTTAATCCAATAAAAAAAGTATCATTGCTCAATACAATACTCTTGTTATTTTGATATCTAAATCACTGGAATAACATGGCTACTCCAATCAAGATCAGAAAAATGTGAGTAAACTCAATAGAGGTGTTGTATCAGTTGAACAGCGGGATTGCGCTATTTCTTCCTTTTTTTTTTCTTTGAGGTGTTGAATTAATGTATTTGTATATATTTCACACAGACAACATCATTTATGTAAGAACTACCTGATAAATTAATTTAGTCCATGAGCTGTTACGTATGGGATATACATTCCTACCAGGAGGAGGCAAAGTTTCCCAAACCTCAAAAGCCTATAAATACCCCGCCCACCTTACATATACCTCAGTTTAACGTATAGCCAAGTGATGAGGTGATTTTAGGAGTAAAAGCCAAAAAAGAGGAGAAGGAAAAAAGATGTGCATTCAAACAAAAAATATAACCCACAAATGGATGGGGCTTCGTGGACTCTCGCCACTATGAAATAAATTAATCAGGTAAGTTCTTACATGAATTATGTTTTCTTTCATATAGGTGGTAAGAGCTGTTACATATGGGATATAATACAGATGATGTGGAAGTCCACGCGTATCAATAAAGGGAGGGATAAAATAAAAACAGCTTTTTTCTCTGAGAAATTAAAATTCAAAAACTCAAAATAAAGTATTTTATGACAACCTCCCCTCTCAAAATATTGGTAGATTATTTTTAAAAAGATCGCCTTGAGATTATTATGTTCGGAAAAAAAAAAGGATTGAATGTAGCCCTTTGTTTTTATTAATTAATTAAGGCGCAAATAACGCTAACAAAGTCGTGCCAAACGGCTCGATATGATGTCGCAAATGTCTAGCATTTAAAAACGCATTATGGTGTGCGAGGAGATAGAAACATATGCTTCACAGAAGCAAGGGTCCGGTATAATATGTGACAAGACAGCCAAACCAATACTGAAACATAGCAGAAGTAATAGAATAGGAGTATAACGTTGATCTGTAAAGGGAGGCAGAAGATGAATCCCTGCGACCGAATTTACAGAGTCCATGAAGAGATTTCCCAAGAGATGAAAACATTGTGTAAGGAGGCAGCACTCCATTCACATCCCTCTGCTAAACACTGTATTCTGAGGGGAACCGGGCATCAATATGCTCAGAAGCGCCTTTCACTGAAGAAATCGAGCACATCATCATGCTTCAACCACCTCCTAAGGAGGCAAAGTTTTAAACTGAGGTATGTGTAAGGTAGGCTTTTAAGGTTGGGAAACTTTGCCTCTTCCTGGTAGGAATGCATATCCCATATGTAAAAGCTTGTGGACTCTCGCCACCTATATGAAAGAAAAGTCTGTTTTGTGTAGCATCTACATGTAGTAACCATTAGGTTCCAGGATTAGGGTGCTAGTTTATTATTTTGCAAGACATACATTTACTATATCAAGGAAAATGTATTATCTTTGCAAAAAAAGTTTATGATTAGATTACCCATTTTTTCTTCCTGATTCTTTCTTGAATACTAAGTATGGCTATATTGTACAAAGGAATGGGGACATGCTAGGTTTTCCATCTGGTTCTGATCTGCTAGAAAAATGTTTGAATATTCTATAACATAAATTATTTATAATGCTATCAATAAACAGACTAATAACTAGAAATGTGCTATTTCTCCAACATAAACACGTTAATTTTTGTTTTATGCTAAAGACAATTCACTAAAGCAATTTCAATTTGAGCCCTGTGGACTAGTAAGATAAACGTTTAGCACTAAAGGGGTTAAGTCCTGGAGCTGCACTGTCTTTCTGATCTGCTGGATTTTATGAGTTTCTATGGGAACCCGGACATTGTCCCGCAGATACATACAGTGACTGCATAATGTCATTAAATAACAGGTTGAATTTCACATCTTTGGTAAATTACACTGAGCTAAATGTCTATGGAGCGTAGGCTGCAAGTGACAGAAATGTCAGTGTAGTAAGTGAGTGATAATCGATTTAAACAACCAACTTATTTGTATGTCAGTTTCAATATTACACTACATAATTTTCATCTAAATCAGATACCCAAAAACTGTAACTGGGCACGATTATCCCCCCCTGTGGTGCAGCTATTAACAAGTCTGAAGACCAAGCTCAGCTAAGGTTACTTGCAGGCATACCAATTAGTTTGTAATAAGTCTATTGTGCAGGGTGTGCAACACACAGGAAGGGCTGTCAAACGGTACTTAAAGGGACAGCCAACCCAAAATAGCTTCTGAGTGATACATATTAAGTTTCAAACGACTATTAATTACCAATGTAGCCCAATTTTCTCCTATAAATCGTTGTAAAGTAAAATGACTTACGATTTGCTCCTGTGTTGTTTGCAAATGTCCGCCTGCCCCTTCCCCTATTTCGTCAGCAGCACGTCATCTGCAAGTGATCGCAGTAAACTTTTCTATCCTACTCGTTCCCATGTTTGGCGCATGCGCAATGCGCCGATTGTAGTCAAGGGGTACTTTTGAATCTGGAACTTCATGTAACCGCTCAGTATCCTAGCGGTTTTCTATTGACTACAATTGGCGCATTGCGCATGTGCCAAACATGGGAACGTGTAGGATAGAAAAGTTTACTGCAATCACTTGAAGATGACGTGCTGCTGACGAAATAGGGGAGGGGGTAGGCAGACATTTGCAAACACAGGAGCAAATCGTAAGTCATTTTACTTTACAACGATTTATAGGAGAAAATTGGGCTAGATTGGTAAAAATTAATCGTTTGAAACTAAATATGTATCACTCAGAAGCTATTTTGGGTTGACTGTCCCTTTAAGTTAAAAGGACAAAATTTATGGGACAGTCTAGTCAGAATTAAACTTTCATGATTTAAATACGGCATGCAATTTTAAACAACTTTCCAATTTACTTTTATAATCAAATTTGCTTTGTCCTAAATATCTCCCTATCCAGGGAAACCCAGATTTTAAAAGTGGCTTCACCTCTACTGCTTTTAAAGAATGGTCCTCTAATAATCCTATAATATATCATTCAATTGATGGATCCACTTACAAAACAGATTAGAACCTTTGACTCCCTATCCAGGGAAAACCTTTTTTGCTTCTCTGCAAGTCAAACACTATTTTCTCAGTCAAAATCCATGGATGTTGGGCCCGCTAATTATTGATAGATACCGCCTAGGCAAACACTCACTGACGGCTATCTATGGATGTCTGTCATCTAAAGACGCAAAAGATAAAGTGAATAAGCTTTTCCATTCACGGAGCACAGAAGTCCCAGGCATCAATTTTGACTTTCAAAAAAGCTTTTTTAGAGTTATGAAATACTCGTATTCCGTAGCCTCGAGAGAATCACATATTAAACTTTTGAATAGAGCATATCTAACGCCTAAGTCAGTGGCTAAATGGAATACTCAGGGAGATCATGTTTGCTCCAGATGTAGTTTGTCTGCTGCGGACTTACCACACCTTTTCTATACCTGCCCAAAAATTCAAAAACTATGGAGACAAATAGAGTACTGGTTAAACAGATTTTTGTCAGCTAGAATTATCTTAGAGCCTTCACATATTTTTTTTCCTATTTACACAAAGGAGTGTGCAGAATAAGGCATTGATTAACACCACAATTTTATTAGTCAGGCAGATGATACTTAATTCCTGGAAGGACAGGAAAACTCAAAGCATAGCTGCATTTGCACACAATATGTTACATCAAATAGTTCTGGATCAGCATGACACCTAATCTTTCAAGATAAGTTAAAAGCCTTCTTGGTCAAAAGGGATAGAGTAATTCTAGCCCAATCTAGAGAAACCCAATTCCAGATCATAGATCACTTTTGTGCCTCTCCCATCTTTCTTCATCTGATACTACTTTATGACTACCCCGGGCATTGGAGACAACATCTATTCTGAACCCCTTCTCTCCCGTCCCTCTCCCTTGTCTCTCCTACCCTTCCTTGGCTTTTTTTTTTCTTCTCTCCTTCTTTTAGGTGGTTTTTGTTATGTTTTATCTTTTATCTTAAAATCTAGACCTTCTATGGAAATCTGATGAAACAGACGTATCAAATTTAAATCATTTTATTTTGGTATATTTAAGATGAGGAAGAAACGGACAATAACTTTAAAATTAATAACGCAAGGTCATATCTTTAAATTTGTTATTTTTTCTTTTTCTTTCTTTTTGTCTGTATATATAAAAAAATGGGTGAAGACAGAACAAGATTATTTATTTTTTGCTTTTGTCGATATTTATTGTATGACGCATGACATGATGTTATTTTTCTGTATCCATTTATATATCGTTTTTGGCTCACCTTTATTTTTGTGATCACTTGTTGTTTTATTATTTTGGTACGTCTGTAAATACTAATAAAAATTATGTTTAAAAAAAATAAAAAAATGTGTTCTCTTAGTATTCTTAGTTCAAAGCTAAACCTAGGTAGTTCATATGCTAAGTTCTAAGCACTTGAAGGCCGCCTCTTATCTGAATGCATTTTGACAGTTTTTCACGGCTAGAGGGCATTCGTTCACGTGTGCCATATAGATAACATGCTCACGCCCGTGGAGTTACCTAGGAGTCAGCACTGATTGGCTAAAATGAAAGTCTGTCAAAAGAACTTAAATAAGGGGAATGTCTGCAGAGGCTTAGATACAAAGTAATCACAGACGTAAAAAGTGTATTCATATAACAGTGTTGGTTATGCAAACAAGACTGTCCCTTTAAACATTCATGATTCAGACAGAACTTTCATTTTTGGAATTTGCTTCTATTATCAAATTGTTGAAACGCATACCTAGGTAGGCTTAGAAACAGCATTGCTTTACTGGGATCTAGCTGGTGATTGGTGGCTGCACACTAATGCCTCTTTTCATTGGCTCACCAGTTGTGTTCAGCTACGTCACAGTAGTGCACTGCTGGTTTGAAGCTGATTTTAACTATGTGTTTAACCACTCTGCACCATTGCATGCATATAACAAAATAATGTTGTGAAGTCTAAGAAAAAAACATAATTTATGCTTACCTGATAAATTTATTTCTCTTGTAGTGTATCCAGTCCACGGATCATCCATTACTTGTGGGATATTCTCCTTCCCAACAGGAAGTTGCAAGAGGATCACCCACAGCAGAGCTGCTATATAGCTCCTCCCCTCACTGCCATATCCAGTCATTCGACCGAAACAAACAGAGAAAGGAGAAACCATAGGGTGCAGTGGTGACTGTAGTTTAAATAAAATTTAGACCTGCCTTAAAAGGACAGGGCGGGCCGTGGACTGGATACACTACAAGAGAAATAAATTTATCAGGTAAGCATAAATTATGTTTTCTCTTGTTAAGTGTATCCAGTCCACGGATCATCCATTACTTGTGGGATACCAATACCAAAGCTAAAGTACACGGATGATGGGAGGGACAAGGCAGGAACTTAAACGGAAGGAACCACTGACTGTAGAACCTTTCTCCCAAAAACAGTCTCCAAAGAAACAAAAGTGTCAAATTTGTAAAATTTTGAAAAGGTGTGAAGCGAAGACCAAGTCGCAGCCTTGCAAATCTGTTCAACAGAGGCCTCATTTTTAAAGGCCCAGGTGGAAGCCACAGCTCTAGTAGAATGAGCTGTAATCCTTTCAGGGGGCTGCTGTCCAGCAGTCTCATAGGCTAAGCGTATTATGCTCCGAAGCCAAAAGGAGAGAGAGGTTGCCGAAGCTTTTTAACCTCTCCTTTGTCCAGAGTAAACGACAAACAGGGCAGATGTTTGACGAAAATCTTTAGTAGCCTGTAAGAAAAACTTCAAGGCAGGGACTACGTCCAGATTATGCAAAAGACGTTCCTTCTTTGAAGAAGGATTAGGACACAATGATGGAACAACAATCTCTTGATTGATATTCCTGTTAGAAACCACCTTAGGTAAAAACCCAGGTTTGGTACGCAGAACTACCTTGTCTGAATGATAATTAAGATAAGGAGAATCACAATGTAAGGCAGATAACTCAGAGACTCTTCGAGCCGAGGAAATAGCCATCAAAAACAGAACTTTCCAAGATAAAAGTTTAATATCAATGGAATGAAGGGGTTCAAACGGAACTCCCTGAAGAACTTTAAGAACCAAGTTTAAGCTCCACGGGGGAGCAACAGTTTTAAACACAGGCTTAATCCTAACCAAAGCCTGACAAAATGCCTGGACGTCTGGAACTTCTGCCAGACGCTTGTGTAAAAGAATAGACAGAGCAGAGATCTGTCCTTTTAAAGAACTAGCTGATAAGCCTTTGTCCAAACCCTCTTGGAGAAAGGACAATATCCTAGGAATCCTAAACTTACTCCATGAGTAACTCTTGGATTCACACCAATAAAGATATTTACGCCATATCTTATGGTAGATTTTCCTGGTGACAGGCTTCCGAGCCTGTATTAAGGTATCAATGACTGACTCGGAGAAGCCACGTCTTGATAGAATCAAGCGTTCAATCTCCATGCAGTCAGTCTCAGAGAAATTAGATTTGGATGATTGAAAGGACCTTGTATTAGAAGGTCCTGCCTCAGAGGCAGAGTCCATGGTGGAAGAGATGACATGTCCACTAGGTCTGCATACCAGGTCCTGCGTGGCCACGCAGGCGCTATCAGAATCACCAATGCTCTCTCCTGTTTGATTTTGGCAATCAGTCGAGGGAGCAGAGGAAACGGTGGAAACACATAGGCCAGGTTGAAGAACCAAGGAGCTTCTAGAGCATCTATCAGCGTTGCTCCCGGGTCCCTGGACCTGGATCCGTAACAAGGAAGCTTGGCGTTCTGGCGAGACGCCATGAGATCCAGTTCTGGTTTGCCCCAACGATGGACTAGTTGAGCAAACACCTCCGGATGGAGTTCCCACTCCCCCGGATGAAAAGTCTGACGACTTAGAAAATCCGCCTCCCAGTTCTCTACGCCTGGGATGTGGGTCGCTGACAGGTGGCAAGAGTGAGACTCTGCCCAGCGAATTATCTTTGAGACTTCTAACATCGCTAGGGAACTCCTGGTTCCCCCTTGATGGTTGATGTAAGCCACAGTCGTGATGTTGTCCGACTGAAATCTGATGAACCTCAGTGTTGCTAACTGAGGCCAAGCTAGAAGAGCCTTGAATATTGCTCTTAACTCCAGAATATGTATTGGGAGGAGTTTCTCCTCCTGAGTCCACGATCCCTGAGCCTTCAGGGAGTTCCAGACTGCGCCCCAACCTAGAAGGCTGGCATCTGTTGTTACAATCGTCCAATCTGGCCTGCGAAAGGTCATACCCTTGGACAGATGGACCCGAGAAAGCCACCAGAGAAGAGAATCTCTGGTCTCTTGATCCAGATTTAGTAGAGGGGACAAATCTGAGTAATCCCCATTCCACTGACTTAGCATGCATAATTGCAGCGGTCTGAGATGCAGGCGCGCAAATGGCACTATGTCCATTGCTGCTACCATTAAGCCGATTACTTCCATGCACTGAGCCACTGACGGGCGTGGAATGGAATGAAGGACACGGCAAGCATTTAGAAGTTTTGATAACCTGGACTCCGTCAGGTAAATTTTCATCTCTACAGAATCTATAAGAGTCCCTAGGAAGGAGACTCTTGTGAGTGGTGATAGAGAACTCTTTTCCACGTTCACTTTCCACCCATGCGACCTCAGAAATGCCAGAACTATCTCTGTATGAGACTTGGCAATTTGAAAGCTTGACGCCTGTATCAGGATGTCGTCTAGATACGGAGCCACCGCTATGCCTTGCGGTCTTAGAACCGCCAGAAGTGAGCCCAGAACCTTTGTAAAAATTCTCGGGGCAGTGGCCAACCCGAAGGGAAGAGCTACAAATTGGTAATGCCTGTCTAGAAAGGCAAACCTTAGGAACCGATGATGATCTTTGTGAATCGGAATGTGAAGGTAGGCATCCTTTAAGTCCACTGTGGTCATGTACTGACCCTCTTGGATCATGGGTAGGATGGTCCGAATAGTTTCCATTTTGAATGATGGAACTCTGAGGAATTTGTTTAAGATCTTTAGATCCAAGATTGGTCTGAAGGTTCCCTCTTTCTTGGGAACCACAAACAGATTTGAATAAAATCCCTGTCCCTGTTCCGTCCGCGGAACTGGATGGATCACTCCCATTACTAGGAGGTCTTGCACACAGCTTTGGAATGCCACTTTCTTTATCTGGTTTGCTGATAACCTTGCAAGATGAAATCTCCCTTGTGGAGGAGAAGCTTTGAAGTCCAGAAGATATCCCTGAGATATGATCTCCAACGCCCAGGGATCCTGAACATCTCTTGCCCACGCCTGGGCGAAGAGAGAAAGTCTGCCCCCCACTAGATCCGTTTCCGGATAGGGGCCGTTCCTTCATGCTGTCTTGGGGGCAGCAGCAGGCTTTCTGGCCTGCTTGCCCTTGTTCCAGGACTGGTTAGGTTTCCAGGCCTGTCTGGAATGAGCAACAGTTCCCTCTTGTTTTGAAGCGGAGGAAGTTGATGCTGCTCCTGCCTTGAAATTTCGAAAGGCACGAAAATTAGACTGTTTGGCCTTTGATTTGGCCCTGTCCTGAGGAAGGGTATGACCCTTGCCTCCAGTAATGTCAGCAATAATTTCCTTCAAGCCAGGCCCGAATAAGGTCTGCCTCTTGAAAGGAATGTTGAGTAATTTAGACTTTAAAGTCACGTCAGCTGACCAGGATTTAAGCCATAGTGCCCTACGTGCCTGGATGGCGAATCCGGAATTCTTAGCCGTTAGTTTAGTCAAATGAACAATGGCATCAGAAACAAATGAGTTAGCTAGCTTAAGCGTTCTAAGCTTGTCAATAATTTCATTCAATGGAGCTGTCTGGATGGCCTCTTCCAGGGCCTCAAACCAGAATGCCGCCGCAGCAGTGACAGGCGCAATGCATGCAAGGGCCTGTAAAATAAAACCTTGTTGAATAAACATTTTCTTAAAGTAACCCTCCAATTTTTTATCCATTGGATCTGAAAAAGCACAACTGTCCTCAACCGGGATAGTAGTACGCTTTGCTAAAGTAGAAACTGCTCCCTCCACCTTAGGGACCGTCTGCCATAAGTCCCGTGTAGTGGCGTCTATTGGAAACATTTTTCTAAATATAGGAGGTGGGGAAAAGGGCACACCGGGTCTATCCCACTCCTTGCTAATAATTTCTGTAAGCCTTTTAGGTATAGGAAAAACGTCAGTACACACCGGCACCGCATAGTATCTATCCAGCCTACACAATTTCTCTGGAATTGCAACTGTGTTACAGTAATTCAGAGCAGCTAATACCTCCCCAAGCAATACACGGAGGTTCTCAAGCTTAAATTTAAAATTAGAAATCTCTGAATCAGGTTTCCCCAAGTCAGAGATGTCACCCACAGACTGAAACTCTCCGTCCTCATGTTCTGCATACTGTGACGCAGTATCAGACATGGCTCTAACAGCATTTGCGCGCTCTGTATCTCTCCTAACCCCAGAGCTATCGCGCTTGCCTCTTAATTCAGGCAATCTAGATAATACCTCTGACAGGGTATTATTCATGATTGGCGCCATATTAGCGTGCGTCCCCTGAGCGGGAGGCGAAGGGTCTGACACGTGGGGAGAGTTAGTCGGCATAACTTCCCCCTCGACAGAACCCTCTGGTGATAATTCTTTTATAGATAAAGACTGATCTTTACTGTTTAAGGTGAAATCAATACATTTAGTACACATTCTCCTATGGGGCTCCACCATGGCTTTCAAACATAATGAACAAGTAGGTTCCTCTGTGTCAGACATGTTTAAACAGACTAGCAATGAGACTAGCAAGCTTGGAAAACACTTTAAAACAAGTTTACAAGCAATATAAAAAACGTTACTGTGCCTTTAAGAAACACAAATTTTCCCAAATTTTGAAATAACAGTGAAAAAATGCAGTTACACTAACGAAATTTTTACAGTGTATGTAATAAGTTAGCAGAGCATTGCACCCACTTGCAAATGGATGATTAACCCCTTAATACCAAAAACGGAATAACAAATGACAAAAACGTTTTTTAAACAGTCACAACAACTGCCACAGCTCTACTGTGGCTTTTTACCTCCCTCAATACGACTTTTGAAGCCTTTTGAGCCCTTCAGAGAAGTCCTGGATCATGCAGGAAGAAGCTGCATGTCTGTGTCTGTAATTTTTGCTGTGCAAAAAAAGCCAAAATAGGCCCCTCCCACTCATATTACAACAGTGGGAAGCCTCAGGGAACTGTTTCTAGGCAAAATTCAAGCCAGCCATGTGGAAAAAACTAGGCCCCAATAAGTTTTATCACCAAACATATGTAAAAAACGATTAAACATGCCAGCAAACATTTTAAAATACACTTTTATAATAGTAAGTATCTCTATTAATAAGCCTGATACCAGTCGCTATCACTGCATTTAAGGCTTTACTTACATTACTTCGGTATCAGCAGCATTTTCTAGCAAATTCCATCCCTAGAAAAATATTTTAACTGCACACTTATTACAGGAAAACCTGCACGCTATTCCCCCTCTGAAGTTACCTCACTCCTCAGAATATGTGAGAACAGCAAAGGATCTTAGTTACTTCTGCTAAGATCATAGAAAACGCAGGCAGATTCTTCTTCTAAATACTGCCTGAGATAAACAGTACACTCCGGTACCATTTAAAAATAACAAACTTTTGATTGAAGAAATAAACTAAGTATAAAACACCACAGTCCTCTTACGACCTCCATCTTAGTTGACAGTTGCAAGAGAATGACTGGATATGGCAGTGAGGGGAGGAGCTATATAGCAGCTCTGCTGTGGGTGATCCTCTTGCAACTTCCTGTTGGGAAGGAGAATATCCCACAAGTAATGGATGATCCGTGGACTGGATACACTTAACAAGAGAAATGAACATAAATTGTACTGTTGCTAGTGCTGCATTTTATGCAGTGATAGCCGTTCCCTCTGTTTGCATTGGACTTACCCCTTTGCAGATGGAGACAGCTTCTTTAGACATGGATTTTGGATATGACACATTATGTTCCATGATAGACTGGAAGAGCTCATCTTCATCTTCTCCATCAAACGGAGGCTGCAAACGCAAAATAACAAGCGCAGTGTAAATGAAGAGCTCAACATCTTTGTATTACCACACAGTGTTGCGGAGTAACAAAAGATGGCACAGTAGCCCGAGGATAAAATCTTTGTATGCGCGTACAGGGCAGGAACCCTTTTCCCACATTAAACTTAAAGGGACATGAAACCGACATTTTTCATTATTCAGATACCATTTTAAACAACTTGAATTATCTAATTTCCTTCTCTTGGTATCCTTTGTTGAAAAGCATATCTAAATAGGCTCAGTAGCTGCTGATTGGTGGTTGCACATAGATGTCTTGTGTGATTGGGTCACCCATGTGCATTGCTAATTCTTTAACAGAGGACATCTTAAGAATGAAGCAAATTAGATAATAGAAGTAAATTGGAATGTTGTTTAAAGGGACAGCCTAGACCAAAACAAACTTTCATTATTCAGATAGGGCATGTAACTTTAAACAATTTTCCCAATTTATTTCTATCACTTTGCTTTGTTCTTTTGGTATTCTTAGTTGAAAGCTAAATCTGGGAGGTTCATATACTAATTTCTAAGCCCTTGAAGGCCGCCTCTTAGCTCAGGGCATTTTGACAGTTTTTCACCACTAGAGGTGTTAGTTCATGTGTTTCAAATAGCTAACACTGTGCTCACGCACGTGGAGTTCCTAGGAGCCCGCACTGATTGGCTAAAATGCAAGTCTGTCAAAAGAACTGAAATAAAGGGGCAGTTTGCAGAAGCTTAGATACAATATAATCACAGAGGTTAAAAGTGTATTATTATAACTGTGTTGGTTATGCAAAACTAGGGAATGGGTAATAAAGGGATTATCCATCTTTTAAAACAAACATTCTGGTGTAGACTGTCTCTTTAAAATTGTATTTTCTATCCGAATTGTGGCAAAACATTTTTTTGGGTTTCATGTCATCAGATGATATACCGCTAGCTATTTAAATACATTTACAAACATACCTAATCAAGCTCCACCTTTAACAGCTGACTGCCATGTTGAATAGCATGCGCCAACACGCATTACAATTTACTATATAATGATCTGGTACTGTTTATAATTTGTTCCAATATTATTCTAATCATATGTTATTACATTAAAATAGTTTTATTTGTTGCATTCTAAAAGGGGCATTTTAATGTATTAAGGTTTTTTGCTCTTTTGAGAGATGGATATTCCTGAGCAGAAAAATGCATAGCTATATTATTCTAGGCTTGTGGGCATATCCCTGTCTACCAATATGGATAAAGCAGAAGTCCTTATATAAGCAACTGTCCTTGACATGAGTTGTGCCTATATATTTATTTATTATTTGTTTAAAGCTCAATCCATATATTGTTAAACTATCCTTTTTTTTCCAAGTAAAATGTTTTAGATTAGTAATCTTTCATATGCACAATACATTTTTTTCGCTTAAAGGGACTGTAAACAACTTGAGATTTTTATATCAAATATTTAGTTACCTGTAATGAAACATCTTTGCAATAAATTTTCATTTTTTATTCGTCCCCTTTTCATGTAATATACAGTATCTCTGAAAATTGTTCCTAGCGTGTATTTAGTGTTTCATATTCGGTTAAGTGTATGTATTTTATAAAGTTTTATGTTGTTTAAATATTGACAAAATAAGTGTAAAGTTATTTTCTATAAAACAATGGGAGCTGCCATGTTGTAACTTAGGTTACCTTCTTTGCTGTGACCAATTAGGGACAGTTATAAATAGGTCACTAGATTGTGCAGCCAATGGCTGTGTGGAATATAACAGTGCTCTGCACTTCAATATCTAGCAGGAACTTAAAAGCTTACAATTTCAGAATGGAATTACATGAAAGAAGGGGCAAAATAAATAATGAAAGTGTTTAATGTCCCTTTAAGGGATTTTGCTACAGCCTGAGCTGAGTTCTTACCTGTCCTGCAAGCATTTCATATAATAAGACTCCATATGCCCACCAATCCACCGATTTCCCATAGGGTTGATAAGCAATGATCTGTGTAAGACAAGAAAAAATACAGTAATATTACTCAATATACAATATGATATACTAAAAAAAAGGAAGTTTTATTTTCATGCATCATGTGACCGCCATCAGCCAATCACATAATGCACATATGTATATATGGAAAACTCTTACACATGCTCAGTGGGTGACTCAGAAAGTGTGCATATAAAAAGGAAGTGCATTAGAAAGTTGTTTAAAATCACATGCTCTATCTACATCATGAAAGTTTAATGTTGACTTCCATGCTGCTTGTTAATACCAATACTGTTTTTACCTACACAGGTAAACATCTTCTCCAGCTGTTTATACGCATCAATACAATGTGAAGACAGTATGAGGAATTAGGCATTGTCATATCCCACATTCTGTGCTGTCCTTAATCTGAAAGTGTGCAGTTATGTGTGCGTATGTACGCACATTTATATGTGTGTGTATTTTGTTACGTGTGTATTTTGTTTTGTTACGTGTGTGTATTTTATGTGTGAGTAATTTGTTATGTGTGTATTTGTGTGAATGTAATTGTGTGTTTTGTTATGTGTGCGTGTATTTATGTGTGTAATTAGGTTTATGTGTTTGTGTATTGTATTGTATTGAGCCCCAACTAGTAAATGGCAGACAGAGATGGTTCCCTACTTGGTATTTTGTGGTGAACGGGCAGCGGACACTGTACTGTGTGAGTGCAGAGCCTGTCAATCACCCCAAACTAACATATTTGGGGTGTTTGACCTCTGCAAACTCAGAGGAAGATGATCGGGTAAAGAGCAGTGGTTGGATGAAGCATAAGCAAAATTGCCCCGCAAGAGTTGAAATGCAGTATTCACAAACCTGACGCGCGCAAAACAGTTTAAAGGGACAGTCTAGTCAAAACTAAACTTTTATGATTCAGATAGGGCGTGCAATTTTAAACAACTTTCCAATTCAAAGCTAAACCAAGGTAGCCTCAAATGACAATTTCTAAGCCCTTGAAGGCCACCCCTTATCTCAATGCATTTGACAGTTTTCCCCAGCTAAATAGCATTAGTTCATGTGTGCCATATAGATAACATTGTGCTCACGCCCGTGGAGTTACTTATGAGAGGGCATTGATTGGCTAAAATGCAAGTCTGTCACAAGGCCTGAAATAAGGTGACAGTCTGAAGAGGCTTAGATACAAGGTAATTGCAGAGGTGAAAAGTATATTAATATAACCGTGTTGGTTATTCAAAACTGGGGAATGGGTAATAAAGGGATTATCTGTCTTTTTAAACAATAACAATTCTGGAGTAGACTGTCCCTTTAACTTCGAATATTGCAATATTGTTAACTTATTCCCTAATAGACTAAAAACATAAATTATGCTTGCCTGATAATCTTCTTTTCTTCTGACGGGAAGAGTCCACAGCTGCATTCATTACTTTTGGGAATTCAGAACCTGGCCACCAGAAGGAGGCAAAGACACCCCAGCCAAAGGCTTCAAATACCTCCCTCACTTCCCTCATCCCCCAGTCATACAGCCAAGGGAGCGAGGAACAGTAGGAGAAATATCAGGGTGCAAAAAGGTGCCAGAAGAACAAGAAATTTACAGCCGCCTCATAGAGATAAAAACACAGGAGGGAGCTGTGGACTCTTCAGAAGAAAATGAAATTATCAGGTAAGCATAATTTATGTTTTTCTTCTTAAAAGGGAAGAGTCCACAGCTGCATTCATGTCAGGGTGCCAGGAATCAGACTGAGACAAGAAGTGCAAAAATAATCACACCTTTATAAATAACAAAAATAATAAAAAGTCCACAAGTCAAATAACAAGCCAGGAGTTAAAACCAGAGCTGGTAGTCAGACAAGCTGAGTCAGGTGCCAAAGTGAGTAGTCAGACGAGCCGGAATCAGGAACAAGGAGAACAGCAAAGTCAGGAACAAACCAGGGATCAGGAACTAGAAGAGACGTCAGACTAGCCAGGTAATACACAGGAACTCACAAACAGGTCTGAGACAATCCAAGGGCAAAGCATACTGAACAGAGGTCCTTTAAATAATAAGTGATGACATAATTCTGAGACTGCAACCTGCCTCACAAGGATGATGTACAACAGTCTGGCCATAAGAGGGCGTGCAGGAAATGAGCAGCATCACACACTCTGAACCAGATTCAGCAAGAAAGGTGAGTAAAATGGCTGCCAGCAGCACATGGCAAACAAAGCAGGGAAAAAACCCTGACAATTCATTACTTTTTGGAAAACAATACCCAAGCTAGAGGACACTGAATGCAATAACGGGTGGGTACAAAAGGTGGCCCCTTCGAAAGGCACCCTACCATAGAGGTGAGACCCTCGGCCACATTGCCAACCCAGTTGAAAAGTACCTGGAGTCTACAGGAACATCGTGAATGCACCAGAAGACAGGTAGGGGCCCATCAGAAAAACCTAAAGCCTGAGCCACAGTCACAAAGGCATCTCTCACAGAGCCCCAGCCCCAACGAAGAGGGCTCACGGGACCACAACTTCAAGTGAGAACCGAACCGTCCACACCCATTCACAGAGAGACGAGGACCAGGTCAGGGTTCTCGACAATGGACGATAAAAAAAATTAAATCTCGGAGAGAACCCTAACAGCCTCCTCCAAAGAGGAGTGTACCTCTAAAGTCCGTAGATCTGGCGATCTAGATAGCCTCAAACGCAAGAGTCACGATGGACTCCTGAACAGTCTGAGAATCAACATCCAGCAAAATGGATCACAAGAAATCTCATAGGCAAGCGACAACACGTGGTACCCAGGCAGGATAACATCAATACCCAAAGGAAAAAATTATCCAGGGCCTTGCATCGCCATCTCAAAGAAGTAACGGAAGGCGTCGCACACGAAACTCCAAACGGAGTTACTAGGAAAAAGGGACAACTGCCCGACCCAACCTCGACACCGCTACTGATAAGCCCCAAGGCTAGCGTAACATCGAGGACGCAACACACCCGAAAGGCAAAGACTGTAGTCCGACCGTGGGTATTAGCTGAAATAGACAACAGTCAGAGAGCTTGAAAAAGCTATAATTCAAGGAAAACTACCTTGAGCAGGGAAAAGTTGGAGTTGCAACTCCCACAGAAGGCAGGGAACTCCTACACACCACCTCTCAGAGTAACATGACTCCAAACAAAGAAAGCCATGCCTGCACACTCAACCAGACAATCCCCCCCAAATGTGGGGAAGGATAAAGCTCCGCCATCGTGAGAAAGAACGCATTAGGCTAATGAGTCAGCGTCTGGAAGAACCTCGAGTAAAGAACGTTAATCACCCGGCACATCAGACCAAACAGGTCACAAACATCTCCCAACTTCCATTTAAAGGAAATAATGATTCTAAGTCTCCTGACCTGAAGAACCTAGAGTCATCTGCTGAAGCAGAACCATAACCCAGACGAGAAGCCCGAATCAACCACCCTTAGAGTGATACGCACAACCCTCCGTCCGGAGAAGTTGCATATAAACCACAGGCCTAATACATCAGTAGGATCCGTGCCCGGGGTCTATAGAATAGGCCTAGAGGTATCCTCAGCACCACGAAGGTGACATGAACCCTGGTAACAGCTGAAAAAGCACCCGACCAGTATCAGCCTGGTATAAAAGCACTCTGGAACTGTTCAAGGTCCAAGAAAAATTGTCCCGAAGGATCGATAAATTAACTAGAAACGCAACTCCCGAGGGAGTGCCCGCGTGACCACGAGTCGCAAGTATCGGTTCCAAAAACTATACAGCAAAATCTAGCAGACCTGAGCTCAAGGAAAAACAAATCAATCTGGATCAAAAATAAAATGAAAGGCAGCACCCATCGGGTAAACTCCCAAGGTGAATGAGAACGATAACAGGACCAGCTGAATAGAGGTCCCATTCACCCAAGCTCAGAAAAGGAACTGAAAAAACATATAAAAAATAAAATGAAGTTGCTTCATCCCCTAACGTCACATCCATTTTGACATCCAACTTCTAAGGCCTCATATCCCTCTGCCCAATAGGACTGGGATGCTCTAACATTGCCAAAACATGTCTTAAAAGAACCCTAAGGCGAGCCAGCCTATAACGGAAGGCAAAATCATCCCTCGCCGAATCTGCTGGAGACCTTGGTTCCGAGATTGGGAAGCCACAGGGGCCAATGTTTCCCCGGAAGGCCGAACTGAATCGGGCGATCCCGCGCTCGATGTGCCTAGGTTAACGGAGCACGGACAGTATCAGAGAAATACTTCACTTGGGAGATATAAATGAGACAGTGCCATAGAAATGGCCATGTGGAACCGTGCCCTAACCTCCGGCGGAAACAGGCCACTCTCCGGAGGAGTGAAGGCCATAGGGACACCTGCGTGCGTAGCCAGAAAAGAGTCTTGGGCGAGCGCCTCACAGGTCATAGAAACCTCGGAGGTGGATGGCTCAACGCACTCTAAGCTCCCAGACTCAGGAGAAGAGAGTATTCTAGAATGGCACCCGGAACATAACTGATGGGCATTAATTACCCGGCCCATGTCATATTCATCACAAGACACATCCTCTGTATCGGAGGCATCCGTGTTGCACATATCAGAATCCTCCATAATCTTGGGATTACAAAAAGATAAAAACTAACTGGCACCCTTTGACACCCCAATGGCTGGGGCACTCACCACCTCCTGTGAACCAGACAACCCACAAGCTAGACTCTCTCGGTCGCACACAGTCAGCATACAGAAGTGAAAAATAACGTAACCACAGCCATCACAAGGTGCACCATGCCAGTTGCAAAAGGGCACGTAATCTGGAAAGATTGCGTCATTAAAAGAAGGTTGTTATGTTCCATAAAGGCTGTGAGCCTAAGTAAAGCTACACATTTGCAGATAGAATAATATATAACAAACATGAAAGATTGCGTCATTAAAAGAAGGTTGTTATGTTCCATAAAGGCTGTGAGCCTAAGTAAAGCTACACATTTGCAGATAGAATAATATATAACAAACATGATTAAAATTCCCCCCTGTTAAATAACCCCACTCAAGAGATATTGACCCATGATTCCTTATTAAGATAAAAGGAGTCCCACTGGGACCCTACCTTGTTTCGTTAACATTACATTCACATATCGAAATAAAATGAAACTATCTTACCAGAATCTACGCCGTGGAACAAGAACACAGCCCTTCAAGTGTGACAGATAGTAGCCTCGCTTCTGACATGGACTTGAGTGAAGAAAGGTAGGCAGCAAAACTTGTCAATGCTGATTACCAAAGGAGCTACTAATAAGAGTCGGGATGAGTTTGCAGGAAAACGTTTCCTGCATCTCCGGACTCTAACTTTCATCCATGCTCTTACTGAGAGGCTGACAGGATTACTTAAAACTCCAGTTCCATTGTGAAGATTACTACCCTCCATAACTTCTGTACACTTCTCTGCCAACCTCCTGTGACGAGAGGCAAAGAATGATGGGGGATGAGGGAAGTGGGGGAGGTATTTAAAGGGACAGTATACACTCATTTTCATATAACTGCATGTAATAGACACTACTATAAAGAATAAGATGCACAGATACTGTTATAAAATCCAGTATAAAACCGTTTAAAAACTTACTTAGAAGCTCTCAGTTTAGCTCTGTTTAAAAGGTAGCTGGAAAGCCCACTGCAAGTGGGAAATAAGACACTTCCCCCTCCTCCTTCTTTTGCATATGAAAAGACCCTTTACACAAACAAGAGCTGCTGGTGAAATGCTGAATACGGAGAGCGTATTGCTCTCCGCATTCAGCGATGTCTTGCGGACCTGATCCGCACTGTCGGATCAGGTCCGCAAGACATTTGTTAAATTGGCCTCATAGTTAAAACCATTATTAAATTTCAATATTGTATAAAAATGCTTTTTCATGTTTTCAGGTATTTGACTGAAAAGGGCTCCAATGCGCAGACACACACACACACACATATATATATATATATATATATATATATATGTTTGTGTGTACATATGTATTTATGTGTTTATATGTGTATGTATATAAATACATAAATACATCTGTACACACACATATACACATAACCTTTGCAGCCCTTTTTTGGTCAAACACCTGATACCATATATCTTTGAGCCCTTATAACTTTATTTTGATTATTTTCTTTTTTAAATAATTGCTTATCGGAACCGCGCGCGTTTGTATGAGTGTGACTGTACTTTTACATGTATTTATGTTGTGTTTTATGCAACGTTATTTTCCTCCCCTACCTTTTACGCAAGCTCTGAACTCGTGCCTACCAACGAGCATAATCGTGATAGCGCTCTTGCGTTCACTTTCAACTTGCAATATGCGCAATATTTCTGATTGGCGCAAAAAGCCGATATCACTCGCACGCTACAGTTAGGGCCCTCCCTCATAATCATGCCCCTATATTTGAATAATTATCTAGCAAAACAGCCCAGCCCCCCCCCTTAACGGCACTGTTGTGTACCTGCCCAGTTATTGGAGGAGCAGTGTCCACAAGACATAGTGTGGGGAAGATGTTTAAATACACTGATTGCAGTGGCTATATCCAGCTGATGAAGAGACATTGTACCTTTTTTCTTTTGGATCCCTTACTGAGTTTGACAGTACTTTACACATACATTCAAATACTTTTAAAAGGACCTTAAAAACTGTTTGATATCAAAATAATCCCTCATGACATCACACGGGAATTGATTATTTGTGTATATGAACTAGATATATCTAATTTCAGCAAGGATTCAGAGCTGTATGACATGTCATAAAAGAGAGGGATGGGTTCTTCCCTGTCCCACTCTGGAGAAGGCTTGGTCAAGAAATCTGATATCAGAGTTAAGTGTATATAACTTTGATTTCAACAATATAAAACTTTGTCATTTAACTTGGGAAACTGTGTATAATAGTGTATCTGGCCATTTCCTAATTCAATTTCCCTTTACTTTGGGTACAAGTAACAACTTTCTTTTATTTCTACTTTTCGTATTAAAAACCTATCCACTGTGTGTAAAGTTGTTTAACTGTTTTTTATATAAATGCACCTGTGGCTCCTTTTTGCTCACAAAAAACATTCCTTTATTAAGTTTTGCCTTTGTCTAATATTTGAACCACGTTACTGAAAGAGACTGGTAATATTAATACTGTGTTTTTTTTATCGTTTTTACCTAATTGGGTTTTTGGATTTTAATTTGTTGTAGTAGGTAGGGATGGGCAAATATACTGAAAGGTGTAATTTGATTGGTAAAAATGAATAGTTCTGTGGACATTCATTTTGACAATTAAATGTTGATAAGAATGAAAATCCATTAAAATTCGGTAATCGAATATTATATCCGGTTTTAGAATGTCACTTTCATTTTTAATGTTCATAATTAGATTGAATATCGATATTTGAAATTTTGAATGTAAGATTCTATTTAACAAATACTATTCAGAAGTTTAATAGTTCATGTGGTAGGGAATTTAGTAAATGTATACATAATAGATACAAATATATCCATTAGAATGTTTCTATTTCGAATTACTGCATAATTCGAATATTTTCATTTAAAGAAAGCTTAGAAATACTATTAGAAATATATAAATTTGAATTTTTCAAATTCAAATACTGCATAATTCGATCTAATTATTAGAAAAAGTTCCAATCAAATATTAAATTTAAAGAAAGCATTTAGAAATTACTATTACATTAACGATTGTTAGAATGTTGTACAAACTTTCGAATTCGAAACAAACGAATAAATGTGTTACAATTAGTTTCTTTTTTCGAATGTTGCAAAACATTTGCCCATCCCTAGTAGTAGGGGACACATTACTTCTAATTTTTAACTATCCTTTTTGGTGGCATCATTTGGAGTTAGAGATGCAGACAGGGGCGGTGATAAAACAGATTTTTGTACATTCTGGAGCTAAAATAGTTTAGAAAGTGTTTTGTTAACCCTTTCATCCCCGCATTTTAGTCACATCTTTGCCTGCACAGTCTGATCAGTAGAAGCTGTACGTCACAACTCGCTTTCAGTGTTTTCTAAGGATACTGATAAATAGACTGTCTTTTTGAATTTATATACTGTAGCTACATACCTTGTGTTTTTATCTTTTATAAGGCACCCCAAATCCACCTACTGGTTTTCATTTAACAAAAATATCAATGTGTCTATTTTCTCTATTTCTTCCTTTACTATCGGATTCTCACAAACAATGCCCACACATCCAGAGAAACCAGGATGGCAAACCGCATACACACTGCTTCGCTTTTCACGTTGTCTTAGACACGAATAATAATACAAACTCAAGGCAGATGTTACACAGAAAATCAGTGATTTGAGCAAGACAGCTTATCATCAGAATTAAGTTATTTGTTCATGATGCCGCAGACTACTTAAAGTATACAAGAATATTTCTCCCATGTGCTGTAAACACAATAATTGCTCTCTCAAATTACCTCAACAGTGGAGAAGAAAACAAAATGTATCAAGAAATGTTTTCTTTAGACAGAGCAATTTTTGTGCCTCTGTTCTAGGTTATTGAACCCTGTAGCATTTAAATAGTTAATCAATGACCATTAATCACTGCATCCTGCAAAGAAGGGAACACACAGATCCTACAGGTATGTTTATTATTAACTGAAGGGACTTGCGCAATTATAATCTTAAAGCTACATATTCTCCTGGGCCAAAATTACTCCTGAGCTTTATTTATGACTGAAATAACAGCCAGCCCTAAGGAAAGTGATTTTTCCAATTAAAAAATGATTTCATTGGGTCACAAGCACAGGAATATTGTCTAGAGCCAATGATATGAACACTTTTTTTTTCTACAGAGAATATAATTTTAATATAATCCATGTTTGCTTGGTGGAAAACAGAAAGCTAGAAAATAGATTTATTTGCAAATTAGTTTATAAAAAACTGTTTTCTTAACATAAAAAAGTGAACTGAATGGCAGTGATTTTTATGAAATTGTGTTATGTTGTTGCATTGTTTCAATAATTATTAGTCCACTACTCTTAATTTTCCTATTGTATTAGTAAAAAGGGACTTCTGTTTCTTCACTGCCATTGCCAAATGGTGTGCACAGTATTATGCTATGTGACTTTAAACAGCTGAATACTATATAAAAGGGACGTGGAACCCAAAAATGTTCTTTCATGATTCAGACAAAGCATAAAGTATCAAAATTGTGAGGATATAAAAGCAAACAAACGGGCCGCCAACCCACATAGTCTGATCAGTACACCGTGGACACAAGCGGAGCAAGCCTCTCTATCACGAACTTTTGATTGTTACCATATCCTTTATTTTGAAGTGGACTGCCCATTGTCTGTTTCCACTCACTCTCTTATAAGTCTTGGACTTTTCAAGTACACTGGACAACTGGGACACTTATACATATTTATATGTTCAAATTGCCACAAGTGTTTTGTTATATGTTGATTTTTATGTTTATTTTTATATATATTTTTTTCTCCTTTTAAAACATTATTTTGCCTTAAACACACTTATAGTGGTTGGTGTTACCACACACTGAGCTAAGTTGTAAATTCGCTTAATCAACACAATTTTTATTTTTTATCTTTATTTGCACAACACCCACTTTCTATTTAAGCAGACTACACACGATTTTTACACTATCACTTGTTTTCTTTAGTAGCGCGTCCCCTTAGTTTTTTCTTCTATAGAATTAACTTTACTATTACTAAGTATCAAATTTACCTACATTTTTTTATCTCCTTCTATTGGTATCCTTTGTTGAAAAGCATACTTAGGTAGGCTCGAGAGCAGGAATGTACCACTGGAAGCTAGCTGCAGATAGTGACTGTACTTATATGCCTCTTGTCATTGGCTTACCAGAATAGTGAATTGCTGCTTCTTCAAAAAAGGATACCAAGAGAAAGAAGCACATTTGATATTAGAGGCAAATTGGAATTATTTTTTTTTAAATTGTATGCTCTATGTGAAGAAAATGTTTGTGTTTCATGTCCCTTTAACTGGTTATATATTGCAGGACAAATAAAAATCATCAGACCTCAGAACATCATTTGGACACAGAAAAAAAACATAATTTATGCTTACCTGATAAATGTATTTCTCTTGTAGTGTATCCAGTCCACGGATCATCCATTACTTATGGGATATTCTCCTTCCCAACAGGAAGTTGCAAGAGGATCACCCCACAGCAGAGCTGCTATAATAGCTCCTCCCCTCACTGCCATATCCATTCATTCGACCGAAACAAGACGAGAAAGGAGAAACCATAGGGTGCAGTGGTGACTGTAGTTTAATTAAAATTTAGACCTGCCTTAAAAGGACAGGGCGGGCCGTGGACTGGATACACTACAAGAGAAATAAATTTATCAGGTAAACATAAAATATGTTTTCTCTTGTTAAGTGTATCCAGTCCACGGATCATCCATTACTTATGGGATACCAATACCAAAGCTAAAGTACACGGATGATGGGAGGGACAAGGCAGGATTAAACGGAAGGAACCACTGCCTGAAGAACCTTTCTCCCAAAAACAGCCTCCGAAGAAGCAAAAGTATCAAATTTGTAAAATTTTGAAAAGGCGTGAAGCGAAGACCAAGTCGCAGCCTTGCTAATCTGTTCAACAGAGGCCTCATTTTTAAAGGCCCAGGTGGAAGCCACAGCTCTAGTAGAATGAGCTGTAATCCTTTCAGGGGGCTACTGTCCAGCAGTCTCATAGGCTAAGCGAATTATGCTCCGAAGCCAAAAGGAAAGAGAGGTTGCCGAAGCTTTTTGACCTCTCCTCTGTCCAGAGTAAACGACAAACAGGGAAGATGTTTGGCGAAAATCTTTAGTAGCTAGTAAGTAAAACTTCAAGGCACGGACTACGTCCAGATTATGTAAGAGATGTTCCTTCTTCGAAGAAGGATTAGGACACAATGATGGAACAACAATCTCTTGATTGATATTCTTGTTAGAAACCACCTTAGGTAAAAACCCAGGTTTGGTACGCAGAACTACCTTATCTGCATGAAAAATCAGATAAGGAGAATCACATTGTAAGGCAGATAGCTCAGAGACTCTTCGAGCCGAGGAAATAGCCATCAAAAACAGAACTTTCCAAGATAAAAGTTTAATATCAATGGAATGAAGGGGTTCAAACGGAACTCCTTGAAGAACTTTAAGAACCAAGTTTAAGCTCCACGGGGGAGCAACAGTTTTAAACACAGGCTTAATTCTAACCAAAGCCTGACAAAAAGCCTGGACGTCTGGAACCTCTGCCAGACGCTTGTGCAAAAGAATAGACAGAGCAGAAATCTGTCCTTTTAAAGAACTAGCTGATAATCCTTTGTCCAAACCCTCTTGGAGAAAGGACAATATCCTAGGAATCCTAACCTTACTCCATGAGTAATTCTTGGATTCACACCAATAAAGATATTTACGCCATATCTTATGGTAGATTTTCCTGGTGACAGGCTTTCGTGCCTGTATTAAGGTATCAATGACTGACTCGGAGAAGCCACGCCTTGATAGGATCAAGCTTTTAATCTCCATGCAGTCAGTCTCAGAGAAATTAGATTTGGATGATTGAAAGGACCTTGTATTAGAAGGTCCTGCCTCAGAGGCAGAGTCCATGGTGGAAAGGATGACATGTCCACTAGGTCTGCATAACAGGTCCTGCGTGGCCACGCAGGCGCTATAAGAATCACCGATGCTCTCTCCTGCTTGATTTTGGCAATCAGTTGAGGGAGCAGAGGAAACGGTGGAAACACATAAGCCAGGTTGAAGAACCAAGGAGCTGCTAGAGCATCTATCAGCGTCGCTCCTGGGTCCCTGGACCTGGATCCGTAACAAGGAAGCTTGGCGTTCTGGCGAGACGCCATGAGATCCAGTTCTGGTTTGTCCCAACGATGGATCAGTTGAGCAAACACCTCCGGATGGAGTTCCCACTCCCCCGGATGAAAAGTCTGACGACTTAGAAAATCCGCCTCCCAGTTCTCTACGCCTGGGATGTGGATCGCTGACAGATGGCAAGAGTGAGACTCTGCCCAGCGAATTATCTTTCAGACTTCTAACATTGCTAGGGAACTCCTGGTTCCACCTTGATGGTTGATGTAAGCCACAGTCGTGATGTTGTCCGACTGAAATCTGATGAACCTCAGGGTTGCTAACTGAGGCCAAGCTAGAAGAGCATTGAATATTGCTCTTAACTCCAGAATATTTATTGGGAGGAGTTTCTCCTCTTGAGTCCACGATCCCTGAGCCTTCAGGGAGTTCCAGACTGCGCCCCAACCTAGAAGGCTGGCATCTGTTGTTACAATCGTCCAATCTGGCCTGCGAAAGGTCATACCCATGGACAGATGGACCCGAGATAGCCACCAGAGAAGAGAATCTCTGGTCTCTTGATCCAGATTTAGTAGAGGGGACAAATCTGAGTAATCCCCATTCCACTGACTTAGCATGCATAATTGCAGCGGTCTGAGATGCAGGCGCGCAAATGGCACTATGTCCATTGCCACTACCATTAAGCCGATTACTTCCATGCATTGAGCCACTGACGGACGTGGAATGGAATGAAGGACACGGCAAGCATTTAGAAGTTTTGATAACCTGGACTCCGTCAGGTAAATTTTCATCTCTACAGAATCTATAAGAGTCCCTAGGAAGGTGACTCTTGTGAGTGGGGATAGAGAACTCTTTTCCACGTTCACTTTCCACCCATGCGACCTCAGAAATGCCAGAACTATCTCTGTATGAGACTTGGCAATTTGAAAGCTTGATGCCTGTATCAGGATGTCGTCTAGATACGGAGCCACCGCTATGCCTCGCGGTCTTAGAACCGCCAGAAGTGAGCCCAGAACCTTTGTAAAGATTCTCAGGGCTGTGGCCAACCCGAAGGGAAGAGCTACAAATTGGTAATGCCTGTCTAGAAAGGCAAACCTTAGGAACCGATGATGATCTTTGTGAATCGGTATGTGAAGGTAGGCATCCTTTAAGTCCACTGTGGTCATGTACTGACCATTTTGGATCATGGGTAGGATGGTCTGAATAGTTTCCATTTTGAATGATGGAACTCTGAGGAATTTGTGTAAGATCTTTAGATCCAAGATTGGTCTGAAGGTTCCCTCTTTCTTGGGAACCACAAACAGATTTGAATAAAACCCCTGTCCCTGTTCCGTCCGCGGAACTGGATGGATCACTCCCATTACTAGGAGGTCTTGCACACAGCTTAGGAATGCCTCTTTCTTTATCTGGTTTGCTGATAACCTTGAAAGATGAAATCTCCCTTGTGGAGGAGAAGCTTTGAAGTCCAGAAGATATCCCTGAGATATGATCTCCAACGCCCAGGGATCCTGAACATCTCTTGCCCACGCCTGGGCGAAGAGAAAAAGTCTGCCCCCCACTAGATCCGTTTCCGGATAGGGGGCCGTTCCTTCATGCTGTCTTGGGGGCAGCAGCAGGTTTTCTGGCCTGCTTGCCCTTGTTCCAGGACTGGTTAGGTTTCCAGGCCTGTCTGGAATGAGCAACAGTTCCCTCTTGTTTGAAGTGGAGGAAGTTGATGCTGCTCCTGCCTTGAAATTTCGAAAGGCACGAAAATTAGACTGTTTGGCCTTTGATTTGGCCCTGTCCTGAGGAAGGGTATGACCAGTAATGTCAGCAATAATTTCCTTCAAGCCAGGCCCGAATAAGGTCTGCCCCTTGAAAGGAATGTTGAGTAACTTAGACTTTGAAGTCACGTCAGCTGACCAGGATTTAAGCCATAGCGCCCTACGCGCCTGGATGGCGAATCCGGAATTCTTAGCCGTTAGTTTAGTCAAATGAACAATGGCATCAGAAACAAATGAGTTAGCTAGCTTAAGCGTTCTAAGCTTGTCAATAATTTCCTCCAATGGAGCTGTATGGATGATCTCTTCCAGGGCCTCAAACCAGAATGCCGCCGCAGCAGTGACAGGCGCAATGCATGCAAGGGGCTGCAAGATAAAACCTTGTTGAATAAACATTTTCTTAAGGTAACCCTCTAATTTTTTATCCATTGGATCTGAAAAAGCACAACTGTCCTCAACCGGGATAGTGGTACGCTTTGCTAAAATAGAAACTGCTCCCTCCACCTTAGGGACCGTCTGCCATAAGTCCCGTGTAGTGGCGTCTATTGGAAACATTTTTCTAAATATAGGAGGTGGGGAAAAGGGCACACCGGGTCTATCCCACTCCTTGCTAATAATTTCTGTAAGCCTTTTAGGTATAGGAAAAACGTCAGTACACACCGGCACTGCATAGTATCTATCCAGCCTACACAATTTCTCTGGAATTGCAACTGTGTTACAGTCATTCAGAGCAGCTAATACCTCCCCAAGCAATACACGGAGGTTCTCAAGCTTAAATTTAAAATTAGAAATCTCTGAATCAGGTTTCCCCGAGTCAGAGATGTCACCCACAGAATGAAGCTCTCCGTCCTCATGTTCTGCATACTGTGACGCAGTATCAGACATGGCTCTTACAGCATTTGCGCGCTCTGTATCTCTCCTAACCCCAGAGCTATCGCGCTTGCCTCTTAATTCAGGCAATCTAGATAATACCTCTGACAGGGTATTATTCATGATTGCAGCCATGTCCTGCAAGGTAATCGCTATGGGCGTCCCTGATGTAATTGGCGCCATATTAGCGTGCGTCCCCTGAGCGGGAGGCGAAGGGTCTGACACGTGGGGAGAGTTAGTCGGCATAACTTCTCCCTCGACAGAACCCTCTGGTGATAATTATTTTATAGATAAAGACTGATCTTTACTGTTTAAGGTGAAATCAATACATTTAGTACACATTCTCCTATGGGGCTCCACCATGACTTTCAAACATAATGAACAAGTAGGTTCCTCTGTATCAGACATGTTTAAACAGACTAGCAATGAGACTAGCAAGCTTGGAAAACACTTAAAACAAGTTTACAAGCAATATAAAAAACGTTACTGCGCCTTTAAGAAACACAAATTTTGTCCAAATTTAAATAACAGTGAAAAAAGGCAGTTACACTAACGAAATTTTTACAGTGTATGTAACAAGTCAGCAGAGCATTGCACCCACTTGCAAATGGATGATTAACCCCTTAATAACAAAAACAGAATAATAAATGACAAAAACATTTTTTAAACACAGTCACAACTGCCACAGTCTACTGTGATTGTTACCCTCCTCAAACACGACTTTGAAGCCTTTTGAGCCCTTCAGAGATGTCCTGTATCATGCAGAGGGAAGCTGAATGTCTCTGTCAGTATTTTTATCTGCACAGAAAAGCACTAAAATAGGCCCTTCCCACTCATATTTCAACAGTGGAAAGCCTCCAGGAACTGTTTCTAGGCAAATTTAAGCCAGCCATGTGGAAAAAACTAGGCCCCAATAAGTTTTATCACCAAACATATATAAAAAACGATTAAACATGCCAGCAAACATTTTAAAATACACTTTTATAAGAGTATGTATCTCTATTAAAGGATTACTGTCTTTAGCTTTTCTTAGGCAAAACTCACCCAACATTAAACATTGCAATTATAAATTAAATAAAATCTACCTTTTCATTTTCAAAAACGAAGCTCCCTTTAGCCGAAAAATAAACTTTTATTTCATGTCACTGACGTCACGTTAACCAGCCCTCAAATGTGGGCCGTCTAAGCAATAATATTCTGGCCAATCATATCCCCAGTATTAACATGTAATTAAAATATAATTTCGTCATTAAACGCATGCGCAATCGTTTTCTATTAGTATCGCATGCGCATATTGCGGCATAGAAGCCGACATCACAGACAGCAGAGAAAATAACGCATGCGCACACTGCGCAGCATACTCATCTGAAGCTGGATCAACAGAGAGTGTCTTCTTAGCCCTAAGACGGTGACGTTGCCGATGACGTTGCGTGTAGTCGCGCATGCGCATTGTGTCCGTTAGTCGCCATGTTCGCACATACCTTATTGCAGGAAAACCTGCACGCTATTCCCCCTCTGAAGTTACCTCACTCCTCAGAATATGTGAGAACAGCAAAGGATCTTAGTTACTTCTGCTAAGATCATAGAAAACACAGGCAGATTCTTCTTCCAAATACTGCCTGAGATAAACAGTACACTCCGGTACCATTTAAAAATAAACTTTTGATTGAAGAAATAAACTAAGTATAAAACACCACAGTCCTCTTACAACCTCCATCTTAGTTGAGAGTTGCAAGAGAATGACTGGATATGGCAGTGAGGGGAGGAGCTATATAGCAGCTCTGCTGTGGGTGATCCTCTTGCAACTTCCTGTTGGGAAGGAGAATATCCCATAAGTAATGGATGATCCGTGGACTGGATACACTTAACAAGAGAAAAACATCCTGTGGTATTTAGCATGCGAGATTAGAATATTAAAAGCACAATTGTAAAAGGTTACTAGGCGATACTGCTATACAACAAATCTTCTTGGCACCATAATGCTGAGTTACCTCCGGGGCAATGTAATCTGGCGTTCCGCAGAAAGTCCGGGTTGTAACGCCATCCACCATGTGTTCTTTGCACATCCCAAAATCTGCAATCTTAATGTGACCCTCTGAATCCAGCATTACGTTATCCAGCTTCAGGTCCCTGAGGATGACAACAAAATACCAGAAATATTTATTTCTTTTAGCAACAGATATAAATGTTACGCATACTTCTATAAAGAGTGTTTAGTAATATGAGAGATAACAGTGTAAAGCAGTGACTATACTGAAGATTTGACGGTGAAGACGCCGATATAATGTGGATCGTAGTTGACAATCAGTGGCTGCTCAGTATTGGCTCAGGAGTATGCCTGATGAGTAAGTTTAAAGGGAAATGAAACACAATTCTTTATCTTTCAGGAGTCACTTAAATCAGACAATTGTAACAACTTTCCAATTTACTTCTATTATCAAATTTGCTTCATTCCCTTGATATCATGCACTACTAAGAGCTAGCTGAACACCTCTAGTGCACTACTAAGAGCTAGCTGAACACCTCTAGTCAGCCAATCACAAGAGATAAATATGTGCAGCTACTAATCAGCAGCTAGCTCCCACTAGTGTAGGATATGTGTGTATTCTTTTTCAACAATGGATACCAAAAGAACAAAGTAAATTTGAAAATAGAATTGAAAAGTGTCTTAAAATGACATGCTCTATCTGAATCATGCAAGGTAATTTGTGACTTTATTATCCCTTTAAAGTGATGGTAAATTTCAGACTATAAGAATGTTGCAATGAAAAATATATTAGTTTTCAAGTAAAAACAAATAAAAATTTTTTTAAATGTATATAAATATTTTATAATATATAGGTTATAATCCTAATTGGTATTGTCTGTTCCTCCGCCCCCTTTATTTCCTCATTTGGCTGAGCTGTGATGTATAGAGCAGTCCCACCCACTCTCTACATAGGCTTTCTGAGGGTTTTAACCCCTTAGTGATCAGACCATTTTTCTATTTTCTTACCCTTAAGGAGCAAGGCTATTTTTAAATTTCTGCTGTGTTTATGTTTAGCTGTAATTTTCCTCTTACTCATTTACTGTACCCACACATATTATATACCGTTTTTCTCGGCATTAAATGGACTTTCTAAAGATACCATTATTTTCATCATATCATACAATTTACTATAATTTTTTTTATAAAATATGATGAAAAAATTGAAAAAAACACTTTTTCAAACTTTGACCCCCAAAATCTGCAACACATCTACAACAAACAAAAAACAGAATTTATGTTTACCTGATAAATTACTTTCTCCAACGGTGTGTCCGGTCCACGGCGTCATCCTTACTTGTGGGATATTCTCTTCCCCAACAGGAAATGGCAAAGAGCCCAGCAAAGCTGGTCACATGATCCCTCCTAGGCTCCGCCTACCCCAGTCATTCGACCGACGTTAAGGAGGAATATTTGCATAGGAGAAACCATATGTTACCGTGGTGACTGTAGTTAAAGAAAATAAATTATCAGACCTGATTAAAAAAAAACCAGGGCGGGCCGTGGACCGGACACACCGTTGGAGAAAGTAATTTATCAGGTAAACATAAATTCTGTTTTCTCCAACATAGGTGTGTCCGGTCCACGGCGTCATCCTTACTTGTGGGAACCAATACCAAAGCTTTAGGACACGGATGAAGGGAGGGAGCAAATCAGGTCACCTAAATGGAAGGCACCACGGCTTGCAAAACCTTTCTCCCAAAAATAGCCTCAGAAGAAGCAAAAGTATCAAATTTGTAAAATTTAGAAAAAGTGTGCAGTGAAGACCAAGTCGCTGCCTTACATATCTGATCAACAGAAGCCTCGTTCTTGAAGGCCCATGTGGAAGCCACAGCCCTAGTGGAGTGAGCTGTGATTCTTTCAGGAGGCTGCCGTCCGGCAGTCTCATAAGCCAATCGGATAATGCTTTTAATCCAGAAGGAGAGAGAGGTAGAAGTTGCTTTTTGACCTCTCCGTTTACCAGAATAAACAACAAACAAAGACAAAGTTTGTCTGAAATCCTTAGTAGCTGCTAAGTAAAATTTGAGAGCACGAACTACATCCAAGTTGTGCAACAAACGTTCCTTCTTTGAAACTGGATTAGGACACAAAGAAGGCACAACTATCTCCTGGTTAATGTTTTTGTTAGAAACAACTTTTGGAAGAAAACCAGGTTTAGTACGCAAAACCACCTTATCTGCATGGAACACCAGATAAGGAGAAGAACACTGCAGAGCAGATAATTCTGAAACTCTTCTAGCAGAAGAAATTGCAACCAAAAACAAAACTTTCCAAGATAATAACTTAATATCAACGGAATGTAAGGGTTCAAACGGAACCCCCTGAAGAACTGAAAGAACTAGGTTGAGACTCCAAGGAGGAGTCAAAATTTTGTAAACAGGCTTGATTCTAACCAGAGCCTGAACAAAGGCTAGAACATCTGGCACAGCTGCCAGCTTTTTGTGAAGTAACACAGACAAGGCAGAAATCTGTCCCATCAAGGAACTTGCAGATAATCCTTTTTCCAATCCTTCTCGAAGGAAGGATAGACTCTTAGGAATCTTAACCTTGTCCCAAGGGAATCCTGCAGATTCACACCAACAGATATACCAAATTATGTGGTAATTTTTCTGGTTACAGGCTTTCAGGCCTGAACAAGAGTATTAATAACAGAATCTGAGAACCCTCGCTTTGATAAGATCAAGCGTTCAATCTCCAAGCAGTCAGCTGGAGTGGGTCGAACGGACCTAGAACAAGAAGGTCTCGTCTCAAAGGTAGCTTCCATGGTGGAGCCGATGACATATTCACCAGATCTGCATACCAAGTCCTGCGTGGCCACGCAGGAGCTATCAAAATCACCGACGCCCTCTCCTGATTGATCCTGGCTACCAGCCTGGGGATGAGAGGAAACGGCGGGAACACATAAGCTAGTTTGAAGGTCCAAGGTGCTACTAGTGCATCCACTAGAGCCGCCTTGGGATCCCTGGATCTGTACCCGTAGTAAGGAACTCTGAAGTTCTGACGAGAGGCCATCAGATCCATGTCTGGAATGCCCCACGGTTGAGTGACTTGGGCAAAGATTTCCGGATGGAGTTCCCACTCCCCCGGATGCAATGTCTGACGACTCAGAAAATCCGCTTCCCAATTTTCCACTCCTGGGATGTGGATAACAGACAGGTGGCAGGAGTGAGACTCCGCCCATAGAATGATTTTGGTCACTTCTTCCATCGCTAGGGAACTCCTTGTTCCCCCCTGATGGTTGATGTATGAACTTGGCCCTCGCTAGCTGAGGCCAAGCTTTGAGAGCATTGAATATCGCTCTCAGTTCCAGAATATTTATCGGTAGAAGAGATTCTACCCGAGACCAAAGACCCTGAGCTTTCAGGGATCCCCAGACCGCGCCCCAGCCCATCAGACTGGCGTCGGTCGTGACAATGACCCACTCTGGTCTGCGGAAGGTCATCCCTTGTGACAGGTTGTCCAGGGACAGCCACCAACGGAATGAGTCTCTGGTCCTCTGATTTACTTGTATCTTCGGAGACAAGTCTGAATAGTCCCCATTCCACTGACTGAGCATGAACAGTTGTAATGGTCTTAGATGAATGCGCACAAAAGGAACTATGTCCATTGCCGCTACCATCAAACCTATCACTTCCATGCACTGCGCTATGGAAGGAAGAGGAACGGAATGAAGTATCCGACAAGAGTCTAGAAGTCTTGTTTTTCTGGCTTCTGTCAGAAAAATCCTCATTTCTAAGGAGTCTATTATAGTTCCCAAGAAGGGAACCCTCGTTGACGGAGATAGAGAACTCTTTTCCACGTTCACTTTCCATCCGTGAGATCTGAGAAAGGCCAGGACAATGTCCGTGTGAGCCTTTACTTGAGGAAGGGACGACGCTCGAATCAGAATGTCGTCCAAGTAAGGTACTACAGCAATGCCCCTTGGTCTTAGCACCGCCAGAAGGGACCCTAGTACCTATGAGAAAATCCTAGGAGCAGTGGCTAATCCGAAAGAAAACGCCACGAACTGGAAATGCTTGTCCAGGAATGCAAACCTTAGGAACCGATGATGTTCCTTGTGGATAGGAATATGTAGATACGCATCCTTGAAATCCACCTTGGTCATGAATTGACCTTCCTGGATGGAAGGAAGAAGTGTTCGAATGGTTTCCATCTTGAACGATGGAACCTTGAGAAACTTGTTCAAGATCTTGAGATCTAAGATTGGTCTGAACGTTCCCTCTTTTTTGGGAACTATGAACAGATTGGAGTAGAACCCCATCCCTTGTTCTCCTAATGGAACAGGATGAATCACTCCCATTTTTAGCAGGTCTTCTACCCAATGTAAGAATGCCTGTCTTCTTATGTGGTCTGAAGACAACTGAGACCTGTGGAACCTCCCCCTTGGAGGAAGCCCCTTGAACTCCAGAGAATAACCTTGGGAGACTATTTCTAGCGCCCAAGGATCCAGAACATCTCTTGCCCAAGCCTGAGCGAAGAGAGAGAGTCTGCCCCCCACCAGATCCGGTCCCGGATTGGGGGCCCGCATTTCATGCTGTCTTGGTAGCAGTGGCAGGTTTCCTGGCCTGCTTTCCTTTGTTCCAGCCTTGCATAGGTCTCCAGGCTGGATTGGCTTGAGAAGTATTACCTTCCTGCTTAGAGGACGTAGCCCTTGGGGCTGATCCGTTTCTGCGAAAGGGACGAAACTTAGGTTTATTTTTGGTCTTGAAAAGACCTATCCTGAGGAAGGGCGTGGCCCTTGCCCCCAGTGATATCAGAGATAATCTCTTTCAAGTCAGGGCCAAAGAGTGTTTTCCCCTTGAAAGGAATGTCAAGCAATTTGTTCTTGGAAGACGCATCCGCTGCCCAAGATTTTAACCAAAGCGCTCTGCGCCACAATAGCAAACCCAGAATTTTTTCGCCGCTAACCTAGCCAATTGCAAGGTGGCGTCTAGGGTGAAAGAATTAGCCAATTTAAGAGCACGAATTCTGTCCATAATCTCCTCATAAGAAGAAGAATTACTAATAATCGCCTTTCCTAGCTCATCAAACTAGAAACACGCGGCTGCAGTGACAGGGACAATGCATGCAATTGGTTGTAGAAGGGAACCTTGCTGAACAAACATCTTTTTTAGCAGACCTTCTAATTTTTTATCCATAGGATCTTGGAAAGCACAACTATCTTCTATGGGTATAGTGGCGCGCTTGTGTAGAGTAGAAACCGCCCCCTCGACCTTGGGGACTGTCTGCCATCAGTCCTTTCTGGGGTCGACTATAGGAAAACAATTTTATAAATATGGGGGGAGGTACTAAAGGTATACCGGGCCTGTCCCATTCTTTCCTAACAATGTACGCCACCCGCTTGGATATAGGAAAAGCTTCGGGGGGCCCCGGGGCCTCTAAGAACTTTTCCATTTTACATAGTGGTTCTGGAATGACCAGATAATCACAATCATCCAAATTGGATAACACCTCCTTAAGCAGAGCGCGGAGATGTTCCAACTTAAATTTAAAAGTAATCACATCAGGTTCAGCTTGTTGAGAAATGTTTCCTGAATCTGAAATTTCTCCCTCAGACAAAACCTCCCTGGCCCCCTCAGACTGGTGTAGGGGCCCTTCAGAAACCATATCATCAGCGTTCTCATGCTCTACAGAATTTTCTAAAACAGAGCAGTCGCGCTTTCGCTGATAAGTGGGCATATTGGCTAAAATGTTTTTGATAGAATTATCCATTACAGCCGTTAAATGTTGCATAGTAAGGAGTATTGGCGCACTAGATGTACTAGGGGCCTCCTGTATGGGCAAGACTGGTGTAGACGAAGGAGGGGATGATGCAGTACCATGCTTACTCCCCTCACTTGAGGAATCATCTTGGGCATCATTTTTACTAAATTTTTTTATGACATAAAATACATATAGTTAAATGAGAAGGAACCTTGGTTTCCCCACAGTCAGAACACAATCTATCTGGTAGTTCAGACATGTTAAACAGGCATAAACTTGATAACAAAGCACAAAAAACGTTTTAAAATAAAACCATTACTGTCACTTTAAATTTTAAACTAAACACACTTTATTACTGCAATTGCGAAAAAGTATGAAGGAATTGTTCAAAATTCACCAAAATTTCACCACAGTGTCTTAAAGCCTTAAAAGTATTGCACACCAAATTTGGAAGCTTTAACCCTTAAAATAACGGAACCGGAGCCGTTTTTATATTTAACCCCTTTACAGTCCCTGGAATCTGCTTTGCTGAGACCCAACCAAGCCCAAAGGGGAATACGATACCAAATGATGCCTTCAGAAAGACTTTTCTATGTATCAGAGCTCCACACACATGCAGCTGCATGCCATGCTGTCCTCAAAAACAAGTGCGCCATACCGGCGCGAAAATGAGGCTCTGACTATGATTAGGGAAAGCCCCTAAAGAATAAGGTGTCTAAAACAGTGCCTGCCGATATAATCATATCAAAATACCCAGAATAAATGATTCCTCAAGGCTAAATATGTGTTAATAATGAATCGATTTAGCCCAGAAAAAGTCTACAGTCTTAATAAGCCCTTGTGAAGCCCTTATTTACTATCTTAATAAACATGGCTTACCGGATCCCATAGGGAAAATGACAGCTTCCAGCATTACATCGTCTTGTTAGAATGTGTCATACCTCAAGCAGTAAGAGACTGCACACTGTTCCCCCAACTGAAGTTAATTGCTCTCAACAGTCCTGTGTGGAACAGCCATGGATTTTAGTTACGGTGCTAAAATCATTTTCCTCATACAAACAGAAATCTTCATCTCTTTTCTGTTTCTGAGTAAATAGTACATACCAGCACTATTTTAAAATAACAAACTCTTGATTGAATAATAAAAACTACAGTTAAACACTAAAAAACTCTAAGCCATCTCCGTGGAGATGTTGCCTGTACAACGGCAAAGAGAATGACTGGGGTAGGCGGAGCCTAGGAGGGATCATGTGACCAGCTTTGCTGGGCTCTTTGCCATTTCCTGTTGGGGAAGAGAATATCCCACAAGTAAGGATGACGCCGTGGACCGGACACACCTATGTTGGAGAAATCATGCATGTTAAATAGTTTCTAAATTTTGTACTGAGTTTAGAAATACCCAATGTTTACATGTTCTTTGCAAGTTATAGGACAATAAGTACAAGTAGCACTTTGCTATTTCCAAACCATTTTTTTTTCTTCAAAATTAGCGCTAGTTACATTGGAACTCTGATATCTGTCAGGAATCCCTGAATATCCCTTGACATGTATATATTTTTTTTAGTAGACAACCCAAGTATTGATCTAGGCCCATTTTGGTTTATTTCATGCCACCATTTCACCGCCAAATGTGAGCAAATAAAAAAAATCGTTAATTTTTTCACAAACTTTAGTTTTCTGGTTGTAAATGCTTCTATGGGATCCCTTTTGTTCAGAAATAGCAGACGTTTATGGCTTTGGCATTGCTTTTTGGTAAGTAGAGGCCGCTTAATGCCGCTGCGCACCACACTTGTATTATGCCTAGCAGTGAAAGGGTTATTTAGGTAGCTTGTAGGGTTTATTTTAGCTTTAGTGTAGTGTAGTAGACAACCCAAAGTATTGATCTAGGCCCATTTTGGTATATTTCATGCCACCATTTCACCGCCAAATACGATCAAATAAAAAAATCGTTAATTTTTTCACTAACTTTAGGTTTCTCACTAAAATTATTTACAAACAGCTTGTGCAATTATGGCACAAATGGTTGTAAATACTTGTCTGGGATCCCCTTTGTTCAGAAATAGCAAACATATATGGCTTTGGCGTTGCTTTTTGTTAATTAGAAGGCCGCTAAATGCTGCTGCGCACCACACTTGTATTATGCCCAACAGTTAAGGGGTTAATTAGATAGATTGTAGGGTTAATTTTAGCTTTAGTGTAGAGATCAGCCTCCCACCTGACACATACCACCCCCTGATCCCTCCCTGACCCCTCTCAAACAGCTATCTTCCCTCCCCCACCTCACAATCCTCACTGCCATCTTAAGTACTGGCAGAAAATCTGACAGTTTAAAAATAATGGTGTTTTTTGGATTTTTTTAAATTTTATATATTTGAAATAAAGTGTAGGATTCCCCATTACCCCCCAACCTCTCTGATCCCCCCCAAACAGCTCTCTAAGCCTCCCCCCTCAACCTATTTACCACCATCTTAGGTACTGGCAGCTGTCTGCCAGTACCCAGTTTACTAACAAATTTGCCCTTTTTTTCTATAAAAATTACTTAATTACTACCAAATGTTTCTCTAAGCTTTTTGTGAGTAAACATAAAAGGAGAACAACATTTGGGGGAAATTAACAGAAAACGTGAATTATTTAAACTCACTTTAACATTAACAAACCCAGGCGCATGAAGAATGTTTACAATCCTAATGCAGGGGAGCCTTTAATTAATGCAGGTTCCAGGTCTATCTATCCTCAAAATATTATACATAGCAGCATGTATAGTATTACTATTGTCTACTACTGAGTTACTTTTAGGGGGCCCAAAGACATTTTTGCACCAGGGCCCTCTGTTGAGTAGGTCCGCTACTGAACAAACCATCTACATTTTCTATAAGAGATACGTTTCTATGAGCTACACAGTTTGTACAATTCAGACGGTGAAGATGGCTGTTCAAAAGAATGGAAGTGACTATTTTTTCTACACTGTTTCACTACACTGTTTGTTTTGCTAATGTGCAGCATAATGAAGTGAATTACATTCTATTTTGATGTATTACAGATTTCCATAACCCTGGACATTTAGAAGTTGCTTTAATGAAATCAGAAGTCAATGAAATAGCCGACACCTGAATCAATGGCCCATTTAAAACATGAAGGAGGACATGTAGACTCTTGAGAAGAATCACAAACGAAGATAATTCTCTTTAAACAAAATAGAAAAACAAACAGACCAGACCTGATAATACAACTCAGCTGTGATGGGGTTGTCAACCAACAAATGTGAGTGGTTGACAGCTCCTTGGAACTAGGCCTTTATCAAGATATCACCCTGAGCAGGCATTTGCTTAAAGGGTCAGTATACACCAATTTTTATATAACTGCATGTAATAGACACTACTATAAAGAATAATATACACAGATACTGATATAAAAATACAGTATAAAACCGTTTAAAAACTTACTTAGAAGCTTTCAGTTTAGCTCTGTTTAAAAGGTTACCGGAACACCCACTGCAAGTGGGAAATAGCAGACACTCCCCCCTCCCCCTTCATATGCATATGAAAAGACCGTTTACACAATTGGGAGCAAGCTGGAGTAGATATACGTTGGTATTCTCCTAAAACATTGGGGCTTGGTTAAGAGTCTGAAAATCAGAGCAATGTTATTTAAAAATAAGCAAAACTATACTTTACTAAAAAAAAAACTTGTATGGGCTATATAAATGGATCATCTACAAAACATTTATGCAATGAAAAATCTAGTGTATAATGTCCCTTTAAGGATCAGAAATTACTTGGGCAAAGATTGCTACAGTCATATAAAGAGTGAAGATTGTATACAAAAACTTAAATTATGCTTATCTGATAATTTTCTTTTCTTCAGATGGAAAGAGTCAACATCTGCCTTCATTACTTTTGGGAATTCAGAACCTGGCCACCAGGAGGAGGCAAAGACACCCCAGCCAAAGGCTTAAATACTCCCCCACTTCCCTCATCCAACAGTCATTCTGCCGAGGAACAAGGAACAGTAGAAGAAATATCAGGGTGAAAAGGTGCCAGAAGAATAAAAAACAGGCCCACAGAAAAACACGGGTGGGGAGCTGTGGACTCTTTCCATCTGAAGAAAATAAAATTATCAGGTAAGCATAATTTAAGTTTTTCTTCATAAATGGAAAGAGTCCACAGCTGCATTCATTACTTTTGGGAAAACGATACCCAAGCTATAGAGGACACTGAATGCTAAAACGGGAGGGTTCAAAAGGCGGCCCATTCTGAGGGCACCAGGCCTACAATCCCTACCCACAAAAAACTTGTTTCGTCCGAAGCCGAGGAAACTTTGAAAAAGGAAAAGGCCCCAAAGAACCGCAAATAGTCCATAAGCCTTGCTAGAGACCGCAGAAGTAGACTCGACTTAGCCAACACGCCTCCAAGAGACACCGCCGTCCAGCAGTTGGTCCCCAACAACGCACCCCTTACTAGAGAAAGGGATCAACTACCAAAAACTCCCAAAACGGAGAAGACATAGAAGAAAAATACAAGGATTCCCAAAAGAACCCTAAATAAGGTGCAACAAGTTCCGATATAAAAATATGGAACCCCGAGAATCGAGACAAGCTCCCAGAGACCCTAACCGGTCTCGAGAAACAAGGGAGGCAACGCCCAGACCCCAGATAGTACAGAAACCAAAAGGTTAAGACCGGGAATCGGAAAACAGAGAAGAAAACTTCTTCTAAATACAGTGCAACCGCACCCTAAAAACAACTGAAGACGGGGTCCTCAAGTCGCAGGATAACTCAGAATATTGAAATATTCAGAAAACGAAAAACGTGCAGCAAACCCAGATAAGTGAACACCTGAGGCAACATCACATGCCACAGTCATACCAAGATGACTCTGAAAACAGCATTCTTGCAGGCAAGTAAGTAGCAGCTGAAGATAGATATCAAAGACGAAACCGTCAGACTGCTAAACATCCACTAAGCAGTGTGCGCATCACGGGCTATTCAAAAGCCGCCAGTCCTCCTCACATAACCTGAACATGGAGAAAGCACAGAACCTCAAGAAGGCTCACCGAACCTCAATAACATGAAGACGAACAACGGATCTCAGATCCTGCTCCAACTCCGGAGCAACCTAAGCGACAGGCAGGTCTGAAAAACAGGGGAACAGAAAAGACCCTAATCACCAGCCCTCCCAGGGAAGGACGGAATGGGGTAAACTCAGCCACCCCAACAGAGCTTGGGTGCCAACCCAAAAGCTCCTTCAATAGGTACTCCAAAGGATAACCTCATAGGAGATGCACATAGGAAAATGCAGTAGATCCGTAAGACAATCTAGCACAACCCTCTGCGACAGTCTCAACATGGAAACTTCAATCTCCACAGATGGAACAGAACAACCCCAGAAGAGAAGACTGCTCTCCTTTAGAGAAGAAAAACACCTGTTCCCACCTCCTGCACACAGTACAGGACAACAACCCTCCAGAGAGAGGAACCCCCCCCCCCACATAAGGAGGACAAACTAACCCCCCAAAGGGAAGAGCATATATAAGAACAGCACACATGCTCACAAAACATGAACCCTAGTCTGATGAAAACAAAAGCCGAATGAAATTCATCTAGATGTCCTGATGAACACAAAAGAACTCCCCCTGAATGGGAGCATACATCGTTCAAAGGACAAGGCAAACCATATGGAGCGTTCCGAAACAGAAAACATGGCCAAGCTGCAAGCAGGTGGGTAGGTCATTTCACTTGGAACTTTTAGTCTATTGATTCCAATATTTTGGACATTATTTTTTACACTATCTAACAGGTACCTTATTATATACTGCGGTTACATTAACTACAGTTATCTAATTGTCTTTTCTGATGCAATCTATGTTATAAGGGAGACGTCCCTTTTTTATCTTCTGTATGATTTTAGCAAGTTATTAAATTTTTTGTTTAATTACACAAGTGTTTTATAAGTTTATATATAGATAAGAAGTTCATATATAGATAAGAAGCTTATATATATCATCTTATACATATCTGTTAAAATACCTTTTTTACGCTGAATGTTGATAAATTACCTAGGACTATCTGTATCAAACATACAAACACAAGATCGCAGCACATACATTATACAATCATTTATTTTCAAAAATAAAACATATTCAAATTATAGAATTTAACTAAACGCTCTACCCGTGCTAATTTAGCGCTGGACTATATTCACTACATTTCTACTACTGTCTTCTTGGAGGGGAATACACTAGTCTAGCAGAGTTATTTATTTAGCGCCTCATCTTTCTCATTACCAGTACAAGCTGCAAGCAGGCTCAACAAGCCAGTCCTTAGGCCATGGCCTATGTTCCCTGGAAAAAACTGGATCGCTCTGAACCAGACACAGGATCATAAGCTTCCGGACATCCAGAAGGATCCAAAACAAAAACTATAGGTTTGAGCCCCAGAATTGTTTAAAACAAACAGCACCCCAGGGAACACAATATACCCTGTCTGAAAGAATCAGACCTCACAGGGGAATAACCGGACTAACCCGGACAACGGGACAAGACTCACTCATAAATCCCAACCCAAAAAGGAAGAGAACACTCCTTGCAGGAGTCCAACACTCCAAAAAGGAGCTAAGGCACGAAAGAGTTGCGTCAAGACTCTAGAACCAAGGGAGAATACTGAGGACAAAGTCACTCGAAGAGCGAGTAAAACAAAAGCCAGTCTCCATATCTCCTCAGAGTACGTAACCAGAGGACCACACCCAAGGAAAAAGAATGCATAGCATCCCAAACCCCGGTAGAAAAAAAACCCTAAGCAAAGCTCGGAGGAGACAACACAGTCTAATGTCCCAGATAGGGAGACAACAAACTCCCGAAGAAGGAAATAGCCACACGGCCCTCCCCATAAGGCGGCCAAAACCGCTAAGGAGAAAACGAAAGTCTTGAGTCTTGACCTGAAGGAAGAGAACCTCAAAAGGAACAAGTCCAAAAAAGGACAATTCCAAAGAGCCCCTGAAAGGCAAAACTGCCAGGAACCGGCAGCAAGGAGGCTCTAAGTCCTCCAAACCTCCAACCCACGCGGGGAAGGTAATACTATAAGTCCCGACAAAATATTGGAAACAACCGAGTGTGTCGCAGTGGAACTTCACCGAGTTCCAGTCGACCAGCTTGAAAGGCAAATAAGAGCTAAACCAATCCCCCATGCCTCACTGACCCTCAGGTCCTCTCAGAATGCTTAGCTGAAACTTGTAAAATAAAAATAAGAATAACACAAATAACAATATGAAGCACTCAGCACCCTAACCGGACCAGCCAGGCAGAACAGGCGCCACTTGTCTGAAAATGGCCGCAAGACAGAAGGATCTGAACCCAATCAGGACCATCCCGAAACCAGGGGTCATCACTGTCAAGGCCGAATATAGTTACCCCCAGAAATGGAGAAATAAACAACAGACAAACATAGGACTAAAACATGTCCTCACACTAGAACAAACTTCCGTAGAAGTAAACAGTGTGATCGAAAATCACGAGTATCGATTCCAGAAAAAAAAATCCAGAAGAAAATTTTAATAAACACGAGCTCAAACCAAATAAAAAATCATCCTAACCGGATTAAAATAAAGAATAAGGCAACCCGTAGGTTATCGCCCAAGAAGAACAGACACACCTGCAGGACCCGCCCAACAGGGATCCTGTTCTTCCAAGCTCAGAACTGGAAAAGGATACTCAATAAACAAGACTAAGAAAATTACTTCATTCTCTTATATCTAATTCTGCCAGCCATTCGAAGGAGAAGACTGAGAATTCCTGGATCCATTAAGTATGGGATCCTCCATCAACGCTAAAACGTGCCTCAGTAGGACACGAAGGCACACCAGTCTATAACGAAAGGCACAGCATACCTTCGCCGGAGCAAAAGACAACCCCGGCCCGAAGGTTGACCCCCTGAAGCCTCAGGGACAGTCGTTCCCCTGAAGAGCTGAACAAGACCAGGCTATCCCACGCCTGAGGAGCCCAGGTTAACGGAACACTTACAATACCGTAAGCCTGCTTCTGGGAGTTGCAGATGCACTAGCGCCATCATTATGGAAATGCGGAACCATTCCCTAACCTCCGGAAGGAACAAGCCACCTTTAAGAGAAGGATAAGCAAACTCTGGGTTACCTGCATGCGTAGTAAGAGATTGTGATAGGGAACTCTCCACTCGGGGAACAGAATCCCCAGAGGTGGACGGCTCAGCGGCCCCTTGATTCCCCGATCTCGAGGAATTGAGCACTCTAAAACAGCATTCGGAACACAACTGATAGGCATGTATCATTCGGGCCAATTCGTAATATTCACAAGAAGCAGAATCTGAACTAGAGACTTCCGTCTCCACAATATCAGAATCCTTCATAACTGGAATATTGAATACAAAAAAATGGACCAAATAAGACATTTTTAAAATGGCACCTGACACCCACAATGGCTGGGGCACTCACCACCTCCTATGAACCAGAGACCAGCCGACCAGAAATCTTCCATCGCCACACAGTCAGGAATACGGAAATGGAGAGCCAAAACGTGACCACGCCCGGTCACCAGGTGACTGTACAGTACAAAAAAGCATGCTCGACCTTAAAGGCTGCGCCCTTTCCAAACGCCGTTATGTTACACAAAGCCATGAGCCTAAGTAACACTACACATAAGCAGGTTGAATCACATAACAAACATGATTAAAACCCCCCCTGTTCAATAACCCCGCTCAGGAGATATTCACCCTTGATTCCAAGATACAAAAGGAGTCTCACTGAGATCCTGAGTTATAGTTAGTCCCGAAAGGTGGTAGCCTCTCGGGAAAACATTTGCACTACAATACAATCATGATGAAAGTAAAATGAAACGATCTTACCGGAATCTACGCTGTAGACAGATAGTATGACAGATAGTAGCATCGCTCCTGTCATGGACTTGAGAGAAGAAGCAGGCAGCAAAACTCGTCAACGCTGATTGATTGTGGAGCGGTTAATATGAGTAGGGATGGTTTTGCAGAAATACTCTCCCTGCATCTCCGGCTCTAACTTTTACCCATGGTCTCACTGATAGACTGACAGGATTACTTAAAACTCCAGTCCCATGCCGAAGAGTACTACCCTCTATAAGAGACTATCGAAAACTTCTGACACTTCTCTGTCAACCTCCTGGGACGAAAGGCAAAGAATGACTGGGGGATGAGGGGAGTTGGAAAGGGGTATTTAAGCCTTTTGCATAAATAAAAAGAGAGAAGCGCTCAACCTGGAAACGAACAATAGCATAATAGCTTGCTCTATGGCTAGTTACCACCCAAGAAGCAGCCTCTTTTTGCTCAACATGTGCCTTTCACAGAGAAAAACTTTCCTGAAGCATATCAGTCTGATCCTGACTTCACAGTACAGTCCAGCCCCAAAATACCAGGCAATTCTTCTCTGAACGAGAGAAACAGCAAAACCCCAGACGTACGTTTCGGCCTATTGTGGGCCTCGTCAGTGAGGTGCAGCCATATCCCTCTAGGCACACTGAGCAACGGGTCCACGTCTGGATTCCCGCATCACACTTAGGGAGACTTCCCAAAATGCCATAATTTGCATAAATAAAAAGAGAGAAGCGCTCAACCTGGAAACGAACAATAGCCTTTGGCTGGGGTGTCTTTGCCTCCTCCTGGTGGCCAGGTTCTGAATTCCCAAACTTAATGAATGCAGCTGTGGACTCTTTCCATTTATGAAGAAAATAGATATGTTTTCCTGAAACAGGTGTGAGGAACCAATAATTTCTGCATGATATGAAGATGCTGAAACACCCTTTTATGGTTGACATAACCTTGACTGAGTTCCGGGGAAAGAATGACTTATTGTGTGGATTCCATCATGAAATTATTTTTTTCCGAATAAATGGTTAAAGCTAGGCATAGGAAACTGCACATCCTTCTTTGGTACAATGATGGAGAACCACTAATGACAGGATAACTAAACTAGATGGCAAGACTCCTTGAATAATATACCAGAAAGTATTCTCTTTCCCTGGATCCGAGAAGTGTAACAAAAACTACATGGTTTCCATATGGAGTAAGAAGATCTGAAAGCTGCATTCTCTGGGGGAATAAAGCAGAATGTCTCTTAAAAGGACATTCAATTGTGACAAGGTTAATACTCACTATGCTATTGTTTCCCCCTGTACCTGCAGCCATCTTTAAAACCGTTCTCTTATTTTAACGCTTTACAGAAGCCGCTTGTTAAAGCTCTGCATCTTTTTACTGGGCACCGCCATCTTGGTACACATGTATTGTTGCATCATGTGACAGAAGCAGTTTGCCTTCACTAACTAGAAGTGTTCAGCTAGCTGCCAGCAGTGCAATGCTGGTCCTTCAGCAAAGGCTAACAAGATAATGAAGCAAAATTAATAATAGAACTAAATTGGAAAGTTGTTTAAATCTGTATGTTCTATCCAAACCATGAAAGAAAATGTTGGGGTTTCCTGTTCCTTTAAATACCGCTCCACTTGTAATCTGGCACATAGAGTTTCCCTATGCTGTACATAACAGCGTGGATTAAAAGAGCAAAATGTAAAAACAAAACCATCGTAAAACGTGATGTGAAAAGAATGTAAGTAGTGAGGTATAAACGACTTGTGTGTGGAGTGTGTTAAAAAAACATCATCTATATGTATATGTGTGGAATGTGACAAAAAACAACAAAAGTGTGTAAAAGAAACAATGTAAAATATTACATAATAAAAAAAAGATAACTATGAAGAATGTGAGAGATGTGTAATGACTTGTGAGATGACCTGCTGTATGAATGTATAAGATGACAAGCGTGAGGTCACGTGCTGTGTGTGTGATTATAATCAGAAACAACCATAATGAAAAATTTTATTGTGAGATAATGTACTGTATGTGGTTGCGAATGTTAAATCACGTACTGTGTGTGTATGTATACTAAGAAACAACCATAGTGAACATTGTTTATTAATTAGGATATGAGCGAAGTGATGTGGGTGTAAAAATGAGCCCTAAACAAATGCGGGTGTGTATAAGAATGAATGCATAAAATGTAAATAAAACAAGTAGCTAACAAAATGTAAAAAAAATATATTTAAAGGGACAGTCAAGTAAAAAAAAAACTTTCATGATTTAAATAGGGCATATCATTTTAAAAAACTTCCCAATTTACTTTTATCACCAATTTTGCTTTGTTCTCTTGGTATTCTTAGTTGAAAGCTAAACCTAGGAGGTTCATATGCTAATTTCTTAGACCTTGAAGACTGCCTCTAATCTGAATGCATTTTGACCACTAGAGGGCATTAGTTCACGTGTTTCATATAGATAACATTGAGCTCATGCACGTGAAGTGACCTAGGAGTGAGCACTGATTGGCTAAAATGCAAGTCTGTCAAAAGAAATAAAATAAGGGGGCAGTCAGCAGAAGCTTAGATACAAGGTAATTACAGAGGTAAAATGTGTATTATTATAACTGTGTTGGTTATGCAAAAATGGGGAATGGGTAATAAAGGGATTATCTTTCTTTTTAAACAACAAAAATTCTGGTGTTGACTGTCCCTTTAAAAAGGGGTTTAACAGGCAGATCAATAGTTCATTCAAGAACAAGGGGTCATAATCTCAAGCTGATGGGTAGTAGATTCAGGAGTAATTTGCAGAAGCACTTATTTACAAAAAAGGCGATTGATTCATGGAATAAACTTCCAGAAGAGGTTGTAATGACACTGTGGGGACCTGTAGAATATTCCAATAATTAGGGATAGTAGAACTCCACTATGCTGAATTAAACACAGTAATATACAAAAAAAAATTATGAGGTGTGGAGCATATATCAAGGGGTTAAAATCAATCTTTATTGGTAACCAATAAAATTCTTAAAGAAAGAACAAAAATTCTATGTACACAATTCCTTTATGCCATCTGTAAAGAGGGTTCAATTTCATTAATACCCTCTTGCAAGATGGCTTAATTAGATGTTCATAAAGGATAGGAAGTGGAAATAAGTTAAAAAAGTGGTTATGGGATTGGGCAGTGTTGTGCGTAATCTAAGAGAGCAACTCTGCTGGTTAGTATATGGAGTAGGGTGTTTAAGGTGAAACCTCACCATGCATTCAATACACACCCCTGAACGCTAAACAAGCGGCCTCCAAACTTAAGGTGTTTGTAAAGAACTCACCATTCAATCACAATTTATAGCCAACAGTCCTCTTAGCACTATTGGGCAATCCAAAAATACATAGTTACTCGGTATTGATACATGCTTTTATAAGTAATTGTAGCGTTTATTTGCAATTCACTCAGCATTCATGTTCTAGTGTGACAGCCAGCCAAGGAAGCTGTGAGATCAGTAAAGTTGGTGCTGATATTTTTTAGGCACTAATAGCATTCACGTCACAGTGTGTCAAACAAACAATGGAGCCATGAAGTTACTCGAGTTGGTGCCGATATTTTTCAAGCACCTACTCCATGGCTGCAAACATTTGTCACAATCAAACTAATGTAGGTAAAGCTACAAAGTATTAAATATTACATCAATCAAGTAACTAATCAGGCAGTACCAATATTTTTCAGGTACGTATTCCATTCCCAAGCCCCGCCCACCGACGCATTTCGTCACGATTACGTGACTTTGTCAGGGTCTTTAAGAATGCCTGGGATAAGCATAAAGCTATCCTACGAAATACTACAATTATACTATACCATACTTATACTTTTAGGAAATATTGGGCAGACTTGTTGAGCCTACGGTTCTTATCTACCATCAAAATCTGTGTTTCTATTACAACCAGATGGAAAAAGAGTTTTTAATTTGTAGATTCAAAACATTTCACACAAATCTAGGGAAAGGTTTATAATCTGTAGATTTAGGAATAAAATCTATGGGAGTGATTCTGTAAATATTGTGGTTACCAGCATGTTTGGTAGCACAATGGTGGGGAACACTGAGTTTCAAAATGATCTTTTTAGTATTGTGAAAATGCTCACCCTAACGAGAGCGCACATTATGGGCCGTGCGTCCGACATTCTGTACGCCACATACACAGTCAATAATGTAAACATAAGATGAATCACAATTAAAAAACCAAGGTAAAAATACTTAATACATGTGTTACAACACATTTCTCCACATCTATAAACACAATTTCTTTTAAGAAAATGTGTAGTAACATTTCAATTTGTGTTAAATGAAATAGCTCTGAAATTACAGTGTTTAATGCTCTTACTGGGAGCTAATTTATTCCTAAAACCTAAAAACAACTCTAGGTCTAGTACCAATAATATCCTTCAAAATAGAATCTTTTTGGAAGATATGCCAATGTTTGTTCAGAATATTTTTAATTCTAGCATTATTACTGTTATATAAAACATCAGAACCTGAATTACTGTTATACGTTTAAGCTAATTTTATGCCTGAGGAAGTGGCTGTATTCAGCTGAGAAACGCGTTGCATATGAATAAGTGTTTTAACACATTATCCACATCTCCTGCTATCAATAAGATGGGGTGTGCGCTCACCTTTTCGTTTGGAGAGAGCTGTTGCCGGAGTGTCAGCAAGCTGACAGCGGTGTCAACCTGCCTGCAAGCAACTTTGCTTTGGTGCCACCATCTTTGTGAGTTTTCAATTTTATTTACCTTGTCCATATCTTCACATACAAGATTACGCTAAGAGGCGCCCTTGTCTGTTTTTAAATTTGTACAATGATTCCTTTACCTGTATGGTTTTGAAGTAGAGCTGCCTTAGTGTCAATATCCAATTGCAGTCTTATGTGGTTAATTAAGTGGAGTCACTGTCACTTGTTTGCTTGGACTCATATATTATATTTTGTATTGTTTTTCAATTTCTATTTGAGATTATACCACATATTTCATTTATTTTATGAGGTTTGTGCGCCCCCTACAGATATAGCTGCATAGCTATATCCTTACACATATATATAGATAGATCATTTAAAATAAAATTAACATTTTTTTTCTAAGTGAAGAACAAAGGAATGTCAAGTATTTCTATAAAAAAATACCAACATATTAAAATTGATTAAAAATGATTGGAAAGGGCTGTTTATACTGTGTGTCTATATATGTGTGCGAGTATATATATATATATATATATATATATATATACACATACACACACAGTATATATAAATATGTGCTTACATATTTACACATATAAACACGTTTACATACACATTTATATATATATATATATATATATATATATATATATATATATACATACATATACACACATATACATACATATACACACACACAAATACACATACAGTTTTGATCCCTTCCCAGTAAAACACCTTGAGATATCCCGTAACCCTTTTAAAACATTTATCAATATAAATGCTATATTTTTATTGAAAACATGTCAAATACTTCATTTTAATATGTTTTAGATGTGTTTTGTGAAAACATTTCTTACCCACTTTACACTAGCGTTATTTAGGCATTTGCTCAAGTGCAACCCATAACTTTTAACTTTTTGCACCCAGCATACCTAGGTAGGCTCAGAAGCAGAAACAAACTTCTTGGAGATAGCTGCTGATTGGTGGATGTACATTTGGGCTTCTTGTCATTGGCTTACCAAATGATACCAAGAAAATGAAGCAAGTTTAATAACAGAAGTTAATTGGAAAGTTATTTAAAATTGCATCCTCTATTTGAATCAAGAAAGAAAAAAAAATGTGTTTCATGTTCCTTTATCTATGATCCAGTGATATTTAAATGCACTCTCTTCCAGCTAACGCAACAATGGTCCCTTGCTGGTTTCTTCCACACCGTAGTTTGACCCCAGTTTCCCTCCTTTATACAAACTTTTTTTTTAAGAATCCTGAATGTTAAATAATTAACCAATCAGGAATAAGATGGTAAGGCTATTAAGGTAGCTTTGTGCTGTACATCATTGTCAATGAATTTGCTGTAAAAGAGTTTACAAAAAGAGGTGTATTCATGCTCTGCTCTTCCATTGCAATAACATCTGAAGTCGCTCTCAGGGAATCCTATGGTGCAGAAGATGGGACCTCCCCTCATAATGAAGATAATGTATACTAGAATTCTTTCTATATGCCACTTTCATTAAGGCTGTGACACACTGCAAGCGAAGCGGCGCGAGGCGAAGCAGCTGCTTCGCTCCGCATCGGATCGTTTCTGAAGTTTAAATACTTCAACTCTGAGCGCTCAGCTACGCGACCTGACACGGCTGAGCGTGCAGATATGAAAAGGCTGGACACACTAAGCGTGCACAGCCGCATCATCATGCTGCACGCCGTTCTCAGTGTGTCACAGCCTTTATACGTTTTGATGCTCAGTTGGAAGTAAAATGCAACCTGCTATAATACCTAAAGACTCTTTGTATGTTTGTTTTTTCTGACCAGAATATTAATTCCATTATTTTTATGGTCTTAAGGGTTTACATTTAAAAAAAATAAAAAATAATAATTTAAAAATAAAGATGCAGAATTGTTGATAATTTGATGGAGAGAAAGAATGGGGTAACACCCAATAATGTAAAAAACACTGAATGATACTCCGAAAATACCAATCAATGTTTGTGTCCAACTCAAAGACAGCACGTAAAAAGGTGCTGGGTGCAAGACTAACTATGCGTTTAACCACTTTGTAGGGGAGTTAATCAATTGTAAAAAAGAGATTTGGTTAGCCTGTTAAGAGTCATTTCTTAAAAACATCTTGTGTCACATGAAGAATAGTATTTGATATAAATCAGTCAAATGGAGTTTATGACATGACGCATAATAGTCAGGATGCCTCACTGAAGGTGTTGGTTGTAATGATTCAGTGTGTTAAAGGACCAGTCAACGCTGTAGATTTGCATAATCAACACATGCAAGATAACAAGACAATGCAATAGAACTTAGTCTGAACTTCAAATGAGTAGTAGATTTTTTTTCTGACAATTTTAAAAGTTATGTTTTTTTCCACTCCCCCTATACCATGCGACAGCCATCAGCCAATCACAAATGCATACACGTACCATGTGACAGCAATCAGCCATTCACAAATGCATACACATTTATTTTTGCACATGCTCAGTAGGAGCTGGTGACTCAAAAAGTTAAAGTATAAAAAGACTGTGCACATTTTGTTAATGGAAGTAAATTAGAAAGTTGTTTAAAATTGCATGCTCTATCTGAATAATGAAAGTTTAATTTTGATTGAGTGTCCCTTTAAGACTAATGAAATTTGTCAATATCGCATAAAAAACTGCTTCATAAAAGAAGACAAAATAATTAAATATTGATATAAACAGAAGGTATAAAATTAATATTACAAAACAGTAAAAGGTTTTATTTACAACCTTTTTATTCCAAATTCTTTTGATAGTTTAGTGTACGTAACCTATATGGAGCTTAACTGTCACTGCAGAGCTCATCTCCGGCAAGCAACTAAAAGGCATAGAGACTCCTGACAGTGAAAAGTATACGCCAGCAGCAATACAGCCTTGAAAGACTGGAATCCTGGACCCCAGCTGTTCTCAGTTACAGCGTAGAAAATTTATCATTCCTAATTATGGTAGATTGCAGCTTAACAACCTGCTTTGCAGAGCTGTGAATGCGTAACCTTGAACATCAAAAAAGGTTATAAAATAACAATCATACAGAATGTACTATATTCGACATTCTTAAAGGGACATGGGAAGTTAAAATTAAACTTTTATCACTCAGAAGCATGCAATTTTAAAAAAAAATATATATATATAATTTACTTTTATTATTACTTTTTTTGGTATCCATTGCTAAAAGCTAGCTTTCCTTAAGAACATACTGAGATAGGCTCAAAAGTGTGCACATGACAAGAGCACTATAAGGCAGCAGTCTTTGGAACAATGGTATACTTGTTGCAAACACTGCTGACATATAGCTTTTATGACACGTGCACAGTTCTGAGCCTATTTGGGGATTCTGTCAAAAAGCACAAACTTTTAACTAAGGGCACTAAGTGAAAGACTTTTGACAACAGACATAAATGTAAAACCATTTGCTCCATTTGTTAACTCCACTACCGTGTACAATTAACCTTTACCATGATAATGTGGGCTCCTTTCTGCCATTACTGTAAAGTTATATGACAGAGTAGGAGGTACATATGAACTGACCTGTATACAATTCCTTTCTTGTGAAGGAAGAACAGCCCAACCGATATCTCTGCTGCATAGAACCTGCAATGCAAACACAAGCCCGGTCATGTTTTTAGTATATGAAATGGCAACCGTTAAACATTTTCTGTACAGATCAATATCATGCAAGGGAACAACACAAATATGCTCTCACTTGTCCAATGACAAACTGGCAACATGGCTTCTCAAATGTAAAGGAAATAATTATCCACAATAAATTACTCTATAGCTAATCAATGATCTTAACACAATTTCCCACGATCGTTGCAAATACATTAGAGAAGGGACTTTCTGCTGTATCCATTCCTTACTATTAGACTTCCACTGGACTTAAAGAGGCATAAAACACAACATTTTAATTTGTGATTCAGACAGAGCATACCCTTAAAAAAAAGTTTCCAATTTACTTCTATTATCAAATTTGCTTTTTTTTCCCCCCATGGTATTCTTTGTTGAAGAGCAACCTATGGAGGTAGCATGCACGTCTGGAGCAATACATGGCAGGAAATAGTGCAAAACTGCTGTCATGTAGTGTGCATGCTCCTGAAATTACCGCTCTGCTTTTCAACAAAGGATACAAAAAGAAAAATGTAAATTTAATAATAGAAGTCAATTGGGAACTTTGTTCCATCTGAATCATGAATGAAAAATGTTGGGCTTTATGTCCCTTTAAAAGGGACATTGAAGTCATAATAAAACTTTTATGATTCACAAAGCATGAAATTAAAAAAAAAAAAAATTAATATAAATTTCAATTTACTAAGGATAATGTTCTTAAACTTAGCTCTTTTCTATGAGCGGATGCCAAAGGTCATCTATGGAGTGAGCACTATATGGCAGAAGTGTGAATAACAATTTTTGTAGCAATGTTATACATAATGCACTCAAAAACATGAACCCTGAGCCTACCTGAGTATGTAAATTTGATAACAGAAGTTAACTTTTTTTTTTTATTGTATGCTCTTAGTCATGGTAATTTAATTTCATGTCCCTTAAAACCAAGCAAACAAAAAGGCTGGGAATCTACTGGAAGCCTCTATCATGTATGGTCACCAGCCAATGACCAGTAAGGAACTCAACCATATCCCTGCTCAGTCAAAATAACGGATCCATCTGTGCTTAGGTAGGAGGGGCTTTGTAGGTAAGAACAGATTTGGTTTTAGCATTTTTGGACAAAAGAACACAAACTGTGCTAGGCACAAACATACCCAAATACGCAATTTAGTAGAAGGCTATTCTGATTGTGGAAAATTCCTTCTGTCTTTACACCTTTGGGGAGTGCTTATTTAAAGGGAAACAAAACCCAATGTTTTTTCTTTCATGGTTCAGATAGAGCATACAATTGTAAACCACTTTCCAATTTAGTTCTATTATCAATTTCATTCTCTGGGTATCTTTTGTTGAAAAGCAGGGGGTGTAAGCTCAGGAGCATGCCCGTGACTATAAGGCAGCAGATTTGCAAGAATGTTATTCATATGCAAGAGCACTAGAGGGCAGCACTATTTCCTGCAGCTACCTAGGTATCTCTTCAACACTGAATATCATGGGAACAACGCAAAATTCGATAATAGAAGTAAATTGAAACCTTTTCTGTCTGAATCCCAAAATAACTTTTTGGGTTTCATATCCCTTTAAAAGGGACAGTAAAAACCTTGTTATTACATTTTCTGCAGCCATCGAACAGAACAACATATCAGCAGAGTTTGAACTATATTAGAACAGATTAACACTTTGTTTGCTGCAAATGTTTTTCAATGGTCAAACTCAAACTGCAACATTTCTTATTTGTAGGAGCCACTCCGGATTTCAGCCTGGAATGGACAGGGCTTGCCACTGTCATTATATTCACAAACTCTCTATTATTTGACTTCAGCAGCAAAGATAAAATACCAAACTGCACATTAGGGAGAGATGTGAGGCAAGGTTAAGCTTGTGAATCCACAAACATTACAGGAAAAGGGATAATAATAATAATAATAAAGGTATATTGCAAAGTTATTTTACTATGCATAATTAAGCATTGTAATTACTATCTCAAAGTGCTTACTGTCCCTTCACATCACTCTGCATTTTCATTAGTCTGAAAAAAGTCAGACCGCTGGTAATAACATTTGGCAGATACTGTGCAAGCAGACTGATCTAATAGGGCGACTGTGACTGACTCATGGTTTTTCTAAACAACGCACTGCGAGCTTACACGTAAGAGATTATGCAGAGTTTCATTTACTCCTTAACACATCATTAAAGCTATTACATTAACTGGTTTAGGAGAAGAATTAACATACATTATCATATTAACACAAACGTGGTACAAAAGTATCAAAAAAATGATGCACGTTGTGTATGAGCTGATACAACACTGAATAATGAGCAAGCCATGGTTGTCACACTCCTATATGTACGATAGGCAAGCCATTTCAATAAGACGGGTGTCAAAACATCTTATTGTGCTAATATGATACAAGAGCAAATTTATTAAATGTTGGTAAAGATATTAGAAAAACTTGTAGCAAAATTCATGATGCACCCATCTTAAAGGGATAGTCAAGACCAAAAAAATATTTCATGATTCAAATTAGGGCATGTCATTTTAAACAACTTTCCAATTTATGTTTATCACCAATGTTGCTTTGTTCTCTTGGTATTCTTAGTTGAAAGCTAAACCTAGGTGGTTCATATGCTAATTTCTTAGACCTTGAAGGCCGCCTCTAATCTAAATGCATTTGACAGCTTTTCTCCCCTAGAGGGCATTAGTTCATGTGCTTCACATAGATAATATTGAGCTCATGCACTTGAATTTACGGAGGAGTGAGCACTGATTGGCTAAAATGCAAGTCTGTCAAATGAACTGAAATAAGGGGACAGTCTGCAGAGGCTTAGATACAAGGTAATTACAGAGGTAAAACGTGTATTATTATACCTGTGTTTGTTATATAAAACTGGGGAATGGGGAATAAAGGGATTATCAATCTTTTTAAACAACAACAAAAAATCTGGTGTTGACTGTCCCTTTAAGCATATGATATTTTATCAAATTTAGTTAGCTATATACAAAAAGAGAGAAGCACTCAACCTGGGAACGAACAACAGCCTAATAGCTAGTTCTATGGTAAGTGATCACCCTAGGGGCAGCCTCTCTATTTTTGCTCAACATGTGCCTTTCACAGGGAAGAACTTCAGTATGATCCTTACTAAAGAGTAGAGTCTACTCCTGAAATACCAGACAAAACCCCAGGCGCACGTCTCAGTCTAGTGTGGACCTCATCAGCGAGGTGCAGCCATATATCCCTCCAGGCACACTGAGCAATGGGTCCACGTGTGGTTTCCCGCATCACCCTTAGGGAGTCTTCCTTCAGGCATAGTGTGGACCTCATCAGTGGGGTGCAGCCATATATCCCTCCAGGCACACTGAGCAATGCGTCCACGTGTGGTTTCCCGTATCACCCTTAGGGAGACTTCCTTCAGGCCTAGAGTGGGCCTCATCATTGAACAAGCAACTGAGCTATTGTTCGGTCCTGGTAGAGCGCTTCTCTTTCACTATGCATTTGTATTATGACCCTGGGGAAGTCTCCCTAACAGTGATGGGGACACCAGACGTGGACTCCTTGCCCAATGTGCACCTCACTGAATAGGCCCAAAGAAGGTCAAAACGATCGTCTGGGGTTGTCATTTTCCTTGTTCAGAGGAGAACTTCTGGGTATTTTAGCGCTGGACTGACCTTACTAAGCGGGATCAGACTGATATACTTTAGGAAAGTTCTCCTCTGTGAAAAGCACAATTGGGCTAAAAGAGGCTGCTCCTGGGCAGTAACTGGCGATAGAACAAGCTACTGAGCTGTTGTTGGTTCCTGGTAGAGCGCTTCGCTTTCTGTATGCATTAGTTAGCTATATTTTAAGGAAAAAAAATTAGGCTGACCTTCGACCCTGTACCTCTCAAACTAAAAAAGGAAAAAACAAATATAGAAAAAGGCCAGGTTTGGACCTGAAATTATGCACAGTATTAAAGGGACATGAAACTCAACATTTTTCTTTCATGATTCAGACAGAGCATACAAAATGTAAAAATGTTTTTATTGTACTTTTAATATCTAACTTACTTTTTTCTCATGGTATTATTTGTTGAAGACATGTCTAGCAAAGTAGTGTACACATTTGAGGAGCAGTATATTACAGGAAACACTGCTGCCACCTACTGTTCTTATAAATGTACAACAGTAATAAAACGGCTTCCATATATTGCTTCAGTCACATCTCTTACACATTCCTGTCTGCTTTTCAACAAAGGATACCAAGAGAATGAAGTAAATTTGACAATAGACGTTGCTTCTGATATAATTACAAAACAAATTAAATGAATTGGCAGCATCTACCGGATTTAAGGATAAACAGGGAGCTGAGTTACTGAACAACTCACTAGGCTGATGTAGGCAGTTAATAAACTGGCATATATGTAGTAAATTAACCCTAAATCTACCTAATTTACCCCAGCTGAAACTGTGAGAGTAAAGTGTTAAATGGACATTATACTCGTAGTGTATATCGGCAATCAAGCATTGCATCAAACAAGAAATGTATTAAGATAATTTAACAATGTCATTTTGTTAGCAGCATTCAAAGTTTTGCAAATTATTAGTAGCTTAGGTATATACTTCTTAAAAATTTTCCTTGCCTTTTTTTACTCTATTACTATGGACAGATACAAATCAACTAGTGATCTGATCTAAGCAATCTCTGTACTTGGGTATGCTGTAAGCATGTCTGAAAGGGGGTGGAAGTAAAATATTATTCATTATTTTACAGGCAAAATATTTAATTATACATTTTATTGAGGGATTAAATGTTAAACTGTGTTAAGTACGAGATATGGAGATTATAGCATAAATGTAAAGGACGTTGTTAATTATGGAGTATGAAATCCTTGTGTGCCACTATGTATAAAATGTGCTGCAGTTATTTGTCTGGGATTTAACCAATGTACAGCTATTTAGTGCTAATTACATTTAATAATTTGCATTTAACGATCCCCATCTTTCTTTAGCACTTTGGGATGGACTATACATTTGTTTAATTTATATTTCATATATATATATATATTTTTTATAATTAGGCTTTTTACCTCCAACCCTATATATGTGTAACAACATCCCTAAACAGTCATTACTAAAATATTTTATACCTTTTGGAGATTCTCAAATTAGTAGTAACCTGCAATGTTTTTAATAAGAGCTCTTCACATTCGCATGTGCTGGATGTGGGGATTTCCCCCAACATGGTAGATAAGTGACAATGATACTAGGATATCCTGTTCAAAAAAAGGACCAATGGGATTTCAAGTAGCTAAGGCTGTTGAATAAGATAAATCCAAAAATGTTGTACCTATAGTGATGGGGTGAGAGGTCTTATTGTAAACCTTGTGATAGGACTTCGCAGTAGAGAGAAAACATAGGGGGGAAAAAATGGAAAGTTTTGCAAAAACATGATTTTCTGATGTATTGGCATAAATTAAAAAACACACTTGTAAAAATACATGTAACATTAATTGGTATGCAAAATTAATTTCACAGAGGAAGCATGCTCTAAAAAAAGTGGTGTTTAACTCCACTCCCCCAGGCACACCAACAGGCCAGGTTTTCATGATATCTGAACTAGAACGAAGGTGAAATAATCAGCTGATCAGTAACCATGGTTACTAACCTGATCTCACATATCAGCTGATTATTTCATCTGTACTCTAGTTCAGAGATCATAAAAATCTGTCCTGTTAGTGTGAGTTGAAGATGCTAAAGTTGTTGCTTGCTCATTCACAAATGAGCATGTCATAACGTGGCCGGCGAAAGGGTGCCACAATCAAAGTCAGCACCAGAACATTCGCCTTATGTTAGCTATATCAGTGTGAGTGTGGCAACAAATAACCCAAATACTCCCTTAAAGTAACATAAAAGTGCAAGAAAACATAATTTATGTAAGAACTTACCTGATAAATTCATTTCTTTCATATTAGCAAGAGTCCATGAGCTAGTGACGTATGGGATATACATTCCTACCAGGAGGGGCAAAGTTTCCCAAACCTCAAAATGCCTATAAATACACCCCTCACCACACCCACAATTCAGTTTAACGAATAGCCAAGAAGTGGGGTGATAAGAAAGGAGCGAAAGCATCAAAAATAAGGAATTGGAATAATTGTGCTTTATACAAAAAAATCATAACCACCTCAAAAATGGTGGGCCTCATGGACTCTTGCTAATATGAAAGAAATGAATTTATCAGGTAAGTTCTTACATAAATTATGTTTTCTTTCATGTAATTAGCAAGAGTCCATGAGCTAGTGACGTATGGGATAATAAATACCCAAGATGTGGAACTTCCACGCAAGAGTCACTAGAGAGGGAGGGATAAAAACAAAATTTATGCTTACCTGATAAATTCATTTCTCCTGTAGTGTGGTCAGTCCACGGGTCATCATTACTTCTGGGATATTATCTCCTCCCCTACAGGAAGTGCAAGAGGATTCACCCAGCAGAGCTGCTATATAGCTCCTCCCCTCTACGTCACCTCCAGTCATTCGACCAAAGGACCAACGAGAAAGGAGAAGCCCAAGGGTGTAGTGGTGACTGGAGTATAATCCAAAAAATTTTTAAGCCTGCCATAAAAAACAGGGCGGGCCGTGGACTGACCACACTACAGGAGAAATGAATTTATCAGGTAAGCATAAATTTTGTTTTCTCCTGTTAAGTGTGGTCAGTCCACGGGTCATCATTACTTCTGGGATACCAATACCAAAGCAAAAGTACACGGATGACGGGAGGGACAGGCAGGCTCTTTATACGGAGGGAACCACTGCCTGAAGAACCTTTCTCCCAAAAACAGCCTCCGAAGAAGCAAAAGTGTCAAATTTGTAAAATTTGGAAAAAGTATGAAGAGAAGACCAAGTTGCAGCCTTGCAAATCTGTTCAACAGAAGCCTCATTCTTAAAGGCCCAAGTGGAAGCCACAGCTCTAGTAGAATGAGCTGTAATTCTTTCAGGAGGCTGCTGTCCAGCAGTCTCATAGGCTAATTGTATTATGCTACGAAGCCAAAAAGAGAGAGAGGTAGCCAAAGCTTTTTGACCTCTCCTCTGACCAGAATAAACGACAAACAGAGAAGACGTTTGACGAAAATCCTTAGTTGCCTGTAGATAAAATTTCAGGGCACGGACTACTTCTAGATTGTGTAGCAGACGTTCCTTCTTCGAGGAAGGATTAGGACACAAAGATGGAACAACAATCTCTTGATTGATATTCCTGTTAGTGACCACCTTAGGTAGGAACCCAGGTTTAGTACGCAGAACTACCTTGTCTGAATGAAAAATCAGATAAGGAGAATCACAATGTAAGGCAGATAACTCAGAAACTCTTCGAGCCGAGGAAATAGCCATTAAAAACAGAACTTTCCAAGATAACAACTTGATATCAATGGAATGAAGGGGTTCAAACGGAACACCCTGTAAAACATTAAGAACTAAGTTCAAACTCCATGGCGGAGCAACAGTTTTAAACACAGGCTTGATCCTAGCTAAAGCCTGACAAAAAGCTTGAACGTCCGGAACTTCTGACAGACGTTTGTGTAAAAGAATAGACAGAGCTGAAATCTGTCCCTTTAAAGAACTAGCAGATAACCCCTTTTCTAAACCTTCTTGTAGAAAAGACAATATCCTTGGAATCCTAACCTTACTCCATGAGTAACTCTTGGATTCGCACCAATATAAGTATTTACGCCATATTTTATGGTAAATCCTTCTGGTAACAGGCTTCCTAGCCTGTATTAAGGTATCAATAACTGGCTCAGAAAAACCACGTTTTGATAAAATCAAGCGTTCAATTTCCAAGCAGTCAGCTTCAGAGAAGTTAGATTTTGATGTTTGAATGGACCCTGGATCAGAAGGTCCTGTTTCAGAGGTAGAGACCAAGGCGGACAGGATGACATGTCCACTAGATCTGCATACCAAGTCCTGCGTGGCCATGCAGGTGCTATTAGAATCACTGATGCTCTCTCCTGTTTGATTCTGGCAATCAATCGAGGAAGCATCGGGAAGGGTGGAAACACATAAGCCATCCCGAAGGTCCAAGGTGCTGTCAAAGCATCTATCAGAACCGCTCCCGGATCCCTGGATCTGGACCCGTAGCGAGGAAGCTTGGCGTTCTGACGAGACGCCATGAGATCTATCTCTGGTTTGCCCCAACGTCGAAGTATCTGGGCAAAGACCTCCGGATGAAGTTCCCACTCCCCCGGATGAAAAGTCTGACGACTTAAGAAATCCGCCTCCCAGTTCTCCACTCCCGGGATGTGGATTGCAGACAGGTGGCAAGAGTGAGACTCTGCCCAGCGAATTATCTTTGATACTTCCATCATTGCTAGGGAGCTTCTTGTCCCTCCCTGATGGTTGATGTAAGCTACAGTCGTGATGTTGTCCGACTGAAACCTGATGAACCCCCGAGTTGTTAACTGGGGCCAAGCCAGAAGGGCATTGAGAACTGCTCTCAATTCCAGAATGTTTATTGGAAGGAGACTCTCCTCCTGATTCCAAAGTCCCTGAGCCTTCAGAGAATTCCAGACAGCACCCCAACCTAGAAGGCTGGCGTCTGTTGTTACAATTGTCCAGTCTGGCCTGCTGAATGGCATTCCCCTGGACAGGTGTGGCCGATAAAGCCACCATAGAAGAGAATTTCTGGTCTCTTGATTCAGATTCAGAGTGGGGGACAAATCTGAGTAATCCCCATTCCACTGACTTAGCATGCACAATTGCAGCAGTCTGAGATGTAGGCGTGCAAAAGGTACTATGTCCATTGCCGCTACCATTAAGCCGATCACCTCCATGCATTGAGCTACTGACGGGTGTTGAATGGAATGAAGGACCCGGCATGCATTTTGAAGCTTTGTTAACCTGTCTTCTGTCAGGTAAATCTTCATTTCTACAGAATCTATCAGAGTCCCCAAGAAGGGAACTCTTGTGAGTGGAAAGAGAGAACTCTTATTTTCGTTCACCTTCCATCCATGCGACCTTAGAAATGCCAGTACTAACTCTGTATGAGACTTGGCAGTTTGAAAGCTTGAAGCTTGTATCAGAATGTCGTCTAGGTACGGAGCTACCGAAATTCCTCGCGGTCTTAGTACCGCCAGAAGAGTACCCAGAACCTTTGTGAAGATTCTTGGAGCTGTAGCCAATCCGAATGGAAGAGCTACAAACTGGTAATGCCTGTCTAGAAAGGCAAACCTTAGATACCGGTAATGATTTCTGTGAATCGGTATGTGAAGGTAAGCATCCTTTAAATCCACTGTGGTCATGTACTGACCCTCTTGGATCATGGGCAAAATTGTTCGAATCGTTTCCATCTTGAACGATGGAACTCTTAGGAATTTGTTTAGGATCTTTAAATCCAAGATTGGCCTGAAAGTTCCCTCTTTTTTGGGAACTACAAACAGATTTGAGTAAAACCCTTGTCCTTGTTCCGACCGCGGAACTGGATGGATCACTCCCATTAATAAAAGATCTTGTACGCAGCGTAGGAACGCTTCTTTCTTTATTTGGTTTGTTGACAACCTTGACAGATGAAATCTCCCTCTTGGGGGAGAGGATTTGAAGTCCAGGAGGTATCCCTGAGATATGATCTCTAACGCCCAGGGATCCTGAACATCTCTTGCCCAAGCCTGGGCGAAGAGAGAAAGTCTGCCCCCTACTAGATCCGGTCCCGGATCGGGGGCCCTCGATTCATGCTGTCTTAGGGGCAGCAGCAGGTTTCCTGGCCTGCTTGCCCTTGTTCCAGGACTGGTTAGGCTTCCAGCCTTGTCTGTAGCGAGCAACAGCTCCTTCCTGTTTTGGTGCAGAGGAAGTTGATGCTGTTCCTGTTTTAAAATTACGAAAGGAACGAAAATTAGACTGTCTAGCCCTAGGTTTGGCTTTGTCCTGAGGCAGGGCATGGCCTTTACCTCCTGTAATGTCAGCGATAATCTCCTTCAAACCGGGCCCGAATAAGGTCTGCCCTTTGAAAGGTATATTAAGCAATTTAGATTTAGAAGTAACATCAGCTGACCAGGATTTTAGCCACAGCGCTCTGCGTGCCTGAATGGCAAATCCGGAATTCTTAGCCGTAAGTTTAGTTAAATGTACTACGGCATCTGAAATAAATGAGTTAGCTAACTTAAGGGTTCTAAGTTTGAGTGTAATCTCATCTAGTGTAGATGATTCAAGTGTCTCTTCCAGAGACTCAAACCAAAATGCTGCTGCAGCCGTGACAGGCGCAATACATGCAAGAGGTTGCAATATAAAACCTTGTTGAACAAACATTTTCTTAAGGTAACCCTCTAACTTTTTATCCATTGGATCTGAAAAGGCACAGCTATCCTCCACCGGGATAGTGGTACGCTTAGCTAAAGTAGAAACTGCTCCCTCCACCTTAGGGACCGTTTGCCATAAGTCCCGTGTGGTGGCGTCTATTGGAAACATTTTTCTAAATATCGGAGGAGGTGAGAACGGCACACCGGGCCTATCCCACTCCTTAGTAACAATTTCAGTAAGTCTCTTAGGTATAGGAAAAACATCAGTACTCACCGGTACCGCAAAATATTTATCCAACCTACACATTTTCTCTGGTATTGCAACTGTGTTACAATCATTCAGAGCCGCTAACACCTCCCCTAGTAATACACGGAGGTTTTCCAGCTTAAATTTAAAATTTGAAATATCTGAATCCAATCTGTTTGGATCAGAACCGTCACCCACAGAATGAAGTTCTCCGTCCTCATGTTCTGCCGCCTGTGACGCAGTGTCTGACATGGCCCTAATATTATCAGCGCACTCTGTTCTCACCCCAGAGTGATCACGCTTGCCTCTAAGTTCTGGTAATTTAGCCAAAACTTCAGTCATAACAGTAGCCATATCCTGTAATGTGATTTGAAATGGCCGCCCAGATGTACTCAGCGCTACAATATCACGCACCTCCCGAGCGGGAGATGCAGGTACTGACACGTGAGGCGAGTTAGTCGGAATAACTCTCCCCTCGTTGTCTGGTGAAATATGTTCAATTTGTACAGATTGACTTTTATTTAAAGTAGCATCAATACAGTTAGTACATAAATTTCTATTGGGCTCCACTTTGGCATTAGCACATATAGTACATGTATCTTCCTCTGAATCAGACATGTTTAACACACTAGCAATTAACTAGCAACTTGGAAATGCTTTTTCAAGTAATTTACAATAATATGAAAACGAACTGTGCCTATAAGAAGCACAGAAAAAATTATGACAGTTGGAAATAATTAAGTTATAGCATCAAAACTTTGTAAGAAATATACAATTTTAGCAAAGGATTGTTCCCATTAGCAAAGGCTAACTAACCCTGGCAGCAGAAAAAATACACAAATAAACGTTTTTTTATCACAGTCAACTACACTCTTCACAGCTCTGCTGTGATGATTACCTCCCTCAAAAAAGGCTTTGAAGATCCCTGAGTTCTGTAGAGATGAACCGGATCATGCAGGAAGAAAATGAACCTCTGACTGAGTTTTTTGATGCGTAGTAAAAGCGCCAAAAATGGCCCCTCCCCCTCACACATAACAGTGAGAGAGATCAGTGAACTGCTTTAAATTAAACAAAACTATTGCCAAGTGGAAAAAATAGTGCCCAAAATATTTTTTCACCCAGTACCTCAGAGAAATAAACGTTTTTACATGCCAGCAAAAAAACGTTTAACCTCAATAAATTAATTGTTATTAAAAACCTATTGCAAGTCCCTGCAAAATAGGTTAAGTCTATGCATACAGTATAAATCCAGTGAAGTACCATTCCCCAGAATACTGAAGTGTAAAATATACATACTTGACAGCCTGATACCAGCTACATCTACTGCATTTAAGGCTGAGTTTACATTATAATGGTATGGCAGGATTTTCTCATCAATTCCATGTCAGAAAATAACAAACTGCTACATACCTCTTTGCAGATTAATCTGCCCGCTGTCCCCTGATCTGAAGTTTACCTCTCCTCAGATGGCCGAGAAACAGCAATATGATCTTAACTACTCCAGCTAAAATCATAGAAAAAACTCAGGTAGATTCTTCTTCAAATTCTACCAGAGAATGAATAACACACTCCGGTGCTATTATAAAATAACAAACTTTTGATTGAAGGTAATAAACTAATTAAATCACCACAGTCCTCTCACACATCCTATCTATTCGTTGGGTGCAAGAGAATGACTGGAGGTGACGTAGAGGGGAGGAGCTATATAGCAGCTCTGCTGGGTGAATCCTCTTGCACTTCCTGTAGGGGAGGAGATAATATCCCAGAAGTAATGATGACCCGTGGACTGACCACACTTAACAGGAGAAATAAAGACAGCCAATTTCGCTGAAAAAATAATCCACAACCCAAATCAAATTTTTTTAAATAATAAGCAGAAGAATCAAACTGAAACAGCTGCCTGAAGTACTTTTCTACCAAAAACTGCTTCTGAAGAAGAAAAAACATCAAAATGGTAGAATTTAGTCAAAGTATGCAAAGAAGACCAAGTTGCTGTTTTGCTAATCTGATCAACAGAAGCTTCATTCCTAAAAGCCCAGGAAGTAGAAACTGACCAAGTAGAATGAGCCGTAATCCTTTGAGGCGGGGATTTACCCGACTCCACATAAGCAAGATGAATCAAAGACTTTAACCAAGAAGCCAAAGAAATGGCAGAAGCCTTCTGACCTTTCCTAGAACCAGAAAAGATTACAAATAGACTAGAAGTCTTTCTGAAACCTTTAGTAGCTTCAACATAATATTTCAAAGCTCTTACTACATCCAAAGAATGTAAAGATCTCTCCAGAGAATTCTTAGGATTAGGACACAATGAAGGGACAACAATTTCTCTACTAATGTTGTTAGAATTCACAACTTTAGGTAAAAATTTAAATGAAGTCTGCAACACCGCCTTATCCTAATGAAAAATCAGAAAAGGAGATTCACAAGAAAGAGCAGATAACTCAGAAACTCTTCTAGCAGAAGAGATGGCCAAAAGGAACAAAACTTTCCAAGAAAGTAATTTAATATCCAGAGAATGCATAGGTTCAAACGGAGGAGCCTGTAAAGCCCTCAGAACCAAATTAAGACTCCAAGGAGGAGAGATTGACTTAATGACAGGCTTGATACGAACCAAAGCCTGTACAAAACAATGAATATCAGGATGATTAGCAATCTTTCTGTAAAAAAGAACAGAAAGAGCAGAGATTTGTCCTTTCAAGGAACTTGCAGACAAACCCTTATCCAAACAATCCTGAAGAAACTGTAGAATTCTAGGAATTCTAAAAGAATGCCAAGAGAATTTATGAGAAGAACACCAAGAAATGTAAGTCTTCCAGACTCGGTAATAAATCTTCCTAGACACAGATTTACAAGCCTGTAACATAGTATTAATCACTGAGTCAGAGAAACCTCTATGACTAAGTATCAAGCGTTCAATCTCCATACCTTCAAATTTAATGATTTGAGATCCTTATGGAAAAATGGGCCTTGAGATAAAAGGTCAGGCCTTAACGGAAGTGTCCAAGGTTGGCAACTGGCCAACCAAACGAGATCCGCATACCAAAACCTGTGAGGCCATGCTGGAGCCACCAGCAGTACAAACGAATGCTCCATTAGGATTTTGGAAATCACTTTTGGAAGAAGAACTAGAGGCGGAAAGATATAAGCAGGTTGATAATTCCAAGGAAGCGACAACGCGTCCACTGCTTCCGCCTGAGGATCCCTTGATCTGGACAGATACCTGGGAAGATTCTTGTTTAGATGAGAGGCCATCAGATCTATTTCTGGAAGTCCCCAGATTTGAACAATCTGAAGAAATACCTCTGAGTGAAGAGACCATTCGCCCGGATGTAGCGTCTAGCGACTGAGATAATCCGCTTCCCAATTGTCTATACCTGGGATGTGAACCACAGAGATTAGACAGGAGCTGGATTCCGCCCATACAAGTATCCGAGATACTTCTTTCATAGCCGGAGTACTGTGAGTCCCTCCTTGATGATTGACATACGCCACGGTTGTGACATTGTCTGTCTGAAAACAAATAAACGATTCTCTCTTCAGAAGAGGCCAGAACTGAAGAGCTCTGAAAATCGCACAGAGTTCCAAAATTTTGATTGGTAATCTCGCCTCTTGAGATTCCAAAATCCCCTGCGCTGTCAGAGATCCCCATACAGCTCCCCAACCTGAAAGACTTGCATCTGTTGAGATCACAGTCCAGGTTGGACGAACACAAGAGGCCCCTTGAATTAAACGATGGTGATCCAACCACCAAGTCAGAGAAGATCGAACATTGGGATTTAAGGATATTAATTGTGATATCTTTGTATAATCCCTGCACCATTGGTTCAGCATACAAAGCTGAAGAGGTCTCATGTGAAAACGAGCAAAAGGGATCGCGTCCGATGCAGCAGTCATGAGACCTAGAATTTCCATGCACAAAGCTACCGAAGGGAACGATTGAGACTGAAGGTTTCGACAAGCTGAAACCAATTTCAGACGTCTCTTTTCTGTTAGAGACAAAGTCATGGACACTGAATCTATTTGGAAACCCAAAAAGGTTACCCTTGTCTGAGGAATCAAGGAACTCTCTGGTAAATTGATCCTCCACAAATTCAAAAGGAGACACTGACATCCATCTTATAGATAAAATCTTGTAAACTTTATTCGGCAATGTTAAAAGGAAGAGACAACACAGCAAATGAACTTAGAGTCAGACGTGGGCGCAGCACACAGGCATACGCGTTTCGGAAAGAGATTCCGTAGTCACAGCCTGACATGCTACCCCACACACCTGTTTAAAAACCCCATGGGCTAATATAATTGGTTAAAACAGGAACTACCCCCATAGACTCTAGCCAATAGGACACAAAATTACAGATACAGAGATGATCCTAATTAACACTTCATTATCCCAGTTACCAGCATTTCTGCTATACACAACAGACAATAATAGGAATGCGTGTGAATAGACATATTCGTATAATTAAATGACAACCATAATCCGAATGCGAAAGTGTCAGAGGTATTAGTGATGTAGCAAAGGGGAGTAGATGATATAGCTATATACATAGGTTGAAAGCATTAAGTGATAGTTATAAACATGAGAGGGAACATAAAGGGCAAAATAGTATGGTGTAAACTGATCACGCCAATACGTATATGGATTTCATTTTCAAAGGAACGAAAATTCAAAATTTCAGATTCAAATTTGTATGTAAACAATGAATACTGCCGTATACAATGTAGATAGATGTATCAGAAAAACTCCATATGCATAATATAGAGATATTATCGTGTAAAATCATCAATTATTAGATACAATCGATAATGAAAAATAAAATAAAACATATATGTATACAGGCATAACTAGTAATCCTGAATTGAGTACTAGTCATATTAATATCGGGGTTCAGAGTACAGAGGGGGTTTCTCTGAACGGTGTACAGAGCTAATATTGGCAGATTATTATTCCCAGTGATTAATAATATCAAATCTGGAATTCAGACCTTTAGGTAGTCTGCTTTCTAGGGTAAAGATCCAATATTCTTCCCTTCTTGCCAATATTGTATCTATATCACCACCCCTGGGGGGCCTAAGGATCTTTTCTATAGCACACCATGAGAAATATCTTAAATCGTTATTGTGAAAAGTGCCAAAGTGTTGTACTATCGGAGTACTAGCCCTATTGATTTTAAATGATGACAGGTGTTCCCGTATGCGGGTGTTTAGGTCCCTTGAAGTGAGACCTACATACTGTAATTTACAATGAGAACATTCGATAAGGTAAATGGCATATTCCGTGGTACAATTCATACAGGTACCAATGTCATACATCTTGTTAGTGACAATACTAGAGAAATTCCTTGTCACATTAACATACTCACAAGGTTTACACTTGCGCCGACCACATTTGAACATGCCAGTATGCCTTAGTCAAGATGATTGACTTTCAGTTTTGCTTTTCAGTAACGTAGGGGCCAACAGATTACCCAATGTTGGGCTTCTCCTATAGGAGCATCTCAGCCCATTCTTTACAGTATTTACTAGCTTATCATCAGCTGAGAGAAGAGGGAAGTGTTTACGAACTATCTTACAAATATCCTGATACTGTATACTATGATTGGTAACAAAAGTCAATCCTTTGAAATCATCATTTTTTGAAGATTTCATTTTTAACAGATCCTTTCTTTCTATAGTACTGACAGCAGCTTTAGCCCTTTTAACTATAGCTTTCGGGTACTTCCTTTCTAGGAGTCTCTTTTCTAGATCAACAGATTCTTGTTTAAACTGCTGAAAACTGGTGCAATTCCTCCTCAACCTAGTGTATTCTCCTTTGGCAATGGCATATGGAACATGCTTAGGATGGCAGCTCGTGCCTTGAAGGAGTGAATTGCCTGAGATGGGCTTCCTGTAAACGGTAGATTCAATCTTACCATCAGGGTTACCCCGCAGTGTAATATCAAGATAGTTAATAGTATGTGGATTAAATTCACAGGTAAATTTCAGGTTAAGATCATTGCAGTGTAAGTATTCCAAAAACAGGGGAATAGTTTCCTCACTTCCTGTCCAGATGAAGATAAGATCATCTATATACCTCTGGTATAGAGATATATGTGATCTATATATGTTATTATCTCCAAAGATGTGGTAAAATTCCCACCATCCTAAGAATAAATTTGCATAGGAGGGGGCAAACTTCGCCCCCATGGCGGTACCACATCTCTGGAGATAATAAGTATCTTCAAATTTAAAAAAATTGTGTGTTAATAGGAATGTGAGTACCTTAAGAATAAATTCTTAAGGTAATGATCATAATCAGTGAAATTATCCAGAAAAAAAGTAACAGCTTCCACTCCCTTCTGGTGGGGGATACTAGAATATAGAGAGACAATATCAATTGTCATCCACATACTGGACTCAGTCCATTCGATATGCTCAAGTATGTTTAGGATATGCTTTGTGTCACGAACATATGATAAGAGAGACATTACAATGGGTTGGAGTATATTATCCAGCCATTGAGAGAGGTTTCCCAAGAGTGACTCAACTCCACTCACAATGGGACGACCTTTTATATCTATGAGAGATTTATGAGTCTTGGGGAAGTGATGGAACAGTGGTGTCTTGGGATTATCCACAAAAAGGAATTCAGCTGTATTGCTATCTATACACCCTTGTTCCATACCTTCATCCAAGAGATGTTTGAGTTCATTTTTGTACTCATTAGTAGGGTCCCTACCTAGAATTAGGTAGTCATGTTCGTTATTTAGTTGTTTGAGACCTTCAGCTATATACTGCACTCGGTCCATTACTACAACCATTCCACCTTTGTCTGATTTCCTGATAACCAAATCCTGATTATTTCTTAAGGAAGTCACTGCTTCTTTTTCAGACAAAGATAGATTGGGCTTGTGATTGGACCGCCTAGATTTTAATTCAACCAAGTCTTTTTCCACTCTTGAGTGGAAGATTTCAACAATGTTACCCCTGCTTTGTATGGGATAGAATCGAGATTTTTTCTTTAGGGTGGGGCCTCTGCTCCTAGTGTCATGTTCAGATATATTGTCTAACTGTAATTGTTGTAATGAGACAATATCACAATTCTCAGAGAAATTATATTTATTAGTAGAAATGTCACTTTCCCTATTCATAGGAGTAGAATCATAACCTATAGTGCTGACATCATCTGAGAAATGTTTTCTCAGAGTTATGTTCCTAACTAATCTGTTGATGTCAATTATAGTTTGAAACAAATCAAAATCGTTATTAGGTGCAAAATTCAGCCCCAAATTTAATACTCTATAGTGTGTATCACTGAGTGAGAAAGATGACAGATTGACCACATTTCCTACTATTTGTATTTTGTTAGGGGTCTCGGTTCCCTCAGCTGATATTTGTCCTGATTGTTTTTCATGACCGGATTCTGTTTGGTAGTGTGAGTGCCCCTTCCCCCCCCCCCGCTATGCCTCCCTGTACCTGTGGAAAAACCTGTTCTAGTACAGAGTTGTCAGGTCTAGATATAATGTGCGGAGTCTCAATATAAGCAGACTGCTTCAGTCTTACCGAGTTGGTAACATTGTTAGAATTATCTTCATATACAAGATGTGGACCTGCCGCAATAGCAGCTTGAGGTTCATCATTTTGATATGTGATAGATTGTATATCCTGAATAGCGTCAGCTGGTTTATCACCATCACTGGAGTAGTCTGTGTCACTACTAGAGAAGGTAACATTTTTAGATGAATTATTGTTATTCTTATTTTTGTTTTGTTTGTTCTTATTGTTAGCCCTTCTCCTCCTCCCAAATCTTGGTTGGTTATATCTAGAGTTCCCTCTAGATTTCTTGTTCCATATGTATACACAATTATTAGCATAATCGAATTTGTCTCTAATGAACTTGGTATGTTTTCTCTCCATAATTTCTGACCTGCCCTTAGCAATCAGTTCCCTCAATATTTTATCAAATTTAGCAAAATCAAGATTACTGGATCGTCTATTCAATTCTACTTGCAAATCATTAATTTCGATTCTAAAAGACTCTAATTGTTCTACTATGAATAGGGAAAGTGACATTTCTACTAATAAATATAATTTCTCTGAGAATTGTGATATTGTCTCATTACAACAATTACAGTTAGACAATATATCTGAACATGACACTAGGAGCAGAGGCCCCACCCTAAAGAAAAAAATCTCGATTCTATCCCATACAAAGCAGGGGTAACATTGTTGAAATCTTCCACTCAAGAGTGGAAAAAGACTTGGTTGAATTAAAATCTAGGCGGTCCAATCACAAGCCCAATCTATCTTTGTCTGAAAAAGAAGCAGTGACTTCCTTAAGAAATAATCAGGATTTGGTTATCAGGAAATCAGACAAAGGTGGAATGGTTGTAGTAATGGACCGAGTGCAGTATATAGCTGAAGGTCTCAGACAACTAAATAACGAACATGACTACCTAATTCTAGGTAGGGACCCTACTAATGAGTACAAAAATGAACTCAAACATCTCTTGGATGAAGGTATGGAACAAGGGTGTATAGATAGCAATACAGCTGAATTCCTTTTTGTGGATAATCCCAAGACACCACTGTTCCATCACTTCCCCAAGACTCATAAATCTCTCATAGATATAAAAGGTCGTCCCATTGTGAGTGGAGTTGAGTCACTCTTGGGAAACCTCTCTCAATGGCTGGATAATATACTCCAACCCATTTTAATGTCTCTCTTATCATATGTTCGTGACACAAAGCATATCCTAAACATACTTGAGCATATCGAATGGAGTCCAGTATGTGGATGACAATTGATATTGTCTCTCTATATTCTAGTATCCCTCACCAGAAGGGAGTGGAAGCTGTTACTTTTTTTCTGGATAATTTCACTGATTATGATCATTGCCTTAAGAATGTTATTCTTAAGGTACTCACATTCCTATTAACACACAATTTTTTTAAATTTGAAGATACTTATTATCTCCAGAGATGTGGTACCGCCATGGGGGCGAAGTTTGCCCCCTCCTATGCAAATTTATTCTTAGGATGGTGGGAATTTTACCACATCTTTGGAGATGATAACATATATAGATCACATATATCTCTATACCAGAGGTATATAGATGATCTTATCTTCATCTGGACAGGAAGTGAGGAAACTATTCCCCTGTTTTTGGAATACTTACACTGCAATGATCTTAACCTGAAATTTACCTGTGAATTTAATCCACATACTATTAACTATCTTGATATTACACTGCGGGGTAACCCTGATGGTAAGATTGAATCTACCGTTTACAGGAAGCCCATCTCAGGCAATTCACTCCTTCAAGGCACGAGCTGCCATCCTAAGCATGTTCCATATGCCATTGCCAAAGGAGAATACACTAGGTTGAGGAGGAATTGCACCAGTTTTCAACAGTTTAAACAAGAATCTGCTGATCTAGAAAAGAGACTCCTAGAAAGGAAGTACCCGAAAGCTATAGTTAAAAGGGCTAAAGCTGCTGTCAGTACTATAGAAAGAAAGGATCTGTTAAAAATGAAATCTTCAAAAAATGATGATTTCAAAGGATTGACTTTTGTTACCAATCATAGTATACAGTATCAGGATATTTGTAAGATAGTTCGTAAACACTTCCCTCTTCTCTCAGCTGATGATAAGCTAGTAAATACTGTAAAGAATGGGCTCAGATGCTCCTATAGGAGAAGCCCAACATTGGGTAATCTGTTGGCCCCTACGTTACTGAAAAGCAAAACTGAAAGTCAATCATCTTGGCTAAGGCATACTGGCATGTTCAAATGTGGTCGGCGCAAGTGTAAACCTTGTGAGTATGTTAATGTGACAAGGAATTTCTCTAGTATTGTCACTAACAAGATGTATGACATTGGTACCTGCATGAATTGTACCACGGAATATGCCATTTACCTTATCGAATGTTCTCATTGTAAATTACAGTATGTAGGTCTCACTTCAAGGGACCTAAACACCCGCATACGGGAACACCTGTCATCATTTAAAATCAATAGGGCTAGTACTCCGATAGTACAACACTTTGGCACTTTTCACAATAACGATTTAAGATATTTCTCATGGTGTGCTATAGAAAAGATCCTTAGGCCCCCCAGGGGTGGTGATATAGATACAATATTGGCAAGAAGGGAAGCATATTGGATCTTTACCCTAGAAAGCAGACTACCTAAAGGTCTGAATTCCAGATTTGATATTATTAATCACTGGGAATAATAATCTGCCAATATTAGCTCTGTACACCGTTCAGAGAAACCCCCTCTGTACTCTGAACCCCGATATTAATATGACTAGTACTCAATTCAGGATTACTAGTTATGCCTGTATACATATAGGTTTTATTTTATTTTTCATTATCGATTGTATCTAATAATTGATGATTTTACACGATAATATCTCTATATTATGCATATGGAGTTTTTCTGATACATCTATCTACATTGTATACGGCAGTATTCATTGTTTACATACAAATTTGAATCTGAAATTTTGAATTTTCGTTCCTTTGAAAATGAAATCCATATACGTATTGGGGTGATCAGTTTACACCATACTATTTTGCCCTTTATGTTCCCTCTCATGTTTATAACTATCACTTAATGCTTTCAACCTATGTATATAGCTATATCATCTACTCCCCTTTGCTACATCACTAATACCTCTGACACTTTCGCATTCGGATTATGGTTGTCATTTAATTATACGAATATGTCTATTCACACGCATTCCTATTATTGTCTGTTGTGTATAGCAGAAATGCTGGTAACTGGGATAATGAAGTGTTAATTAGGATCATCTCTGTATCTGTAATTTTGTGTCCTATTGGCTAGAGTCTATGGGGGTAGTTCCTGTTTTAACCAATTATATTAGCCCATGGGGTTTTTAAACAGGTGTGTGGGGTAGCATGTCAGGCTGTGACTACGGAATCTCTTTCCGAAACGCGTATGCCTGTGTGCTGCGCCCACGTCTGACTCTAAGTTCATTTGCTGTGTTGTCTCTTCCTTTTAACATTGCCGAATAAAGTTTACAAGATTTTATCTATAAGATGGATGTCGGTGTCTCCTTTTGAATTTGATGATTATTCCAGTCCTTGCCGACCCATCAGCTGATGCTTTAGTCTGGAGCGGATCAAAGTTTGCAGCACCTCCGGAAAAGAACTCCCGCCATTGGAGGAATACCTGTGACGTATAGCCACACACCCACACTCAAGACGACGAGTACACGGAATACAGTTGAGGCCCTGTGAGCCGCTCAATTGAAGCTTGGATCTTCGGAAGCGGCACAGAGGCGGCTGTACTTTGGGCAGCGACGCTGTCAAGTGGATAACCGGACAGGCCAGAGTGGGGTGAGTTAATCGTGCAAATGCTATAATAAGTGTCACTCATTACCGGAGACTCTGCACTGGTCCATATATATATATTCATTACAGCCCGGTGTGGCTGAGTTCTGTTGTTGGGTTTCTCTGTTTAAATTGATCCTCCAACCATGTCTTTGAAGAAACAACACAAGTTGATTCGTATGAGATTCTGCAGAATGTAAAGACTGAGCAAGTACCAAGATATCGTCCAAATAAGGAAATACCGCAATACCCTGTTCTCTGATTACTGAGAGAAGGGCACCGAGAACTTTTGAAAAGATCCTTGGAGCTGTTGGAGCTAGGCCAAACGGAAGAGCAACAAACTGGTAATGCTTGTCTAGAAAAGAGAATCTCAGGAACTGATAGTGATCTGGATGAATTGGAATATGAAGATATGCATCCTGTAAGTCTATTGTAGACATATAATGCCCTTGCTGAACAAAAGGCAGAATAGTCCTTATAGTCACCATTTTGAATGTTGGTATCCTTACATAACGATTCAATATTTTTAGATCCAGAACTGGTCTGAAGGAATTCTCCTTCTTTGGTACAATGAACAGATTAGAGTAAAACCCCAGACCCCGTTCCAGAACTAGAACTGGCACAATTACCCCAGCCAACTCTAGGTCTGAAACACATTTCAGAAACGCCTGAGCCTTTACTGGGTTTACTGGAATGCGTGAGAGAAAAATTTTTCTCACAGGCGGCCTTACCTTGAAACCTATTCTGTACCCTTGTGAAACAATGTTCTGAATCCAAAGACTGTGAATCGAATTGATCCAAACATCTTTGAAAAATCGTAACCTGCCCCCTACCAGCTGTGCTGGAATGAGGGCCGCACCTTCATGCGGATTTAGGAGCTGGTTTTGACTTTCTAAAAGGCTTGGATTTATTCCAGACTGGAGAAGGTTTCCAAACGGAAACTGTTCCTTTAGGGGAAGGGTCAGGCTTCTGTTCCTTATTCTGACGAAAGGAACGAAAACGATTAGCAGCCCTATATTTACCTTTAGATTTTTTGTCCTGAGGCAAAAAGGCTCCCTTCCCCCCAGTAACAGTTGAAATTATTGAATCCAACTGTGAACCAAATTATTTATTACCTTGGAAAGAAAGAGAAAGCAATGTTGACTTAGAAGTCATATCTGCATTCCAAGATTTAAGCCATAAAGCTCTTCTAGCTAAAATAGCTAAAGACATATACCTGACATCAATTCTAATGATATCAAAAATAGCATTACAAACAAAGTTATTAGCATGTTGAAGAAGTTTAACAATGCTAAAAGCATTATGGTCTGACACTTGTTGCGCTATAGCCTCCAGAAAGTGGAAGCTGCAGCAACATCAGCCAAAGAAATAGCAGGTCTAAGAAGATTACCTGAACATAAATAAGCCTTCCTTAGAAAGGATTCAAGCTTCCTATCTAAAGGATCCTTAAAAGAAGTACTATCTGCCGTAGGAATAGTTATTACGTTTAGCAAGAGTAGAGATAGCCCCATCGACTTTGGGGATTTTTTCCCAAAACTCTAATTTATCAGATGGCAAAGGGTACAATTTCTTAAACCTTGGAGAAGGAGTAAATGAAGTACCCAGACTATTCCATTCCCTAGAAATTACTTCTGAAATAGCATCAGGAACTGGAAAAACTTCTGGAATAACTACATGAGGTTTAAAAACTGAATTTAAACGCTTATTAGATTTAATATCAAGAGGACTAGACTCCTCCATATCTAATGCAATCAACACTTCTTTAAGTAAAGAACGAATAAACTCCATCTTAAACAAATATGAAGATTTATCAGTGTCAATATCTGAGGCAGAATCTTCTGAACCAGATAGATCCTCATCAGAAATAGATAAGTCAAAATGATGGCGGTCATTTAAAAATTAATCTGAAATATGAGAAGTTTTAAAAGACCTTTTACGTTTACTGGAAGGAGGAATAACAGACAGAGCCTTCCGAATAGAATTAGAAACAAATTCTCTTACATTAACAGGAACATCCTGAACATTAGATGTTGAAGGAAAAACAACAGGTAATGGATTATTACTAATGCAGACATTATCTGCGTTAGAAAGTTTATCATGACAACTAACACAAACTACAGCCGGAGGAACAGTTACCAAAAGTTTACAATAAATGCACTTAGCTTTGGTAGAACTAACATCAGGCAGCGTCTTTCCAGAAGTAGATTCTGATCCAGGGTCAGGTTGTGACATCTTGCAATATGTAATTGAAAAAACAACATATAAAGCAAAATTATCAAATTCCTTAAATGGCAGTTTCAGGAATGGGAAAAAATGCAAAACAAACAAGCCTCTAGCAACCAGAAGCAACAAAAAAGTGAGACTGAAATAATGTGAAAAAAACTGGCGCCAAGTATGACGCCCACATTATTTGGCGCCAAGTATGACGCCCACATTATTTGGCGCCAAGTATGACGCCCACATTTTTTGGCATGAAAAATGACGCCCACATTTTTTGGCGCAAAAAATGTCTAACACACACGCGTCAAAAAATGACACAACCACGTGAAAACTTCCGGCGTCAACTATGACGCCGGAAATGACGAAATTTTGCACCAAAAATGACGCAATAAATTGAAGCATTTTCTGCACCCGCGAGCCTAACAGCCTGCAAAGAAAAAAGTCAAATTGAAATTTTTTAAGGTAAGAAAAAATATTTATTCATATGCATTTTCCCAAAAAAAATGAAACTGACAGTCTGAAAGAAGGAATACTGAATATCCTGAATCATGGCAAATATAAGTTTAAAACATATATTTAAAACTTTACATATAAAGTGCCCAACCATAGCTTAGAGTGTCATAAATAAAATAAGACTTACTTACGCTAAGACACTCATCTACATATAGTAGATAGCCAAACCAGTACTGAAACGAGAATCAGTAGAGGTAATGGTATATAAGACTATATCGTCGATCTGAAAAGGGAGGTAGGAGAAGAAATCTCTATGACCGATAACAGAGAACCTATGAAATAGATCCCCTAGAGGAAGACCATTGTATTCAAATAGGCAATACTCTCTTCACATCCCTCTGACATTCACTGCACTCTGAGAGGAAAATCGGGCTTCAGCCTGCTGCGAAGTGCATATCAACGAAGAATCTAGCACAAACTTACTTCACCACCTCCACGGGAGGCAAAGTTTGTAAAACTGAATTGTGGGTGTGGTGAGGGGTGTATTTATAGGCATTTTGAGGTTTGGGAAACTTTGCCCCTCCTGGTAGGAATGTATATCCCATACATCACTAGCTCATGGACTCTTGCTAATTACATGAAAGAAAGATATTAAACACATAGTTAAAGTCAGCCACAATGCACTTCTGCTCCAGAGGTGAAAATGGCTGGTGACTGGTAGCTACACACATATGCCTCTGGTCATTGGCTTACTAGCTATGTGTCTAACAAATTAAAGTAATTTTACACCTTTAATTGTTATTATTGAGGTAATGATTATTTTTCTCCTAATAAAGCTTTATCAACAGTTTATCAAATATAAATGACTGGAGATAGTTTCCCCTCCCAATAAGATCATAATTATCTATGTATTTATACTGGTATAATTGGTAATTTTCTGATATATCTGGAAAAATTATCTGAAAAGTTATTATTCTAAAAATGAAACCTTTCAAATACTGAAGCGCAAGTAATGTATCTAAAAAAATAGAGCTAGTAAAAAAACTCTGAAGTCCTATTCTTTTTTTCAAGACTTAAAATTAGTAAAGTATGACCAGTGTTATTAACTACACCCATTAAAAGAACATTGCAGATAACCTTCATTATTTATTTTGCCTGCTTCTCCTGTAATGTAACTGTAGATTTCTCCCTCCTGCCCCTAAAGGTCTGGCGTGCAGGATACAGATCTGTGACCCTGCAACATTACATATAGGGGTTGCTGGAGCTCTCTCATAGCGGTCTCTTGTCATCTGCCATCTTTTGTATGAAGATATTTTGCAAAGCAGTGCTTAATTGTTAAATTACACTCTGCACAAATACAATATACCGTCCCTTTAAGTACACGGGATAAAACGTCTGGCAGGGAATATAGATACTTACACTGCTTGCGGTTCTTTGAATTTGCCAACTTGTTGGATGTGGTACATGAGATCTCCTCCGTTTACATACTCCATGACAAAATAAAGACGATCCTATAAAAAACAAATTGAAATATCAGCTAATTAAAAAGCAAAACTCACCTTTTTTTTTTTTTTTAAATGCCCATTTTTGTGATTCTATTCTTTAGATTTATATTTACAGTGTTTTGTGCCTACTCTTTGTTACATCTACTAAAAATAATTGCTTTTATGTGCACAATTAGATGAGCCCATGTAGAATGCACTTATTGTGCCAGTGATACCAACAACAAAATCCTTAAGCTTAAAGGGACATTGTAGTGGAAGTTACTTGCTCTAATTCTATAGACAAGGTAATTGTTTTAACTACTCACCCTGGAACTCTATGTGTTTCACTCCTGCAAAGGGTTTAAACACAAAGATAAAGTCCAGCACGTGAATCACATAGAACTACTGGTCTTGCGTAAGAAACAGCCATTGAGCCAATCAGCAGAGGTAAATGCATGACCCACCAATCACTGGCTGTGTTTAGGTTGAGAGCTGCAGTGCTCTAGAGAACAACTTTATCTGTGTGTTTAACAGTTGATGGTGTTAAAAGCTTAAGAATGCCACTATAAGTAGAGAAAAAAATGAAGTTGTCTAATGCATTAGAGTGTGTCCTTTGTTGAATAGAATCGTATTAGAAAGGATAAAGTATGAAGCAATGTTAGCACTTCCCTTCAGGTGCTCGCTGTCAGCCCTGGTTCTCCCAAACCGTGTATAGAAGCAGAAAGTGTTGAAAATGGCGGCGCTGTGTCACCTCCTGGGAACCAAGCTGCCCACGTCCTCCGAGTCCACCTTGTTGCTTTCACCTCCAAAATAAAAAGAGCTCACAATAGTGTAGCAGATATCAGACAGTGTGGTAGGCGCACAAACTGGTTATACTCACGAGAATGCAGTTAAAATAAGCCTTGTATTAAAATCATCACAAAGGTGTCTTCAGGTGAAGCTTCAGGTTTTATTTCAAATACAGCTCAATGCGTTTCGTCTAAAAGAAGCCAAATGCGTTGAGCTGTATTTGAAATAAAACCTGAAGCTGCACCTGAAAACACCTTTGTGATGATTTTAATAAAAGGCTTATTTTAACTGCATTCTCGTGAGTATAACCAGTTTGTTCTCCTACCACACTGCCTGATATCTGCTACACTATTGTGAGCTCTTTTTATTTTGGAGGTGAAAGCAACAAGGTTGACTCAGAGGACGTGGGCAGCTTGGTTCCCTGGAGGTAACACAGCGCTGCCATTTTCAACACTTTTTGTTGAATAGAATACCTAGTTGGACACTGGTGGGAGCTAGCTGGTGTTTGCACATATATGTTTCTTGTCATTGGATCACCAGATGTGTTCAGCTAGCTCCCGGTAGTGCATTTCTGTTCCCTAGTCTGCCTAGGTATACTGTTCAACATTGTAAAGTTGTTTAAAATTGTGTTCTCTATCTGAATCATCAAAGTACCTACCCTTTAATTGTTACTGTTACATACATGTAAAGTATATATACTTTAGTTATATAAAATATACTTTTTATTATTGTCTATAAGATTTTTATATTCTTTGTACTCCTGATTTAACTACATAGCAAATACCTAATTAAAATGATTATACCTAAAAACACACTTACGACTGTCTGGAAACATGAATGCAGCTGTGTTAAAAATGGTGGCTTATCCTGAAGCGCCAAAACCCTCTTCTCCACCATTGTACATTCAACGTCATCATCTTGGATTACCACGTCCTTCTTTAGGATCTTGATGGCAAACAGTTCTTCAGCCCCTTTCCGTTCTGCCAACATGACCTGAAAACACGGTATATCATTTTATAACAATGACGCTAAATATAATCTCCGTTTATGTAAACAACTTCTTTACCACCGAACCAGTTTTATTGGTTTTCCCTTAGTAATGAACTCGGCCACTATTTTTCACAACTCAGCTATAATTAGAAAGAGTATAAGTAAATCTGACAGTGACGTGACCCATAGCAGACTGTACTTTAGTTTCAAGTCCAACATTAAATATCCTGTCGTATTAATTTTCTTACTATCAATTTGGATGTCTAGTTGGTATTTTTATAGCTGTTAAAAATAGATTTCTCATTATTTAAATGCAAAAGAAATTAATTTTTAAATGTAATTTAATTTACTCAATTAAATCAATTCATTTAATTTCTTATTATCTATCTATATCTATCTATCTATCTAGGATCCAGCACTCACTTGCCGAGTACAACTACCGGGGTGCACTTCAAAAGTATTGCATACAAAAAATTGGAAATCAGGAAGGCACTCTCCGTAATAACTTTAATAAAGCGGTAAACATTTTCGGGGTCTCCCCCGTCCTCAGACCAACAAAGAATACATAAACACTCATATATACAGAACCCTTCACCGTGTACTTCTAAACAGCTGGGTTCCTGCACGTTCGAATAGCGCAACTACGCATGCGCTAGGTCGTTAAGGAGCACCAGTAAGGACAAAAACTAAAAGCAATCAAAAAATCATTGTGAAAATGGTTGTCACGTAAACTACATGCATAGCAACAGAAGTTAGACAGAAAAACACTCGTTATTCAATGTTCTTTTACCCATCCCATCAAATGGAGGTGATAGAGTCAAACGTCTATTGCAAAAAGAGTCCAAGTGAATTTTTAATTTGGATACCATGCATCCAAAGGGACTGAACATGTCTCTTGACTGCCAGTGCTTTTTGTAGTGGCCGGATGAAAATTGCCTTCCTTATGGGAACTTTGATCAGGTTTAGTGTTAAGTAACAATATCCCATAATATTAAGGTGTATGTATTTCTTTTGTTATAGGGGTTTGTTAATATAACGTGCCTGCTTGTAATACGATATGCGGGTATGTGACCATGTATGCAACACTGTAATACAATAGATAGCGATAAGTATTAAGCATATCCCACTATGGTTTGTAGTTTCATTTAATCATTGGGTATAGCTGACTGTATAGATTTGGACAAGGTAGTAGACTAGGTCTATCAGGCAGTAACTACTAAGACGGTCTGTTTAGTATATAATATGTTTTTTGAACATGTGCTGCTGAAAACCTTCAAAAAATTATTAAGATGTTGGGACTTTATTTGCTTCATGCCCATATTATTTTCTAGTTTGTAAAATAACATTGAATAACGAGTGTTTTTCTGTCTAACTTCTGTTGCTATGCATGTAGTTTACGTGACAACCATTTTCACAATGATTTTTTAATTGCTTTTAGTTTTTGTCCTTACTGGTGCTCCTTAACGACCTAGCGCATGCGCAGTTGCGCTATTCAAACGTGCAGGAGCCCAGCTGTACACGGTGGAGGGTTCTGTATATATGGGTGAGTGTTTATGTATTCTTTGTTGGTCTGAGGAGGGGGGAGACCCCAAAAACGTTTACCGCTTTATTAAAGTGAACATTTATTATGGAGAGTGCCTTCCTGATTTCCAATATATATATATATATATATATATATATATACACACACACACACATACATACACATACCAGGATAGTCTTTATTTGATCCTCCTGCATGCAATATATATTAAAGTGACAGTAACGTCAAAAATAAATGTTCATGATTCCGATAGAAAATGCAATTTTAAACACCTTTCCAATTTACTTGTATTATCAAATTGGCTTTGATCACTTGGTATCCTTTGTTGAAGAGAGAAGCTAGGTAAGCTGATAGGGGCTTAGGAGCTTGCATATATCTTAAGTATTCTAAGACATTGGTGGAAACACTGTTACCAGATCGCTAATGACAAGTGCACATTTATGAGCTCTCATAGGATTACTCTTTAACAAAGGATACCAGGAGAACTAAGCAAAATTAATAACGAAGTAAATAAGAAAGTTGCTTAAAATGTCATGCTCTATTCAATCAATTTAAGTTTAATTTGACTTTACTGTCCACAAATCCTGTTTGCTCCGGTCTCCTAATGTGCTGGATTATTTTATATACATTTATACACATCTTGAAAAGCCATCTGCCAAGCTTCTAATTTTTCATGCAATTAGTCGTGCAAGAATCCTTATAGGGACATGATCATTTCTGTAGCTCCCCCAGAATCAGGGATGTATTCCCCATGTACTCCAGATACGTACTTGGTTTAAGCTCATATGACAACAGAACATCTGCTAATGCGACTGCATGAAGAGCTGTTCTACATCAATGATTATGGATATTGGTTGTTTATCCCAGTACAACTTTTCTTATGATCAAAGAAAATGTTAGTCTTAATTTATGACATGAAAGTCAAAACTAGATTTTTATGGAACAAAAGTAATCCTTAAAAGACTTTTCAATTGACTTCCTTCGCTGAAAAGCAAACATATGTAGGTTTAGGCGCAGCAATGCACTACTGGGTCCTAGCTGGTGATTGGTGGCTATGCACATATGCCTCTTGACATTGGCTCACCAGATGCTAGCGCCAAATAATACATTGCTGCTCTTTTCTATTGTGTATAAAGAAACAACATCAATGGGTCATTGTAAATTGAGGTTATAGACATATATGGCCACTGCTGAACCTTTATACATCTCCTATTTAATTAGAATACTACTTACCTTCCCAAAGCTTCCTTTTCCAAGCACCATCAAGAAGATGAAGTCTGTTAATTGCACGCTGTCAATGTTATTGGAGGGAACATACGGTTTCCTTTCGGCTGAGCCTATTACTTTGTTTCCAGCTGGGCCAAGTCTCGCTTTCTAAAACAGAGTTCAAACAAACTTGAGAGAAGCCCTATGGGTAAAAAACATACCCCGCTGCTGCTCCAGATCACATAAGGCACAGAAACTTACTGTAAACTCCATAAGCAGGCAGAATATTGATTCATCACGCAGATATTCAATTAGTAAGTAGTGATATAAGCAAATGGTTTACAAATGATCAATATTCGCAACATTTTATGCCCCTGGACGCCTGCAAGAACTCCAATGTATTGCTGGCTTTTAAGGGGTTAAAAACATTCAGACTGCAAAGGTTCCAAAGCAGAAATCTGTATTAACAGAAGCCAATCATATTCAAGGTAATTAGTGCAAATAAGCAGCACTGCATATTTTATTATAAAACCGCCATTCCTTGTGTCACAACAACGTGCAAACTGAGCGCTACTGGACTCCAGTTATATTTTCTTGAGTAGGAATATAGAACACCGAGTTCTCTGCCTCAATTAAAGACAGCATGTTGTGATCACTAATGGGTTTTCAGCATAAACACATAGGTAGCTGTCTAGAAATCTTATATTTACATTGCAGCACAGGCAGACACCTTCCTTAGTTTGGCAAATTTTCATTTCTCCTAAAAGTGCAGAAAACCTAGTACAAGTTTTTAGGTAAACTGGTAGAAAGCAAAATAAGGGAGCAGTACTTGCCAGGAACGTATTTTGGCCTAGGCAAACAAGGCACTTGCCTAGGGCAGCACTTTTTGAGTCTCACTACACACACACACTACACCAAATCACACTGCACGCACACACAGGCACACTTGAACATAAACATTTACTTTTGAAATGCTATGGGGGGAAAAAAAGATAATCTAACACCCTCACCAACAAATATTATGGCCAAAAAAGGCCTAAAACCTTGCTGGGGGGCAGCAGAGTTTTGAGTGCCTAGGGCAGCACAAAACCTAAATACTCCACTGGTACTTGCTAAAACACAAATACATGCAGCACAGTAAGTAAAACTACATTCATGCAGAAAAATACATTTGCAATGTTTCTAACAAGTCTGAGTAAAGGAGTGCGTAGTTTTCCCTATCCTAGCGGCTTCTACAAGTATTTTGTAGTTGAGATTTCCCTCATAAAGGGTTAAATCACATGCTAGGGGATTGTTGCTGTAATTCCTCATTACTATGGAAAAGTAGACTAAGGGATGAGCAAACCGCACAGCTTACTGGACTATCTGCCACTTAATGCTGAATGCTGCCTCTGGGAAATATGCTCTTGTAAATGACAAGTAGAGTAATAATTGTGCATTGCTTAATTACATAAAGAAATGTCCCACCTCAGGCATTCTAGCACTGAATAACAGTTCTGCTTGTATTGCCACTGTAATTAATATGTGGGATTATGAATCACAGCAGCCAGCGTGTTCCTACTGCAAATGGCTACGTGACGACATTTGTTTCACCGTTTGCTACACAAAGCTCTGAAACAACATTGCTAACTGCTGGATACAATGTAACTGCACAGGATGCAGCATTTATATTACAGATAATAAAATAAACTATCATTTTGCAAGGAAAAAAAAAAAACATTTCCTTCTAGGGAAAATAAGGGACAGATATTAACAAAACACAAATAAACAATAACTAATATGACATTGCCAGTCTTAAAAAGTGCACTCACTTTAACAGTACACACCCATCGGGGTACTAAGCCAATGAAAATAGGTAATTCAAAGTGCAAAAAAGCACAGCTGGTCCTATTTATGTCTATAACCATTGAAAAAGGTGACATTATGGACACCGAAACGCCTGGATTTGATACTATGGATTTTAATTAAAGGCAATAAAGATGATTTTTACTTTTGCTAAAAAAACAGTGATTGTGAGTGCTCTGCTTTTTTGCACTTTGAACATTATATATCTATCTGCCTATCTATCTGTCTGTCTATCTGTCAGTCTGTCTGCCTATCTGTCTGTCAGTCAGTCTGCCTATCTATCTGCCTGCCTATCTATCTGTCAGTCTGTCTGCCTATCTGTCTGTCTATCTATCTATCTATCTATCTATCTATCTATCTATCTATCTATCTATCTATCTATCTATCTATCTATCTATCTATCTATCTGTCTGTCAGTCTGTCTATCTATCTATCTGCCTGCCTATCTGTCTGTCTATCTGTCTGTCTATCTGCCTATCTATCTGCCTGCCTATCTGTCTGCTTATCTATCTGTCTGCCTATCTGTCAGTCTGTCTGCCTGCCTATCTATCTGTCAGTCGGTCAGCCTATCTGCCTGCCTATCTGCCTGCCTATCTATCTGTCTGTCTGTCTGCCTATCTATCTATCTATCTATCTGTCTGCCTATCTATCTGTCTGCCTATCTATCTGTCTGCCTATCTATCTGTCTGCCTATCTATCTGTCTGCCTATCTATCTGTCTGCCTATCTATCTGTCTGCCTATCTATCTGTCTGCCTATCTATCTGTCTGCCTGCCTATCTATCCGTCTATCTATCTATCTATCTATCTATCTATCTATCTATCTATCTATCTGTCAGTCTGCCTATCTATCTGTCTGCCTATCTATCTGTCTGCCTATCTATCTGTCTGCCTATCTATCTGTCTGCCTATCTGTCTGCCTATATATCTGCCTGCCTATCTATCTGTCTGCCTATCTATCTGTCAGTCTGTCTGCCTGCCTATCTATCTGTCAGTCAGTCTGCCTATCTGTCTACCTATCTATCTGCCTATCTATCTACACATATACATTGAGAAGCTTTGTATTTTTAATAGCTTACAATTGATGGAGTGCACCCACATAGAAAGGCACTTGCAGGGACCTTTACGCCTGCCCCTAGAGATCATTTTTTTTTTCTCTTTCAAAAACTAAGCAACTGAGATACATATAGCCTTGTTTCAATGGAGGTAGAAATGTAAGGTTCCCTTCCCTACACTAAAAAGTTATTTGGTTCAGATACACAATTAAACAACTTTCCAATTTGCTTTGTTTCCTTGGTATCCGGTGTTGAAAATGAGCTCAGGAGCGTGCGCCATATGGCTGCAGTGTTTGCAACAATTGTTAAATACAATGTTACAAAGCAGTGCTGCCATAGAGTTGTGAAGACACATGGACATGCCTGCGCTCATTGGAGCCTACATAGATTTACTCTTCAACAAAGGATGATAAGAAAATGAAGCAAATTTGATAACAGGTGTAAATTGGAAAGTTGTTTAAAATGACAAGTTGTAGCTGAATCATGAAAAAAATTTTTTACACTACTGTCCCTTTAAACTTAGGGATCCCATTTAGGAGCAAAATAAACAACTATACCTTCTTTCTATCTGTACCAGGCTGGCAAATGGCTCACAAGAACCCTGTACAGATTATTAAAGGGATATAAAACCCAAAATACTTCTATTATCAAATTTTCTTCATTCTCTTGGTATCTTTTTAGCATCGATTCCCCCTATCTTTTCCAGATTTATTAGGTGTCTTTGCCATTAAAGGGACAGAAAAATCTAAATTAAACTTATATGGATTAGATGGAGAATGATATTTTAAACAACTTTCCAATTTACTTCTATTTTCAATTTAGCTTAGTTCTCGTAGTATCCTTTGTTAAAAGGATATGAAACACAATTTTTTTAATGGTGAGCTCTGTCTGAATCACAAAATAACATTTTTTGGTTTCATATCCCTTTAAAGAGTACTTTTAGGTGTGTCCAGTAGTGTGCATGTGTCCATAGCCATCCGGCATCAATATTTGCAAAAATGTTTATAGAAATGTTATACATTGTTGCAAGCAAAGCACTGCTGTCATTGAGTGCAAAAGACACGTGAATGCTCCTAAGCCTATCAGCCTACCAAGGCTTAGTCTTCAACAGATTATACCAAGAGAAAAAAGCTAATTTGATAGAGCAAATTATAAAGTTGTTTAGAATTGCACGCCCTATGAATTATTTTATAATGTGTAATTTACTATACCTTTAAGATCTACAGTTGCATGAAGTACCTAATACATAGTAGCTTACCCACTAAAGAGAACCCGTAAAACAACAATTACACCCACAATACTTACTCTATTGTGTCCTTTGTTGAAAAGCATACCTAGGTAGACTCGGTAACAGCAATGCCCTAGTGGGAGTTAGCTGCTGATTGGTGAATGCACATATATGTCTGTCATTGGTTTACTTGAAGTGTTCAGCTAACTCAAAGTAGTGCATTATTATTAAGTAGTAAATATTATTTTTAAAAGACCAATACAAAATGTAAAACTTATGTCTATTTCCACTTTCACTGCATCATGTGACAGCCATCAGCCAATCACAAATGCTCAGTAGGAGCTGGTGACTCAAAAAGTGTAAATATAAAAAGACTGCACATTTTGTTAATGGAAGTAAATTGGAAAGTTGTTTAAAATTGCTGCTCTGATTCATAAAAGTTTAATTTTTACTTGAGCGTCCCTTTAATTTGTTTATTTACAGAAATCTAGGTAAATATAATTATGGGAACACTTCCCATCAACAATATGCTTTAAATAAATAAATAAAAAATCTAGGCTCTAATAAATTAGAAATTCTCTAGTACAAAAAAATACGAAATAGCCAATTAGCTAGAGAACGCTCACCTCTGCATAAATGGCTTACACTTAATTTTTTAGCACAAGCCCTAAAGCTATTTTGATACTTTATGGCTCTGCTAACAAAATGATGACTGAATAAGATCATAACTTCATTTTTCCCTGTAAAATCTCTTCTATTAAGTAGCTCTCTAGAGGTATTGGGACATACAAGCCTTCAAGTCTAATATTTAACTGGAAGCAGCCTTAAAAATATAGCTTATTAAAATACCCAGCCGCCTAGTCAGAAGGTGAGATTTAGCAGCTGTAATATTTATGTGCAACTAGACGTGGCAAGAGTAGGGAACCAAAGCGTATGGGTCCTATAATGTGAGACACCTGAGAAAACAATGGAAACATTTATCTGTATAGTCTTCCATATAGGGTTGCCACCTCGGCTATGCTTTCCTGGACACTTATAAGTTATACATGTTGCAGGGTGTGCAGAGAGGAACATGAACACTGTTGTTCAGTGTCACTATTTGTGTGCTGTCCAGGGTAGAAATTCCTGTTCCTCTCTGCACACCCAGCAGCATGTATAACTCATAAGTGTCCAGGAAAACATAGCCGAGATGGCAACCATAATTTCATAGCCGTTTTTGTAAAGGAGGCTTTAAAACACATCTGTTGTTTCATGGGGCAATACAGTTTTTTATCTGTGTTTACTTTTTGGCTACAATGCTTTTCTAGTTGATGGGCATAACGATTTTTATGCTTATATAAAGCATAATTTATCTGATTCAGAAAGAACATGAAATGTTAAATATCCATTTTACTCATATCAAAAATTTGCTTCATTCTCTTGGTATTCTTTGCTGAAGGCGCAGCAATGAGCTACTGAGAGCTAGCTGAACACATCAGGTGAGCCAATGACAAGAAGCATATATGTACAGCCACTTATCAGTAGCTAGCTCTCAGTAGTGCATTGCTGCTCTGGAGCCTACCTAAGTATGCTTTTCAACAATGGATAACAAGATAATGAAGCAAATTGGAAATGTGTTTACAATTGCATCCTCCATCTGAATCATGAGAGTTTAATTTGGACTTTACTGTCCCTTTAATGCTTAAAGGATTACTTCCTGTTATAATTTTTAAGCTAAACAACTAACATATTAAAGTTAATAAACATTAATTAAAACCTACTGACCTATATTTTCTCCATAACGAAGTTTCATAACTTATCTAAAAGTTATATCTTTTATTCGCCGATGATGTCATGTTATCCTGCCCACTATTTTCAGCACTGCATGTTCAAAATACTTAAACCAATAACTTTGTGTTTAAAGCGCCATTTTGAAACCTAGGTATTGTAAACGGATTGGTACAGAGCAAAGGATACCCACGGAGTGGGTTTGGAAAACAATAAAATTTGCAGACAAGATTTCTGATATACGGTAGAGATATGTTAATGAAATGCTATTGATAAAAAGCGTATTTGGGGTAGTTAGTTAGTAACAGGCATAGAAAATATTTACTTACACAGTGGCCCTTTAATTCCCTTGATATCCTTTGCTGAAGGAGCAGTAGTGCACTACTGGCAGCTGGCTGAGCACATCTAGTGAGCCAATCACAAGAGACAAATGTGTGCAGCCACCAATAAGCAGCAGCTCCCATTAGTGTAAGATATGTACATATTCTTTTTCAACATTGGATACCAAGAGAACAAAGCATATTTAAAAAAATAGAAGTACATTTAAAAGTGTCTTATAAAAGCAAGCTCTATCTGAATCAGGCAAATTTAATTCATACTTTCTTATAAATGTAAAGTATTGATTTTAAATTGTGGCAATAAAAGTAAACACTACCATATGGGCTTCAGACTTTAGTGAGTAAATATATTCACAGGTCTGTCAATGTGATCAACTTGTAATAAACTAAACACTCAAATTCAATGACCTACAGGTGCGTTCTAGGGTCCTACAGACAACGCTTGTCCAGAGACACAAACCATAAAAACGTCAGACTGAAGAAACAAGAACACAGAAGGCGCCAAGATTATCAAAAGTAGACTACGTGGTGCTGTCTGATCTACGTGTGCAGAAAGTTATAATGCACTTGTGCCCAATCATATAATGGTAGAAAAGGACAGTTTTCTATTTAAAGGGAGAGTAAAAGATACTTCTCTTCTCTAATTCGCATTGTTCTTCTTGTATCCTTTGTTGCATCCTCACTGAAGGATTTCAAGAGAACTAAGCAAATTTGATAACAAAAGTAAAGTGAAAAGTTGTTCAAAACCGATCTTGAAAGAGTAATGTTGGGTTTCATGCCCCTTTATGGCAGAAATTGTGGTGTAAAACAGACTTGTGCAAATTACACATATGCATTTGTGCAGCCTTCTGGGCATAGATCCTGTGAAGCTTCAAAAATAAATACATAAATAAATCAAATCTGACGGGACCATTACAGAAAAGCGGAATATTTAAATCCTGTCTGCTACTATTTGATTAATATCCCTGGAGTGAAACACTATGCAGCAACACATGCACCCTTTAGCAAATAGTTTTAAAAATGAATATATGACAGTGACAGGATATTTCGCCTTTATGGAGGGAACAAATGGGCATCGCTGCAGTGGGTAGCGTTGATCCAGTGGCACAATAAACCGTCCAAGTTTTTTTTTTTCTAAATGGGATCTGGTATTCCTTAAATTAACCTAAATATCCTTATGGGTTTGTGCTTCATTGAGTCAAGTAGAACTGGCATTTTTATAGTATTGTTCTTGTAGGATTGAAAGAGTGATAAATTACCGGTAACTAATCACATGCATGATACCCAGAATGTGAGTGTGCTCCGTTTATGTGCTAGAAAGAGACTCAATCAATGTTTGTTTTTCCAAGATGAGCATCTGACACTTAAAAGGACATTAAACACTTTGAGATGGTAATATAAAGTGATAAATAAATATATATATATAAAGAATATGTACATTATTTATTTTGTCCCCTTTTCCTGTAAGTCCATTCTGAAATTGTGAACTTTTCAGTTCCTATTAGAAATGGAAGTGCAGATCACTGTTATATTCCACACAGCCATTGGCTGCACACTCTAGTGACCTATTTATAACTCCCCCTAATTGACCACAGCAGAGAAGGTAAGCTAAGTTACAACATGGCAGCTCCCATTGTTTTATAGACACCAAAACTTTACACTTGTTTTGTCAATATTTAAACAGCTAATGAAAAAACACATCTACATGTTATTCTGAGACTAATATTTTCTTTGACTGCATCATTCTATTTAGCATTTCTTTAGTGTTTAATGTCCCTTTAAGATCTCTAGCACTTTACGTAACAATGTAATATGGTTTAAAATGAAAAATGATCTGAGAGACTAGAAACACGTCACAGCTCCAGGTTAGCAGCGTGTCACATATCCATTTGCCAATTCGTTATTATAACACGTCGCACATCCAACTGTCAATTTCATATTGTAACATGCAAAAAAACCATATTAATGATAGGCTTTTATTAATGATTAAGTGTCAGGCATAAATCAAGACACTTTACTGTGCACTGTGTGGCTGGGAGCGGACATGGAGGTTTGGGCCGGTATTCGCTTGGCGTTTTCTGCACAGTCTTTGACAACTGTTCATGCTTCTGACTACAGCAGCAATTTTTTGCTTGCTACAAAACAAAAACACATTAATAGCATGAGATGAACTGCAGGGGACATTAAGAAAATAGGAAAGACAAAAAACATTGGCTTATTTACCATGCATAACCATTATATCTGGCAGCTGCATCATCCAAGGTGTTGTAACATTATCTGGCAACCAAGGGGTTAAAATGATAGTTACTAAAGAAAAAGGATTACTCAGTGTGTGTTATACACATGCAGGCTTTGTACATGCAGAATATTGTGAGAAAACAGTGGAAAAAAATGTACCAAGAACTCAAAATATACCAAACAAATCCCTATCTCATAAATAATGATCTTGCAGAATTATATAGGGGGTACAAGTCAAAGTCATTAAAGTTTATAACAAAATTGTTATTGTTTAAAAAGATAGAGAACACCTTTATTACCCATTCCCCAGCTTTGCACAACCAACATTGTTATAATAATATACTTTATAACCTTTAAACCTCTATGTCTGCCTGTTTCTAAGCCACTATAGACAGCCTCTTATCACATGCTTTTTTATTTGCTTTTCACAACAGGAGACTGCTAGTTCATGTGGGCCATATAGATAACATTGTGCTCACGACCGTGGGTTGTGGCAGACACTGCACTAATTGGATAAAATAGATAATAAAAAGTCATGTGATCAGGGGGCTGTCAGAAAAGGCTTAGATACAAGTAAATCACAGAGGTAAAAAGTACATTAAAGGGACAGTCAAGTCCAAAAAAATCTTTCATGATTTAAATAGGGAATGTAATTTTTAACAACTTTACAATTTACTTTTATCACCAATTTTGCTTTGTTCTCTTGGTATTCTTAGTTGAAAGTTAATTCTAGGAGGTTCATATGCTAATTTCTTAGACCTTGAAGACTGCCCCTAATCTGAATGCATTTTGACCACTAGATGGCATTAGTTCATGCGTTTCATATGGATAACACTGAGCCCATGCACGTGAAGTTACCCTGGAGTGAGCACTGATTGGCTAAAAAGCAAGTCTGTTAAAAGAACGGAAATAAGGGGGCAGTCTGCAGAGGCTTAGATATAAGGTAATTACAGAGGTAAAAAAGGGATTTATATAACTGTGTTGGTTATGCAAAACTGGGGAATGGATAATAAAGGGATTATCTTTCTTTTTAAACAATAACATTTTTGGAGTGGAGTAGACTGTCCCTTTAAAGGGATATGAAACCCATTTTAAAGTGATATGAAACCCATTTTTTTTTCTTTCATGATTCAGATAGAACATGCAATTTTAAGAAACTTTGAAATGTACTCCTATTAAATTTTCTTTGTTCTCTGGGTATCTTTATTTTTAAGAGCAGGAATGTAAGCTTAGGAGCCAGACCATTTTTGGTTCAGAACCCTGGGTAGCACTAGCTAATTGGTGGCTACATTTAGAGCCACAAAAAATAGGCCAGCTCCCAAGCTTACATTCCTGCTTTTCAAATAAAGATACTAAGAGAACAAATAAAAATTGATAATTGGAGTAAATTAGAAAGTTGCTTAAAACTGCATGCTCTATATGAATCATGACAGAACAAATGTGGGTTTCATATCCTTTTAAAGATGTTATAATGCGTTAAAATTTATATATGAGTGCTGAATAAGATATAAATCATACGCAGAGTAGAAAATATTTTAATATGATGGCTATATTTGTACAATTATCCTTTCTACTGTGCCTCTACAGCTGGCATCTTGTAAAACCTTGCTTTCCTTAGGTTGTTTTCGGTCTTCTGGAACTCCTGATCATGTGATAGTTGGTATAGCTACTACCTGGTACAGATTTTACAGGTGGGTGGTTTAACTTACAAAGGAGCTCAAGAACACAGGATATCACATGATGTCTGGTCTTTTACACAAGGCAACGCCAATAATTGAAACTAATTGTAATTGGGTGTGGTATAAATAGGTCCCTCTTTTACATGTTTTAATATGTTGGACGTGGGTTGAAGCTAAAGCATATGTGCACACTAGAACTGTAAATCCATCACATACCTAAAGGTATTAGTGTAGGACTCACCTGGGCCTTGACGTGTGCAGATGAACTTATATGGAATTGGCAACGTCTTTTTCATTTCAAAGTTGGGGAAAAGCATGAATGAACATATTTGCTTTTTCTTGTTTTTAAATTAAATATCTACCAATAAATGATTTGCATAATTACCTGTTAAGCACGAATTAAAATCAATTCATTCTCCAATAAAAACCTAAATTAGGAGACTTGATCCCTTTTTTAATGCAAAGAAAACCATTTCATTGCGGTCTGATTCACCTTATTAGTGGCTTCAATTTTCAATTCATTCTTTTAAACAACCTATTCAACGTGCAACAAGAAAAGCTTATATTTGTATGTTAAGTCAACACTTTACCTGTTTATAAGCAAAGCCAAAAATTATCCTGCACTCCCATTACTCTTATTTCAGCAAAGTTAATTTAAAGGGACATGAAACATTTTTTTTCTTTCATAATTCAAATAGAGCATAAAATTTGAAATAACTTTTAAATTTACTTCTATTATCAAATTTGCTTCATTCGTTTAGCCTCCTTTGTTGAAAGAGTGCCAACACACTACTGGTAGCTAACTGAACACATCAGTTGAGCCAATTACAAGTTAGTATATGTGTGCAGCCACCAATCAGCCGCTAGCTCAGATGTGCATTGCTGCTTTTGATCCTACATAGGAAAGCTTTTCAGCAAAGGATAGAAAGAGAATAAAGTAAATTAGATAAAAGAAATAAAATGGAAAATAGGTTAAAATGATATGCTCTAATTGAATCCTGAAAGAAAAAATTGTGTCATGTCCATTTAACAGGCACAAGCATTTTTCTTTTTCTTCTGTTGGAATTTTCATCACAGCAAAAGCATTCAGCAAAACTCACGGCAGTGAGAAGAAAGTATTGCGAAACAATTTGCTAGCGAGAACTTATTTCTTGTGAATTAGAAAGCATAAAAAGTGTTATTTGTAAGGTATGCAAGCCATCTTACTTCCAGTGGTATGGACGCACCTTATCCGTGGCCGGTCTTTTACCCTGAAACCATAGGGAGATAATCTTAATTTCAGATTACGCATTTACCTGAACAGTCCACCAATTCTGAAAACGTATAATGCAGCCCAGTAACCTGGAGACCAATAATGAATCGTGAGCACATCACTGAAAAAATATACAGAAACCGCATGATCTAAGCTATCACCAATAAGAAATAAATTAGACCCCCCCCCTTGAAAAAGAAACAATGACTGGATAACTTTTTATTACTGCTCATTGGCTGATAGGTGAATCAGACAGCATTAGTATAAATTACACAACTGATACTGTTGTATTAGTTTCATTTAAAATAACAAAAAGTTTGCTTCACATGTTTTCATGTTTAAAGGGAAATTGTAGTGCAAAAATTAGAGAATGTAATTTTTTCATTACTTGCCCTGGAATGCTATGTTTTGTAACCCCCCCAAGAGGTTAAACACATAGATAAAGTCCTGCTCAGGAGCTTAAGAGAACTGCTGGTCCTGAGCAGGAAACAGCTAGTGAGCCAATCGGCAGCGACAATTGCACGACTGTCAATTACCAGCTTGCTTGCAGCCTCCGAGCAAGACTTGTGTGGTGTATGTAGGGTTGCCACCTGTCCCTTAAAATACAGAACACTTATAAGTTACACATGCTGCGGGGTGTGCAGGGAGGAATATGAATAGTGTTGTCCAGAAACACAATACATGTTCCTCCCTGCACACCCTGCAGCATGTGTAACTCATAAGTGTCCAGGAAAACATGGCCGAAGTGGCAACCCTAGGTGTATGCAAATTTAAACAACCTTTCAATTTACTCCTATTATCTAATTTGCTTTGCTCTCTTGGTTATTGAAAAGCATTCCTGGTTTGGCTCAGGATCAGCAATGCACTACTGGGAGCTAGCTGCTGATTGGTGCCTGCACATACATGCTTCTTGCCATTGGCTCACCCAATGTGTTCAGCTAGCTCCCAGTAGTGTATTACTGCTCCTTCAACAAAGGATATAAAAAGAATGAAGCAAATTTGATAACAGAAGTAAAGTGGAAAGTTGTTTAAAATTGTATGCTTTATTTGAATCTTGAAAAACAAATTGTGGTTTTCATAGCAAGTTAAAGGGATACAAAACCCAAATTTGTTCTTTAACGATTCAGATAGAGCATGCAATTTTAAGCAACTTTCTAATTTACTCCTATTATCAATTTTTCTTCATTATCTTGCTATTTTATTGAAAATCTAGCAATGTAAAGCTTAGGAGCCGGCCCATTTTTGGTCCAGCACCCTGGATAGCACTTGCTGAATGGTGGGTACATTTTGCCACCAATCAGCAAGCTTAACCCAGGTTTTCAACCAAAGATGGGCCAGCTCCTAAGCTTTACATTCCTGCTTTTTAAATAAAGATAGCAAGAGAATGAAGAAAAATTGATAGTAGGAGTAAATTAGAAAGTTGCTTAAAATGGCCTGTTTTGTCTGAATCATGAAAGAAAAATATTTGGGTTCAGTGTCCTGTTAAGCTAGGGATGATTAGAAAGTGCACCCTACAGAGGTAGATTTCTAACTTCTAAGAAAAGGGCAAAAAGACCTTTTGTTATGGATTGCTACCCAACAACAAAATATTAGAATACAGATGGTTAACAAAATATAATTTAGGATATGAAAAGGTGCATCACAAACGTATAAAATCTTAAGATGTCAGGTTCAGGACCAACAAAAGTATCAAGGGAAACCTGTGATAGGTGCATAAGTGTGTGCGCTTGATTGCAAATCAGGACGGCTTAAAATAAATAAGTAAACGGAAACAATCACCAAATGGTAACTGCGCAAAGTTTTGATTTTGCAAGATAACCTCTGATACTCTGGCTGGATTTTATTCACACCTGATGCCTGGAGCCCTCACCAGCAGTACAGATGTACTTTTTAAATCTATGGCTATAACCATGTCACATGCCTCTTGTAGTACTCAATAGGATTGTACAAGCAGTGTATGCTCAGATCTGTAGTCATTATGTACTTGACACATAAATGGACATTAAACTCAAAATGGAATTCCCCATAAAGGGCTAGATTAGAAGTGGAGGGCAAACGCGATATTTGCGCTCCACTTACGGTGAGAAGAGGCGGAATGTGAACATATAAAACACTCCCTAACAAAAACAAAGCACAGCGAGTACAGTAAGATGGCAATAAACATTGCAGGTCAAAATTCAGCAATGAATGATAATGAAAATGGCTGACACGCTATATTGCTCATAAACTACACGCTTGTCCTAGGGAATAACTAGCAAATTGGCACCCCCGAAAGTAAGGTGTAGACCTTAGGCACCTGAGAGCAATAGCAGAGTATAATGTTGTATTTTAGGGGTGGAGGGGTCCAAATGCCCCCAAGCTGCCATGACAGCACTAAAGACTTCTGGGAATTCTAATTCCTCCAAGAAGGTGAAAACAAACTTCCAATGAGACAGGTAATTATGAGTGTTAAAGAGATCTCTATGCAAACACAATACAAATAGGATTTTGTCAGAAGTCCTTAAACGTGTATAAACAAGTTATATAAACATATAGAGGAGCGAGCCTCTCAGGAATAGAATAGCACTATAGGAGGAGAGGCAGAGAAAACTTAGGGACCAGTTAAAAAACAATGTGGGGCTGCACTGTGATATTTTGGACAATAAAATGAATAAAATTTACAAAAGAAATGAATTGTTTGACATCCACAGCTGTTTTCCCATTGTAAAAAAGAATTTAAAATTCAAAAAACTTTGTTTGGGCATAAAACTCAGATTTTTAAATCAATAATAAAAATCATAAAAAAAATGTAATAAAATGAATACCCATCACCTTGCACAGACTATTGTATACATACATTGCACAAGGAGACTGCCCCCCCAACAAAAAAAATAAATAAAAATAAAATAAAACACTGTTCTGTATGCCTTTAGGAACTTCACAAAGCATTTCCACAATTAAAGCAGTCGACCGCCAGCATTTTGGCACAACTGATGATACTCTGCTACCCTCTGGTGGAAAATCTGAATATTGTTAACATCATTTCATCTCAAGTCCTTCACAATTTTGTTTTTGTAGAACATTAACATTTAGGTTTCTACAACCGAAATACATATTTTATCTCCCTAAAAAAATAACACTTATAAAAGAATGATTTTACTTTTGATAGGTATAAAGGAGTTCTGCTGGAATTCTTCTGCTGTACACACACTAACAAACCAAAGATGGGTTTATCTTTCTTTTCAAATGTGTTCCACCGTACTTCACTTCTAATAGTTACAGGGGTATTAAAGTCAATTAAATCCTGCTGTATAATGGTTTAATTAAAGGGACATTCCAGACAAAATTGGAATCCACATGGATGTATTTCAGTTTTGAACAGAAGTATATTTGCTATATACATGTATTAGCAAAAAATGCCTCTAATAAAAGCTTTAGCTGTTTCAAGAGTATTTACGTATGCACCGTGCACCAGAATTTGAAACACAGCACTTGCACAGAGAACCTAAGCTGCTCTGCTTGTCCTATCTGAAAATGACTCCGTTTTGTTCATTGTTGACATGATACACGCCCCACTGGCACTCTGTGCAACTGCAGTTTTTAAAATGCTGGTGCACTGAGAATACCTAGCTATGCTTTACATGCACGTGCAGAGAAACAAAATAGCACTAAAACAGTGATTATTTTTACTAGAAGCATTTTTGCAAATACATGTATATTGTAAATATGTTTCTATTCAAAGATGTAATTCATCTATGTGCATTTATATTTTGCCCGGAATGCCCCTTTAATGGTAAAATTAAATACAAAGAATTATACAACTGTTACTCTCAGAATCTAACCAGGTGTAAGTGAGAGAGAGCAGACTTTACTCTACACACAAGTCTCTGACTTTACATTTAAATCAGCAGTTCTAGTTTTTCACAATATCAATTAAATGTCAGCTTTGAATACAAAATTACTGAAATATAGAACCAGAAAAACACACACATTGTAAAGTGTAGCAAATACTGCAGTACATGCCGTCCATATATACTCACATTCCGTATCTGTGCGTATGAAAAACAATGTAAAGAGTATATATGTCTTACTGTATGTATCTATAATGATACATAACATGGGTGAGGACAAGCACCCATGCATTAAAAAAAAATGTCTCCCAAATGAAATATGTCTGATCATTCATTGAAAGAGATAATTGAAGAGAGTAGTGAATTGAAGATGCACTATTGTACTTATGCGGAACAATAATTTAATATCTTTCCTGTGTTTTGTTAAGAACTACAATAATTGAAATAAATTATATATATATATATATATATATATATATATATATATACACACACAACTAAATAAATAACTTTTAAAATGAAGGAACATTTGAAAAGATCTGTACCTTTAGGGACACTGAACTCAATTATTTGCCATCATCTATATGAAATAACTTTTTTTTTGTAAAGCAAATACAGTTTAAATGTATATGGAAACTAATACAAACAGTTATGTTTTTCTACTAATGCTCATTGGCTGATAGTTATTTCCTACTAAAGGTCATTAGCTGATTGGTGCAATCTCACTAATGCTCATTAGCTTATAGCAACTTCCTGCTAAAGGTCATTAGCCTATTGTAACTTCCTACTAAAGGTCATTAGCTGATAGCTACTTCCTCCTAAAGGTCATTAGCTGATAGATAATTCCTGCTAAAAGTCATTAGCCGAAAACTACGTCATACTAATGCTCATTAGCCGATAGCTACTTCCTGCTAAAGGTTGTTAGCTGATAGCTACTTCCTGCTAAAGGTCATTAGCTGATAGCTAATTCCTGTTAAAAGCCATTAGCCGAAAACTACTTCCTACATATGCTCATTGGCTGATAGCTACTTCCTGCTAAAGGTCATTAGCCGATAGCAACTTCCTGCTAATGGTCGTTAGCTGATAGCTACTTCATACTAATGCTCATTGGCTGATAGTTATTTCCTGCTAAAGGTCATTAGCCGATTGGTACAATCTAACTAATGCTCATAGCTACTTCACACTAATGTTCATTGGCTGAAGCTACTTCCTGCTAATACCCATTGGTTGATAGGCATAAATTATCATCAGTTAACAAATAGGAAATGCATAGAGTATACTGCAGTATTAGTTTCAATATAAACATAACCAGCTTTTACTTCACATTTTTTAGATTAAAAAAAATGAATAGATGTTTAAATATGAATGTCCCTTTAAGACTGAAGCTTATATATTTGGGAAAGCTCAACAGTGCATCCTTACATCTGACAGTATACACACTTAAAATCAAAGGGGAAAAATGTGAAAATATACAGTGAAAGTGAAAACATGTAGTTGCTACCTTAACAAACTGGATATTTTTTATGTGATAGCCCTGGGGGGGGGAAAAAACGAAAGAAAAAACTGTAATGTTAGTAACGTATTCTTATGTAGATTTAACTTGAATTAGTCATAACCAATGGACATGTATTAATTTTTTATCGCTTAAATAAGACACCAGTTTACTAAACAGTTGGGGTTTAAAACATTAAAAACAAAACTCTGTTATGCTAACTGCGTTACTTTTGTTACAGTTCGCTCCCAAGAGTATTCAATCAGGTTTGTACCCTGGAACCTCTTTAAAGACTCACGAATACTCACAACTGTTATTCGCTAATATTGTGCGATTATTCCAAAATAATAACATAGTTATATTTTGTCACACAGTTTGGTAGAAAGCGGTTCAGTTGTATGAAACTAAATAAACGTCATATAGGAATAAAATCAACATTTTGGAAGAACACTTTAGAGTTTGATTTATCAATCCATGGTGGACAGAGGCGTACATATTCACCCGAGCTCTCCCCTGGTGGGCAGCAATCTGCTGCCAGAATTTAACATTTCATGCGAGCACTCCTTTGCTCTTGCGTGCAACCCCACCCCCTGCCCATGCACAGCCAATCACACACAGACAGGAGCTGTCAATCTCCCTGGTCGGACGAGTCCGGGAGATTTAAATTCTCCACCTAAGAGGTGGAGAACAGGGTAGGGAAACAGCGGTCTGATGACCGCTGCTTGATAAATCCTGACTGCGCATTCTCTTGTGCGAACTTGCAGACAAAAGGAGAAGGGCTTGATAAATCCAGCCAAAAGTAGCACAAAGCTTGTCGTCCATACTAAAAACCTACCTACTCACCAAATGGAGTAATATTGTATTGTCTGACCATTTCTTGCTACTGAGTACTAAAGGTTTAGAAAGACAATGCTAAATCACTTTGGTTTATATATTGAAGTCAAATTCATAGGGAACCAAATGTATCACCTCAACATTTTAGAAAAGCTAGAAGTGCCGTCTGTGATGTTTTTCTGTGAAGTTAAACCGGACCACAGTTCATTTAAGCATTGTCAATATGGCCTCTCCCTGCTATATAACCACTGTACCACTTAAAGGGTGTAAAACCTAAAACAATTCTTTTGTGATTTAGACAGAGCATAACATTTCAAATTTACTTCTATTATCAAATTGGCTTCATTCCCATGGTATCATTTGTTACAGAGATACCTGGTAAGGTGTCTGAAGCGCTACAGGGCAGGAAATAGTGCTGTCATCTAGTGGACTAGGAAATGGATAGCATATCTAACATGCGCACGCTCCTGAGCTTACCTCCCTGTTATTCAACAAAAGATACCAAGAGAATAAAGAAAATCTGATAATAGAAGTAAATTAGAAAGCTGATTACAATTGCATGCTTTATCTGAATCAAGAAATAAACATTTTGAGTTTGTTGTTTGATCGACCCTCTGTCTGTCTCTATCCATTCATCACTGCATCTCTACATTCCTTTTTTATTAGAATTCAGTAGGATGATATTTAAAGGCACAGTAAAAAAAAAATGGAACTTTCATGATTCAGATAGAGAACGCAATTTTAAACAACTAATTTGCTTCATTCTCTTGGTATCCTTTGGTGCAAAGCATACCTAGATAGGCTCAGGAGCAGCAATACTACAGCTGCTGATTGGTGGCTACACATATATGCTTTGTCATTGGGCCACCCAATGTATTGTTAGCTTCAAGCAGTGCACTGCGGCTCCTTCAACAAAGCATCCTAAGAGAATTAAACAAATGAGATAATAGAAGAAAATAGGAATAATTAAAGAAAAATTTTGGGTTTCATGTCCCTTTAAATGTGCCAGTTACTTAAAGGGCAGTAAACACTTTGAAATTCTAACATTTTAATTATGTGTAGTAAAACGTTTTGCAATTTACTTTTTATTATTTATTTTGTCTCTCATTTTCTGAAACTTCAGTCTTAACATTGTGGGGTTTCCCACCTCTAAGAACTAGAGACTGCACAAGCCTAACAGCCCTGTTCCTAATTTCATTGGAGATGATAAGATAAGGAAATAAAAAACAATGGGGAGTTTACATGGGTAGCTGTGACTACTTCAGTAACCTATCTTGATTGGTTCCTTAAAAAAAATAGATGGTTGGTAGAGTTTGACCATTGATAATTGCATTAAAAATGAATACTAATCTGTGCATTTATTGGAAAACTGTTGAAAACATCCCTTTAAATGGGACTTCCAGAGCAAACTATTACATGGATACATAGGATGCTCCAATAAATGCACCCAGTGCTTCCCTGCAATATTGTAGTTAAAGGGACAGTAAACAACTTGTAATTACAAAATATGTCTGTTGTCTTTCTATAGAATAACATATCAGCCAAGTTTAAACAAGTTCAAAACAAATTGACTCCACCCACCACTTGCCTCATTTGGAGGAGCTAATCCAGGCTTGATTTTGCAGCTGACAAGGATAGCACCAGTCATTATGTTGGTATAAAAAGCATTATTTTGCAGTTTTTTTTTATGCTAAATCCAATAAGAGAACGTTATGTAGCAGTGTTATGCTTCAGAATTCTGCAGTGTGCAGTTTCATTTCAGAGAATTAGAAAATACGCCATTTTCAGTGCTAAATCACATGAAAGGGGGCAAAATAAATAAAGTATTATTATTTTTTCCCTCTAAATATATATATAAATAAATCACCTGAATAGGTTGTTCTAGAATCTCCCTTCAAAAATTAAATATATATAAATATGTCACCTAATGCTCATACATAGAGCAGTATGATTCTAATGCACAGCTTTTGTTCGCCCACAATTTGGAGCAATGCTAGGAAAAAGCAGATCATACAGGCGTTTACAAAGCACTCACAAAACAGTGACGGCTATAAAACATGATTGCTGTTTTCCATTTATTTAAAAATAGTTAAGTTATTTTTGGCTACCTGTGCGCAATGTAGTTTTTTTCCATTGTATTACAGCTCTACAGATAAAACTGCTGAATTAAATCATTGAGGCATTCTAGTGTAAAAAATAAATGTTTGTTGTTTTTTTGTTGTTGGACAATTTCATTTTCAAGTGACATTCTTCTTTCACTGTGCGCTAAAACTCTGCAATGACGTTAAACACATAGTCAAAGTAATACACCCAGCACGCACCTGTGCTGCTCCAGTAAGCCAAAACCAGGAGTAGGCATGTTTTAAATGAGTATACAAGTTTCTTAGTAAACAATATAATTGAAAAGATGCCTCTGCCTACTGAAGCTTACTATAGCCTATTAAATTATGCTACATACTACTGAGTGATTGCTTAGATCAGTGCAGATAGTGGCCACAGGAAATACGATAATATAAACAATCTCTATATGCTTTTAAAGCAACACAACCCTGAAACTTTTACTAGAAAAAAGGACTGATTTGTTTGGTTAAATTTACATATTGTAGTTTTTCCCACAATCTCCAGAGAGGCTGGAGGGCAAGGTGTGCAATTCAGAACTCTGATCCCCTACTTGCTGCACAGTGTTTGCGTGATCAGTGAAGGAGCTCATTTATAACTATATTATATCTCACTGTTTGTGTGTGTGTGTGTGTGTATATATATATATATATATATATATATATATATATATATATATATATATATATATATATATATATATATATATATATATATATGTGTATATATATATATATATATATATATGTATATACAGTAGTATATATATATAATATATATATATATATATATATATATATATATGTATATACAGTATATATATATATATATATATATACACACACACCTAACTGGCCCCAGTTAAAGGGATAGGGGGAAAAAAACAGAGCACATAATTTTAAGACACTTAAAATCACTTCAATTTTCAAATGTGCTTTGTTCTCTTGGTATATATTGTTGAAAATGAATACGCACATATCCTGCACTAGCTGGTGATTGGTGCCTGCACACGTTTGTCTCTTGTAACTGGCTAATTAGATGTGTTCAGCTAGCTGCCAGCAGTGCAATGCTGTTCCTTCAAAGTTGTTTAAATTGTATGTTCTATCTGAATCAAGAATTAGATTTTTGGGGATTCCTGTCCCTTCAAGGAGATGAGATAAAACAACACTCAGTAGGCTTTTCAATGGGTGTATCCTTGGACTACAAAACTGCAATTCTTGATAGCAAAATGAAAGTTTTAAATGCTTTTAAAAGATTTATTTTGTATGCATATAAAATGACTAATGTCCTTTTAACTGCTCTTGATGAGTGTGTTGAATAAACAATGCAGCATTTCATACAAGTATTTTTGAAAAGCATGGAGTATACAGAAAAAAGAAGGGACAAACATCTTGTAATTTAATGTTTAACTACCGTTTTGCATTAGGGTAGCATACAGAGCTGATTTAAAAATGTATGGAAAACATAATCACCTTGTTTGCTGCACATTTTTTCCAACAGTCAAACTCCACCTACCTTAGAGACAATAAGACTTATTAAAACTGAAATAGCTAGCCACTGTCATTATATTAGCACTATATCCATTGTTTTGCAGCTCTTATCTAATAATCTCTGCTGAACCCAACTAGAGACAGATATGGTGCAGGGTTAGGCTTATGCAGTCTGACACCTGGCCTATCAGTTATTAGAACTGGAAAAATCTTCATTTTTAGAGTTAAAGGGATACTAAACCAAAAAATTTTCTTTTATGATTCAGATAGAACATGCAATTTTAAGCACCTTTCTAATTTACTCCTATTATCAATTTGTCTTCATTCTCTTGCTATCTTTATTTAAAAAGCAGGAATTTAAATCTTAGGAGCAAGCCCATTTTAGGTTCAGAACCCTGGATAGCTCTTGTTTATTGGTGACTACATTTAGCAAACCAATAAACAAGCATAACCCAGGTTCTCAACTAAAAAAGGCGCTGGCTCGTAAGCTTTACATTCCTGCTTTTTAAATAAAGATAGCAAGAAAATGAATAAATATTGATAATAGGAGTTGCTTAAAATTGCATGCTCTATCTGAACCATTAAAGAAAAAATTGGGGGTTAGCGTCGCTTTAAATAACAGTAAAATAGGGTGAAATAAAGAATGTACTGCAAACCACTTTTCTTTTCTTCTTTCTCCTTATATATATGCCATAACTAAAATATTAGGTACTGGCAGCTCTCTGGTTCCTGGGTTCTGTCAAGCTCTGCAATTAAATGTATTCATTTTTTTAAGGGGCTTTTAATGAGATTGTAAAACATTTATTTGCAGTAAGACAACTCTGCATTACATATTTGCTCTAATTATTTATTTGCCTGCTCTTCCTGTAATTTAAAACTGTGGGTTTTACCATTCTGGGGATTGGAAAGGTACACTGCAGATTTTACTGACCTAATACTGCTATATATTTGCCCCTAATTGGCCACATAAGAGGTGAAGAGAAAAGATGGAAGTTTTGCTAATCTAATTTGCTGGCTAGCCTTGCCTGCTGCAGTAACGACTCTGGACTGACTCCTTTTATATACAGTATGGCAAGTGGTGGAGGTAGGGGGGGGCTTATAAAAAACAATTGTAGTAACCAACACTATTTTATTGCAGGACTGCAAACAAGTCAGGGTGTTATGTTCTTTTAATTGATATTCCGTATGGGCAGTATCCTAAGCTAATGAGAATGAATACTGCAGTATGCCCACTTACTTCTTAATCTTTCAATGCAATACACACACACACACACATAATATATATATATATATATATATATATATATATATATAATTATTTATTTTTTCAATATATATTTATATATTTATTCTAATTGCTGATCTATGATGTGCATGTTTGTTAATGTATAAGATAACAATGAGTTCAAGACTTCTTTCTTTTTTTTTTCTAAAGTAAAAAGCGTCTGCTGAGAACTATCAAGGTTTTTTTTCTTCTGTATTTAACTTTTTTTTTAAATGAATCTGAATTTTAAATTAAACTGCTGATTTCCACAAATACAAACAAGAGCCTATGGATAAAGCTGTGGCATTAACTACTGAAGCACTAGTTGTATTTTTTTCCTTCAAAGGGGTCATTTGGGGATTTATTTCAGTTGCTATGGTAACAATCCTAGGCCCTATTAGCAAAGTTCTGATAATACATATAAGCAAGTCTAATATATTTAAATACCCTTCTCAGACAAGTTGTAGCAACTCAACGGGTTGACAGTATTTAAATGTATGTGGTAAAACAGTAGCTAAAATGTGCTAGAAAAGGCATTATATACATATCAATACACTTTTGAAATTAGTTTACATAAATCATGTTTTTGTTTCAGGAAAACTTTCACCATTTTTTTAAACTAAAAAGTAAAAAATACTATTGAATAATTAATTCTTCACAGCATGAATACTTTCTAGGAATACTGAGTAACTATAAATCATACAGTACTTGATTAATTAATGTACAGGTAGCCCTCAGTTTACGCCGGGGTTAGGTTCCAGAAGGAATGGTTGTAAATCGAAACTGTTGTAAATTGAAACCCAGTTTATAATGTAAGTCAATGGGAAGTGAGGGAGTTAGGTTCCAGGCCCCTCTCAAAATTGTTATAAGTAACACCTAATACATTATTTTTAAAGCTTTGAAATTAAGACTTTAAATGCTAAACAGCATTATAAACCTTATAAAATAATCACACAACACAGAATATATAATTAAACTAAGTTAAATTAACAAAACATTTGCTAAACAGCATTATACACCTAATAAAATAATCACACAACACAGACTTCACTTGCATTTTACTGCAAACCGTTCTTTCTATTCATTCCAATCTGGACTGATTTATAGACAGGACGATCTTGTTCCTTTGAAATCTGCTCAATTGCTCAGGTCTGGTTAAACTGATTAATTTCAGCTTGCTTGGTTTTGCTGCAACACAAGCGGACAGCTCCACCTACTGGCTATTTTAATAAATGCACTGCTTCTCAATGCATTTCAATAGCAGTCACATGACTGGAAAAAAAGGTTGTTATTCTGAAACGTTGCAAATTGAACCGTTGTAAAACAAGGGCCACCTGTACTTTTTTTTTTTTTTTTTTAAACTTTATTTTTGAAAATTTTTCCACAGAGAAACTTGATCAGCACCACACAGTTGTGCACAATATTTAACATAGTAAGACATGATGTAGGCAACAAAGTACGGTCTCAGTACCATAACAAAAACTACTTAGAGTCCAAAAGTCTATTCTTGAACCATGTGGGGTGGCCAAGTTCCATGTGTTAATATAACATTTAAATAAGCAAAACAACAAATAAAACAATACAAAAAAAAAAACATAAACAGTGACAGATGTTGGTCATTGGTATTAATTGGGTTGCATACCGTTGGGCATAACCAGGCGTATTATAGGAGGGGGAGAGATGAACAGGGAGGCGTTGTTTGTACAACAATGAAGTTACTTATTAACACTGGTGTAAGGCTCTTCTCATGATCCTTTTTGTTGTACCTGTTCAGATCCCTTATGCTGGATACTGGAGTATGCTCTCTGTAATCTATGAGGTAGTTGGGTGCGATACTATCAATAGTAAGGGAAACAGTGTTATTACCATTTTATGTATGAATACTCATATGCATATGCATCTGCGGATGGGTTTAGTCAGAGGCCCCAGGCCTAGTCATTCAGGCAGTTAGTCACTTGTTATGTCAGTTATGTTCTGTCAAGTATCTGTTTCAGGGCTCAGCGAGCACCATCGACCGTGTAGGTTTTCGTTAAGCATGAATATAGTATTTTGAAAGGGGCGTAGGAGTCTTTCTCTTAAGTCTTTCGGTAAGTATAACAAGTACGGCTCCCACTTATTTATAAATAATTTTATTCTGGCATCGCGGTCCCCTTGTGTATCTACTTGTTCTATTAAAAGCTGTTGATACATTGCGTGAGTCAGTTTTTTGAAGGGGGGCTCCCTGTTTCTAGCCCAATATTGTAACATTAGTTTTCTGGCCATTAAGACAACTAGGTTAAAGAACTTTTGGCGTCGAGAGGGTAAGTCAATGTCTTGAAAGAAGAGTACGTTTGCTACGGCCAATGATATGTTGGTTTTGAGCATTGTTGATAACCAGAATTTAACTTTGCCCCAGTACCTTTGCAATTTGGGGGCAATCCCAGACCAGGTGTATCAGGTCCGGGTGTGGGGGCCATACACTTAGGACATGTATTAGATGCCTCTGGGACCCATTTCGCTCTAGTTTTAGGTGTGATATATGCCTGGTGCAGGAATTTTACTTGTGTTTCACGCAGGTTTGAAGACAGGGTGGCTGCTCTGACTGCTTGTATGCTATGGGTGATTTGTTCCTGCGTGACCTCAGGGATTCTGTGTCCTTGCCATTTGGTTACTATTTCCTGCAATGTCTGTGTCTCATTTTGTGCTACTATTTGCTTATAGATAGGTGTAATGGAGTGCGTTCCTTGAGTAGCCAGGTTACAAAGTGCGGCTATCTTAGTTAACCCTGGCGAAGTTAGTCCTGCAGGTAGGATATTCTGTACATAGTGCCGACTTTGAAAGTAGGCGAATCTGTGCGTGTTGGGGAGAGTGTATTGGGCTTGTAGGTCAGAGAAGGTGAGTATCTGATGTGTGGTAGGATTGAGTAATTGTGCCACCATCTTTAGTCCCTTGCGTTCCCACATTTTAAAAACTGCTGTAGTGTATCCTGGCATGAAATTGGGGTTGCCCTGTAGAGGCAGATATTTGCTGAATGTGAAGTCCATCCCCCATAATCTGCAGAGTTTAGCCCAGGCCCTCATCGGATCCCTGAATAGTATGCTGTGTTTTATATGCGGGGGGAGGGATGAGAGCTGTGTGTGTGGCAAGAAAGCTGGGTGTATTGGTGCTAGTAAGTCACCTTCTATGGGGGGGACAAAAATAGTCTGATTGGGACAACCATCCCACCACAACCTTGATCAGGGATGCCCAGTTGTACCATCTAATATTGGGGAGGCTAAGCCCACCTGAGTGGATTGGCATTGCCAGATGAAGTCTGTTTATCCTTGGTTTCCCTTGATTCCAGACAAACTTGCCAAATAGGGTTGTTAGACCATTGAGATCCCGCTTTGTCATTAGGAGGGGGAGCATCTGAAGGGGGTAAAGCAACTTTGGTAGGATAATCATTTTTAAAAGATGGATCCTACCCGTAGTAGACAGGGGTAGGTTTCTCCACCCCTTCATTTGATTGTGAATGAGGGTTATTGTATTTTCTATGTTGAGGTGGTATAGTTTGTTAGTGTTTATATGCAAGTGGATCCCTAGATATGTGAAGGTTCCTGTGGTCACTTTCAAGTCTGTGCCCTGTAATGGATTTTTTTGGGTGTTAAGCAGCCATGTTAATTCTGATTTATCCGTGTTGACTTTGTAGCCTGTGAATTCCCCAAATTCGTGTAGCATGAGCAGCAGTTTGGGTACATTAGTGTGTGGGTTTGGGACATATAACAAAAGATCGTCGGCATACAGGGATAAATGCATTATCTGTTTATGAATTTTTAAGCCTTCACTGCATTGGCGAATATAACATGCCAGTGGTTCTATCGCTAAATTGAAAAGCAGAGGGGACAGGGGGCAACCCTGCCTGGTTCCTCTCTCCAGAAGGAACGGTGAGGATAGTTGGCCATTAATGATTATGGAAGCTGAAGGTGACGTGTATAGTGTTTGGAGCACGGTAAGGAAATTCCCAGATATGCCAAACTTTTCCAGGGAGGTGTACAGGTGGTCCCACTCTATTCTATCGAATGCCTTCTCGGCATCGATGGCGAGAAGGCACGCATCAATGTTGGTTTCTGTGTGTCCATGTAATGTGGGTTATTATAATGAGATATAACAGCTAGTGTCTTTCTGATGTTAATCACTGAGGTGCGGTGTTTGATGAAACCAGTCTGGTCAGGATGTATTATGTTCGGTAGTGTGTTTGCTAACCTGTCTGCCAAGATTTTAGTGAACAGCTTGTAATCGCTGTTGAGCAATGAGATCGGTCTGTACGAGGAGGGTTGTGTGTGGTCTCTGTGTGGTTTCGGAAGTATGCAAATGTTGGCATCTGTAAACCTCGCATCTGGCGCGGCGTTCCCTGATAGGTAGGCAGAATATGTAGTGGCCAAGGTTGGGGCTATGTCTGTGCTAAGAATCTTATAATATTCAATTGGTAGAGAGTCTGGGCCTGCCGCTTTCCCTAGTTTGGAATTTCCAATAGCTCGTAGTACCTCTTGTGTATGTATGGGGGAATTCAGGCTGTCTCTTTGAGTATCTGACAGCTGGGGTACTTTAATTTTTTGCCAAAACTTATCCTTATCCACTTTCCTGATGTTTTGCCTGGTGTACAAGGATTTGTAGTAAGATGTGAATACTTGCATTATATCTTTAGTGTCTGTTTTGAGATGGTCCCCTGACTTAATGGCTGTTATAATGGATTTGGGCGTGTGTAGTCTTACTAAGTTCGCCAGGAGTTTGCCAGCTTTGTTGCCATGGCGATAGAACCTGCCTTGCCTGTGCAAGTTAAATTTATGATCTAGAATCTGTAAGTGCGTGTCCCTGTCTTTTTTGACCGTGTAGTATCTTTGGCGATTGGTCTCTGTGGGGCTTGCTAGGTAGGCATTGTATGCGGTAGTTAGATCTGAAAGGAGTTGTGTGGTAACCTTCTTTTGGGATCTAAAATGATGGGCTGTGTATGCTGTGATTTTGCCTCTGATGACCGCCTTAGAGGCATGCCAGAACAGGTCAGGGTTAGGTTTGTGTTGCTCATTATCCAGGGTGTATTCAAACCAATATGCCTTTAGGTGTTGTTTAAAATCTGCATTAGAGTATAAGTGTGAGGGAAACCTCCATTTTCGTTCTTGGGATTCTGTTCTGAAAGGTTGAAGCATTAGTCGTATGGGGGCATGATCTGAACACCTGTACTTTTTTTTAGTGTAAACCAACTTAAAGTCAAAGGGAATCAATAGAAAGGGATAGTTAGCTTTTTACAGCTATGCTGCATCACTTTCAAATGCTTCAACATTTGGGTATCATGTACCTTTAAGACCTATTAGACCTCAACAACCATGTCATTTTTCGCCTATTGTGGCCCTTTAATTACTGTACTTTTAAGGCAGAACACTCACCTCCTACAGAGTGTATATCAGTAAAAAAAAGAAATTAAATTTATTAAGATCTACGGTTAGTTAACAATCCTGAGCCTGCATACTCATTAACAAAGGATAACAAGAGAACAAAAGACATTTTATAACAGAGGTAAACTGGAAATGTGTTTAAAATGGCATGTTCTATCAATTCATGAACGCTGAATTTTGGTTTTCTTGTCCCTTTAAGAAAATCAGCAATAATGGGGCAGTTCAGTAACCATAGTTTTTATTAAATTTATTTTCTTGGTTTTTGACTTTCATGCCCCTTAAAGGGACATGAAACCAAAGCTTTCATTATTTAGATATAGGATGTGATTTTAAACAACTTTTCAGTTTACTTCTATTATCAAATTTGCTTCATTCCCTTGGTATCAGCAATGAACTACTGGGAGCTAGTTAAACACATATGGTAAACCAATGACAAGAGGCATTTATGTGCAGCCAACAATCAGCAGCCAGCTCCCAATAATCAATTGCTGCTTCTGGGCTTACCTAGGTATCATTTTCAACTAAGGATACCAAGAGAAATAAGCAAAATAGATAATAAAAGTAAATTGGAAAGTTGTTTAAAAATCACATGTTCTGTCTGAATCATGAAGAATAAAAATGGGGATTCATGTCCCTTTAAATGTAATATTTATTTATTGCAGCCAATTCTGACAATGAAGAATTTGCTCAAATTTATATAGTTCGCTACGATTCCTTTAAGTGTCTGACGTTTCAGCCATGAATCATTTCATTAGAAAAGCCATGTCTGGCATATTTCCATACGTTGTAAAAACTGGCAGAGAAGTGGTGCTGTTATTATCTGCCTTGGCATCAAGTGAGTACAACTATAATTGCTTTGTTTTGTCCCAAAGTGCAAGAGGCTGGTTTAAGGTTAAACAATTCTGTCAGACTAGAAAAAAATAGGCTAATTATTTTTATTTCTGAGAAAGGTGGTTTTGGAAAGGTTATAGGAGGGGAAAATATTTTTAGTTTGTACTAATTTTATTTATGTAGTTACAATTGTCTGTGCAGTTTATTATCTAGCTATTTCTGTTTTTTTTTTACTTCCTGAAATCCATACAAAATACATCACCATTAAATACCAAAATTCTCCAAACAACACTGCAAGCATTTTGTCTTTTAGGCAATGTTGTAATACATCTCCAATAAATGAATGAATGATGAATTATGCAACATGATTTTTTTTCCCTCCAAATGTCATCTCAAACCTTTTACGTATATATACAGTTTATATATATATATACACACACACTCACCGGACACTTTATTCGGTACACCTTACTAGCACCGGGTTGGACCCCCTTTTGCCTTCAGAACTGCCTTAATTCTTTTTTGGCACAGATTCAACAAGTTGTTGGAAACATTCCTCCGAGATTCTGGTCCATATTGACATGATAGCATCACGCAGTTGCTGCAGATTTGTTGGCTGCACATCCATGATGCGAATCTCCCGTTCCACCACATCCCATATTGGATTGAGATCTGGTGACTGTGGAGGCCATTGGAGTACAGTGAATGCATTATCATGTTCAAGAAACCTGTTTTAGATTATTTAAACTTTGTGACATGGTGCATTATCCTGCTGGAAGTAGACATCAGAAGATGGGTACACTGTAGTCATAAATGGATGGACATGGTCAGCAACAATACTCAGGTAGGCCGTGGCGTTTAAACGATGCTCAATTGGTACTAACGGGCCCAAAGTGTGCCAAGAAAATATCCCCCATACCATTACACCACCACCAGCCTGAACCATTGATACAAGGCAGGATAGATCCATGCTTTCATGTTGTTTACGCCAAATTCTGACCCTACCATCTGAATGTCGCAGCTGAAATCGAGACTCATCAGACCAGGCAACGTTTTTCCAATCTTCTATTGTCCAATTTTGGTGAGCCTGTGCGAATTGTAGCCTCAGTTTCCTTTTCTTAGACCCGGTGTGGTGTTCTGCTGCTGTAGCTCATCTGCTTCATGGTTCAACGTGTTGTGCGTTCAGAGATGGTATTCTGCATACCTTGGTTGTAACGAGTAGTTATTTGAGTTACTGTTGCCTTTCTATTATTTTGAACCAGTCTGCCAATTCTCCTGTGACCTCTGACATCAACAAGGCATTGTCGTCCACACAACTGCGGCTCACTGGATATTTTCTCTTTCTCAGACCATCTAGAGATGGTTGTGCGTGAAAATCCCAGTAGATCAGCAGTTTTTTAAATACTCAGACCAGCCGGTCTGGCACCAACAACCATGCCACGTTCAAAGTCACTTAAATCCACTTTCTTCCCCATTCTGATGCTTGGTTTGACTTTCAGCAAGTCATCTTCACCACGTCTAGATGCCTAAATGCATTGAGTTACTGCCATGTGATTGGCTGATTAGCAATTTGTGTTACCAAGCAATTGAACAGGTGAACCTAATAAAGTGGCTAGTGAATGTGTGTGTTTATATATATATATATATATATATAAAGTTCCAAAACAGAGCACTCTCACCATAATACCAACTGCCAGGGTGCCAACGGTTAAATGTAACAAGAGGAAGACGGTACGCACTGGTCTTTTTAAAGTGTACTTTTATTAGAAAAAAGCGTGACGTTTCGGGGGGGACACTCCCCTTCCTCCATGTGTATGTATGTATATATATATATATATATATATATATACCCCCATACAAAGACAAAACACATACAAATATATATACACACACGCTAAAAAACAGAACCCGTTTTTCCAGAATTAGCTCACTGGCTCTTTCAGGCAACTACCAACGGTTCACTCAATTTACAAGCAACTACTTGCACTTCTGCACTGGTGAAGTGCAGGGCTGATAATCTTCTGTTGGGTCCAGTCTTTTTTTCTTTGGTCAGATCATCTCAAGTTTGTGACACCAAAATGTGCCCAACATGAGCTGAGCAGTATTTACTGGAGGTAACATGGTTTGTGTTCACTTGGTTGTCAGGACCTCCAGAATACTATAATGGCTTCTAGTATAAAACCTACTTTAATAAAAATGTGAAGAATAAACAGGTGCATCATCTAAATAAACAGGTGAATCCTATTGCAGCTCACTCACAGTCTGGCATCTGCTGCAATTTGTGTTCTGTACCTCTAGATTTCATTGTGGAAAGGGAGCGGGTAGCAAAGACATACAGGTTTCATCCATCTTAGCTATTTCTAGATTTAAATGGACTCTTCAGTGATTACACAGTACATCTAGGCATTAATAATAATCCAAACTTGAAGTGGATCTTTGGAACCAAACTAGAGATCTTCATTAGAACAACAGTTCTTAATTCTTTATTCTGAGCCTTAGAGATAAATCTGTTTGGATTTTCATATAGCTAAATATTATATCATCTCAAAGGATCTCAGATATGCAGGTCCTCTCATTTGTCATCACAATTTAAGGGACATGAAACCCAAAATTTTTATTTCATGATTTAGATAGAGAATACAATATTAAACACCATTCCAATTTACTTCTATTAGCTTGTTTGCTTCATTCTTTAGATATCCTTTGTTGAAGAAATAGCAATGAACATTGATGAGCCAATCACACGAGGCATCTATGTGCAGCCACCAATCAGCAGATACTGAGCCTATTTAGATATGTGTTTCTACAAAGGATATCAAGAGAATGAAGCAAATTAGATAATAGAAGTAAATTAGAAAGTTGTTTAAAATTGTAAGTTTCTTTCTTAAAAAATAAAGAAAACAAAATTGGGTTTCATGTTCCTTTAAGCTTGTCTTGAGACCAGTTTCTAAATTTTTAAATAAAGATTTCACTGAATTTTATCATAGACAGAAAATGTAACACTCTTCCTTTTCTTCTTAGTTCTCTTTTCCAGGGTCCAGGTCTAAATAATGCTGTTTCTACATCAGGTGGTAGAGAGAAGGACAAATACTGTAGGTTATTTGTGATACTGCAAGGTTATAGGATGGTGCTGCTTTCTTGGAAAGTCAAATGAAATGGACAATAAAGTCAAAAGGTCATGAATCAGACAGTGCATTCATTTTAAAACAATGTATTTATGTTATCTAATTTGCTTCATTCGCTTGGTATGCTTTGTTAAAGAGCATACCTAGGAAAACTCAAGAGCGCCAATGCACTGATGGGAGTTTGCTGGTTATTGGAGTCTGCACATATTGACTCATCAATGTGTTCAGCTAGATCCCAGTAACGCAACTCTTCAACAAAGGATAGAAAGACTACAAAGTAAATCTAATAATAGAAGTAGAGATTGTTTAAAATGACATGCTCTTTCTGTAATTAAGTGTACATTTACTGTCCCTCTATACAAGATAAATCAGCCCACCAACCATAAAACAAGCCAATCCCACAGGGTCTGAAGGCAAACAAGAGTAGACCAAATAGAATGGACCAAGGGGTCTTTACCTTACTAAAAGAATAGGATGTGAGGAAGTTTGTCACAGGGTTTGGGAAGTCATGGATCAGTGTTTAGATAATCAGCAGTGGCTATAGATAAAGCTGTGGTCCCACCTGAGGATGAACTTCAGTGGAAATGTACGCTTTGATGCAAAATAATGAAGGATACAGAACAAAATGTAGGTCCAATGGCAGAATAGGGATGCATAAAGGCCGATTTTGTCCCAAGAACTTACATTTGTAACACTAATCTCACAGTATTCAGAAAGGGGTTCTCAATTTCTAAACTAAATGTACATTTTACATTGTCATATCCTTTTGACAACCACATTGTATTCTTAAAGGGATATTGTACAAAACAAAATGTCTGCTCCATCTAAAACTGAGTACTTCTAAATATATTGGAGTGCTTTTTTTCTTTTCAAAAGTGAATGTCCCCCTAGCTAAATAACTAACATTTTCTGCAAGAGTTGCTGCTATTAGCCAGTGAAAAAAGAGATAACTATTAGTCATACCCAAAGATTCACTTCAATATTAGTTTTTGATTTGTTTTGTTATCTTTTATAATTCAGATAGAACACACAAATTTTAAACAACTTTCCAATTTACTTTGATTATCAAATTTGCTTGATTCTCTTGGTATCCTTTGCTGAAGGAGCAACAATACACTACTGGGAGATAGCTGAACAAATTGGGTGAACCAATGATAATAGGTAAATGAATGCAGCCACCAATCAACAGCTAGCTCCCAGTAGTGCATGTCTGCTCCTGAGACTACCTAGGTTTAATCTTCAACAAAGTATACCAAGAAAACAAAGCAAATGAAATAATAGAAGTCAATTGGAACACTGTTTAAAATTCCATGTTCTATCTGAATCATAAAAGTTTAATTTTGACTTTATTCTCCCTTTAACTAAAAATATATATATATATATATATATATATATATATATATATATATATATATATATATATATATATATATATATATATATATATATATATATTTAATGTGTTTATCTGCTGGTCTTTCATATATGAGTATGACAGACATATTTTGAGAACTCATTACCAAAGGAGGTAGTGAATGCCAATACCCTAGATACATTTAAAAATTATTTGGATACATTTCTGTCTATAAACAAAATTCATGGATATGATTGCTAGTATTAAATGGGTCACCTTTTAGTGGGATTATTTAAGCTTAACTGGAGCTTTTTGTATATATTTTAGATTTGTATAGGTTGAACTTGATGGACTTCGGTCTTCTTTCAACCTCATCTACTATGTCACTATGTTACAACATCCCTTAACAAGACCCAAGCAACACAATCTTAAAGGGATAAGAAAGTAAAAATTAAACTTGCAAGAATCAGATGGAGCATGTCATTTTAAGACACTTTTAAAATCACTTCTATTTTCAAATGTGCTTTGTTCTGGTATGTTTTTTTTCCCATTGTTGAAAATGAATACACACGTATCCTACACTAGCTGGGAGCTAGCTGCTGATTGGTGCCTGCACACATTTATCTTTTGTGATTGGCTAACTAGGTGTGTTCAGCTAGCTGCCAGTAGTGCAATGCTGTTCCTTCAGCAAAGGATAACAAGATAATGAAGCAAATGTAATTTTTGTTTGTCTTGTTATATGTTGAATACGTTTAAAAATCCCAGCGATGTGTACAACACAATGTTAATAAGGATCTAATTGTGTATGATAAATGTTTCTAAGCATGCTATATGAGATTGGGCCCTGCATGGTGGTAAATGACTTGTACAAATGTATTCATTGCTGGATATAAATAAAAAAATAAAAAAAATAAAAGGAGCACATTTAATAACAAAAGTAAATATGGAAGTTGTTTGTATCTGAATAATGAAGGATATTTTTGGGGTTTCCTGTCCCTTTAAGTACTGAGCAAAAAAAATCATTCTAGCCTGTCTACGAAACAAAAATCAGTATTACCAAGACGCATATGACAATGCAGCAAAAAAAGTCTCATCTGCTGTCAAGATAAGCGGAGGGAATCCTCAGATATGCATAATTACAAAAGCTTTCAAAGCAACTATTCATAGATTGTGCTCCCTCCCACGGTGCCGAGACGAGCGTCATTGCTACCGTAGTTGGTTCACTTCACTCACGATTCACACTTAGTCATTTTTATCATCTACACTAATAAACTGTGTGTTCTACTGAAGTCAATGTTATAGCAGCGGAGACTGAAAATACCGTCTCTGTGACAGGCTGCCCTTTTACTCTCTGCTGTAAAACATCTAACCTTTTTATGATCCTTGTAACCAGTACTTTTATGTATTTATAACATACTGCTCAAGTAACATTGTAAGATGATTTGATTTCTTTTTCCAAATAACTTTAAAAGGGACATGAGACATTTTGAGATTGTAAAGTAAAAGGTTTAATAATATAAAAGGTTTAAATACATGTAGTAAAAAAATTATATATACATTAAAGGGACGATTCAGATAGAGCATACAATTTTAAACAACTTTCGAATTTGCTTTTTTTTTATCCAATTTGCTTTGTTTAACTAGGGAAGATCAGGAACTGGGAGATAGCTGCTGATAGATGGCTGCACATAAATGCATCATGTCATTGGCTTACCAATATGTCCAGCTAGCTCCCAGTAGTGCATTGATGCTCCTTCAATAAAGGATACCAAGAGAATTAAGCAAAATTGATATTAGAAGGAAATTGGAAAGTTGTTTACAAATGTATGCTCCATCTGAGTCAGGAAAGACATTTTTTTTTAATTTTATGTCCCTTTGATTATTTTGCCCTCTTTACTTGTAATTTAACTCTGAATGCTGTGGGATTTCTAGTCCTGAAAACTGGAAGTGAACAAAGCACACGTCAAAAGCCTAAACCAACTGGTGTCAGCGGTGGTGATAAGATAATTTAATGCAAAACAATGTATGTTTGCTAACAAAATGGAATTTACCATCCCTATCAATGTGATAAAGTCTGGATTCTCTCATCCAAATAAGGAAAGTATTGGGGGAAGTTTGGCTATTAAAAAACAATTGCACCGGGGTGTTAATGTATTCAGAAAGTTTTCACATTTGGTCCGTATGTTAAGTTATTACAATGCTACAGGAATGTCTTGTAATTATAAGATTTTTATATTTAACAAATAAAATGCAATGTAATCATGTAGTCTACACTAAACATTATAAGTCATTTCCCATGGATCACTATTCATAAAGTCATCCATATGTCTCTTAAAAATGCTTAAGTGCAAAACCGCAACATAGGAAGAGGTAATTTGTATTAAATCAGGAATTTACTGTATATGTCACCTTTGTACTTCCAAATTTCATTTAAACTATTAATGTTTAGTGACAAAGTTATTCCCCCAAAAAATATTTAATTATGAATAGTAAAAACACAAAAACATACAGTTTATTTCCATTATGTATCATGTTTGCTTAAAGGGCCATTATAATCAAAAAATGACATTCTCTAATTCGTTAGAGAATTTCATTGTAAGACTACCGACCCTAGACTACTGCAAAGGGGTCCCAAATGGAAAAAGCCTTTTGATCCAATCAGCAATGCTGATTGGATCAGCGGCTTTTTCCACTAGAGACCAGCAGTGCTCTGCGAGTAGACAGCAAAATAATGCAAATTGTACTAATTTATTTATATAATTTATTTTATACGCAGACGTATATATTTTACCTGGTGATATATACTATAATTATACTTTCCTATTAAAAATGTTAAGTAAATTAATGCTTGGCTGCTTTAAGAGATAGAGAAGGATATGAAACCCAAAATTTTAGAGCATGTGATTTCAAACAACTTTCTAATTTACTTCTATTATCAATTTTTCTTAGCTCTTTTTGTATTTTTTGTTAAAAAGCAGGTACGTATACGTATATAGGATTTCTGGAACACTATATGGCAGCAGTTTTGCAAGAGATCTAGAGGGCAGCACTATTTCCTGCCATAAAGTACTCCAGATGCCTACCTAGGTATCTCTTCAACACAGAATATCATGGGAAATAAAGTGATGGTAAATGTGAGCTTTCTGTAATAGCTTATAAGGCTACCATTATGATATATATTATAGTCGCTTAATTTATTTATTTATTTATTTTAATTATCCCAAAGCTTTTAAAATGTTATTTTATATCTAAGTATTTACCGGTCCTTCCCCTACCCCATTGAAGTTCCGGATTTCAACTGCCTGTGACGTAGAGAGCGGTCCCACCCACTCTCTACGTAGGCATCCAGGTGCACTGGGATGAGGGTGAAAAGAAGCCCATGCACATTACTTCCGAATGACATCGGCAGCGGGTGAAGGAGTGGCATCCCAAATACAATGACAGTATCGGCAATACGTTTATTTGGCAGTTTTTAAAAAAAACATGAATGAAAGTGATGTTTATTTTTGATGATACCTCTAATGCTATTGTGCAGAGCAATTAACTTTACCATCACTTTAAGCAAATTGGAAATATTTGTTAATGGTATGCTCTGTGTCAATTACAAAAAACACTTTTATGGTTTCATTGCACTTTAATGTAGTTTTTTTTTTTTAATCAGCAAGACATTCGGCATTATGGTGGAGTACTGATGGGATTCTGCATATATTACTGTGCTTATTACATATATTAAAAAAAAGACCTCAAACAGAATATCCTATAATTAAACACAAATATGGAGTAGTAGATAATCTGATAACATTTTATATTATGTATGTGACTTCCCTATACTCACACACTTCCCATATCATACAACTATATCCCCACCGTGATTGTCCTGTAACAAGTCACCTTGGGTAACCGCAGCTGAGAACTTACTGTAATGCTGTTGATAACATTTTTGAGAGATTAAACCTGACACTTTTCTTACTGTAAAACCTCACAATGTGTCAAATATGTTATTATTTAACATTTCTGTGCCTAACCCATGTATTTTTAGCTTATTTTTCTATTTTATCATCTACCAACACCACTGGCAGTATGTGCCATATATTCAGCATTTTTCTTACATAATAGTTTCTCACAATCTCTGATTCAGCAGATTGAACCTTATTTAGAATGTTTTGTTTTCTGATCAAAATAAAAAATAAATATATTGTATTGTGTCACATGAATATATAAAGGTATTGGCATGCTGGTAATTTCTCTCTACCCAGCAATTTAATGGGAAAATATCCACAGAACCATCCATACCTATACTGTTTCACCAACAAACTGCTATTTCACCAACAAACTGCTATTAACATCTACTAAGACATTTTTTAAAATCTTGGTTGGCTCCACAATTTTCTTACTGGCTCTCAAGTTGATATAACTTTGTCAAGCCATGACCTAGTGACTCTGCCTTATCTATGAATGAACAAGACTCATTATCACTTGTATGATAAGGCTTAAGGAAAAAAAACAGCAACAAAAAAAACCAGGAAGGTGATATAGAAACTGCTTGCCTCTGTCTAAGGTATGAATGGACAATAAATCATAATCACATGTATGAGTATTAAAGTGATATGAAGTCTGCCTGGTCATGCCTTTTTTCTCACCTCAAATTTCTGCCGGAGCTCCAAGTTCTCGTCATCTGCCTCTGGAATGGGTACGTTGTAGTACTCCCCCTCTTCTTCATTAAGCAGTTTATACCTATAAAGAAAATGTGAAAACTGTGTGAGGTTCGCAAGGCACTGGTAAAAATGACAGACGCAGAGAAGAAAACTAATGTGTCTTGAGGTTATGACTTTTTATATTTGAAACATGCTGTATTAAAAGTGAACCTATTTTTGCACTACATTAAAGGGATATGAAACCCACATTTTTTCTTTTATGGTTCAGATACAGCATACAATTGTATCCATTTGCTTAGTTCTCTTATCCTTTGTTGAAAAGCATACCTAGGTAGGCTGAGGACCAGTGGTGGCTGGTTCATTGGGGCAGTGAGGGCAGTGCACCTCCAAATACCCCAAAAATACCTATTAAAAATCCTCCTTAAATCATTTTTTATTTCCCTTCTTTTTTCTCCCTTCCACCTTTATGTGAAATTCTAAAACTGCCCCATGCAGCAATGTTATTTGTAGACACACCTCTTCCTGTTCCTTCAATGTAAACTTATCATTAAGACATGGGCAGCCTTAGATAATAAAACAGTAGTGTACTATATCTACCAACTATAGTTGAAGCTGTCCAATCACATCTCAGGTCAGTTCTCACTGTAAGTGATTTCCTCTGCCTCCAAATCTGTGCACTGGGAAATTGAGATTCATTTTGGAGACACAAATACACAGGTTAGTTGAGTGTTATGTTCTCCTTCTATTCTTCTAATGATTTATTCAAGTTACACAAGATTCAACATTTTATAAAAAGTTTGCCAATGCCAGTCATTGCAAATATTTAAGAAGAATATTTATTTCTTAGGAAGAGAATATCAGATCTAGTATACTATGAACACTTCTGAATAGTTTTCAGCTTACAGCAAATCAAATATAACTATTTCCTTTCAATATTTTCAAGCTTATATGAATGCATCTTAACCCTTTAGAAATCAGAAATGACTACAATGCATTACAAAATGTATGCTTATCTGATAAATTCATTTCTTTTATGATGGCGAGAGTTCACGAGTCATCACGTGTGGGAATATTCCCCTCCTGACCACTAGGTGGAGGCAAAAGACTCCAAAACACGAGAACTTTTAAATCCCTTCTACCTCTCATGAACCTCAGTCATAAATATAGCCAAGTAGAAAAAAAAAATGTGGGGCAAAGAAGTGCAAAACAATCACTGCCACAAAAAGAAAGGGGGAGCTTGTGGACTTTTACCATCAGGATTTTTTTTTATTTATCAGGTAAGCATACATTTTCTGTTAGTTCATCAGATGTGAAGAGAGTCCACAAATGATAACATGTGAGAATAAATACCCAAGCCATGGAGTCCACAAGACCACAGTGAATGGGGGGGGCAAACTGTAACTAATCAGGCACTACAGCCTGCAGAACTTTCCTGCCAAAGGCAGCCTCAGAAGAAGCATACATATCAAACTGATAAAACTTTGAAAAAGTGTGTAAAGAAGATCAATTAGCTGTCTTAAAGTTATTATCAATAGAAGCTTTGTTACGAAAAGCCCAAGAAGTAGCAACTGCTCTAGTGGGAAGAGCAGTTATGTGCTCAGGGGAGAGATTTTCCCCAAAACCAAATAAGCCTTGCGAATAAAAGCTTTAAGCCAAGCTGCTAAAGTAATAGCTGTAGCTTTCTGACCTTTCCAAGGCCTAGAAAAATTAACAAAAAGAGAATAAAAAAATCTGAAATATTTTGTGGCTTCCTACAAAATATTTGAAAGCTCTTACAACATCCAAGTTGTGGGGAAGATGCTCCTTAGAATTCCTAGTAACTGGATAAAAAGAATATACCCCAATTTCCTGATTGATTGTATCTGTAGGTATCACCTTAGGAAGAAAAGGTTTAGAAAAACAAATCTCAGGAACTTGAAATCCTCCATGTGTCTATGGTAGACATAAAATGACCCTCCTGCACTAAAGGAAGTAAAGTGCGAATTCTCTCCATCTTGAAAACAGGGACTTGAATTTGATCAATATTTTGAGATACAAAACCTCTTGGTACTATGAAGAGATTTGAATAGAATCCCTGGTTTAATTCTGCAATTAGAAAAGGAACAATCAGTCCCATTGATTCAATATCTCTCACACAAACCAAGAAAGCTTTGGCCTTTAAATTATTTCGAGACAGAACTAGTCTTTCCCAAGGAAGCTTTAAAAAAAGCTTATTTGATAAACCTGGGAAATGATTTGTAATACCTAGGATCCTGAAGAGATCTCTTGCAAACCTCTCAAAAGAGAGCCAATCTGCCCTCCACAAGAGACTGATCTGCTATGGGGGCTGCACATTCATGTGGACTTGGAAGCTGGGGTAGACTTCTTGGACTGTTTGTTTTTGGACCACAAGGATTATATTTCCAGGAGGATTTGGAGTAACCCGAACTCTGAGCAGAGGGGGAATCTTTCTCAGCCTTAGATTGCCAAAAGATACAAAAAAAGCCCTGCAGATCTAAGCTCACCATTAGATTTCTTATCCTTGGGCAGAAACAGAGATTTACCCTGGAAGGGGAGAGAAAGCAGTCTTCGCTTGAAACCATATCAGCAGACCAAGATTTAAGCCACAAAGCTTGTCTAGCTAAAACAGTTAATGCAGCATTCTTAGCATTAAAGCAAATCATTTCCACTGCTGCATCACTAATAAAGGAATTTGCTGTTGTCAGGAAATGAATATGATCCTGAATCTCATCCAGAGTGGTTTCCGCAGAAACAAGTTCTGAGATATTGTTACACCAAACAGCAATGGCAGCAGAGACACAGGCTACACTGACTGCACGTCTAAACATAAAACCTGCAAGCTGAGAGGATCGCTTATCAAAATCATCAACTTTTCTATCTAAAGGATCCATAAAAAAAAGGGAACTATCCTCCAAATGAATAGTGGTATGCCTGGCCAAAGTGGAAATAGCTGCACCTACCTTAGGAAACATAGATTTAAAGTTGGAAGATGTAACAAAATGAATACCTGGTTTCTGCCATTCCTTAGAAATAATTTCTGAAAGTGAATCAGGCAAGGGAAAAGAGGAAGGCTGCTTAGGAGCTGTATCAATCCTCTTAACAGGTTGCTTAACTGCAGTAGGACAGTCCTCTACCTTTAACCTTTTCCCGCCGTTAGGACGTTCCATGCCGTCCTAACTATGCTGGGCTTTAGCGCCGTTAGGACGGCATGGAACATCCTTGCTGTTTGGCTGTACTGAAGCCAATGGCGCTTACAGATTGGGAATGCGGCATGGAGGGCGATCGCGTGATTTAAATTTGTTTACATCGCAACATTGTTCCGATGTATACAATTTAGACCCAACACAAAAGGGTTAAAGAAATTAATTAACTTCCCTTAACTCCTTAAGAACCGGTCATTTCAGACAAAAACTTCCCCAAAAGACCAGAGTATTTTTAGCATTTTTGCCATCACTACATTTAAACAGAAATAGAGCCTTTTTATATTTACCTATCAAAACTATATATTTTTGTTTAGTAGACAACCCAAAGTATTGATCTAGGCCCATTTTGGTATATTTCATGCCACCATTTCACCGCCAAATGCAATCAAATAAAAAAAATCGTTAACTTTTTCACAATTTTAGGTTTCTCACTGAAATTATTTACAAACAGCTTGTGCAATCATGACACAAATGGTTGTAAATGCTTCTCTGGGATCCCCTTTGTTCAGAAATAGCAGACATATATGGCTTTGGCATTGCTTTTTGGTAATTAGAAGGCTGCTAAATGCTGCTGCGCACAACACTTGTATTATGCCCAGCAGTGAAGAGATAATTAGGTAGCTTGTAGGGTTAATTTTAGCTTTAGTGTATAAGTTACCCTCCCACCTGACACATCCCAACCCCTGATCCTCCCTAATCCCTCTCAAACAGCTCTCTACCCTCCCCCACCCCACAATGGTCACACCCATCATAAAAGGATTTTTTTATATATATATATATATTTTTTTTTATTTTTTATTTTTTTAATTTTATTTTTTCTGCAGTGTAGGATCCCCCCTTACCCTTAACCTCCCTGATCCCCCCCAAACAGCTCTCTAACTCTCCCCCCTCTACCTATCAGCCACCATCTTAGGTACTGGCAGCTTTCTGCCAGTACCCAGTTTGACCTCATTTTGATTTATTTCACCCACAATTTTTTTTCTGTAGTGTAGCTGCCCCCCCTCATTACCATACCCCCTGCCCCTCCCCGATTCCTTTCCCTCAACGGATCCCTCATAGGATCCCCCTCATTGACCCTCCTTCCCCCTCACTGACGCAGCTTTTTTTTTTCTTTCTTGCTTGTAGCGTGGTGTAGCAGTCCCACCGCTCCCAACCTCCTCCCACCCCCTCTAGCAATGGTCCGCCCACCCACCTCCCTCCTTACGCTCCCACCCACCCACCAACGATCGGCAACACTGCTGTCCGATAAGCACTGGTCGTTAAGGGGTTAATAAGGCATAAATACGCTCAAGCCTGAAATCAAAGGACACAACCCTGTTTAGGATTAGCAAAAGACTCAGCATGAGGTACAAAGCTGAGGAGGGGGACACACCTGGGAATCCTTACAAAGCAAACATAAACTAGAAAGGGGTTAAAAAAACAGAGGATCTCCCTTCTACAAAATCAGCTGATGGACCAAGAGGCCTGAGCTGCACCCCTTTGATCTTTAGTACCAGTAAGGAAATAGCTTAAGTATCAGAGATAGAAGCAAATAAGCAGTTTAGAGTACATAAATGGTTAACCCAGAGGGAAGAAAGGCACAATGTAAAACTGATTAACCCTCAAAAGGTAAACCGTAACAAAAAACATAAGGTACTGTTCAAATAAGCACGGAAAAAGACTGTACATAGCAATTAACAAAGCGCATAATAGGTTAAACAAAAATTGTACCCCGAATTTGAAGCCAAGCCCTGATGATCGGAGCACCTCACCACCTCCACCAGTCCTGACTTCCTTCCTACACACTGAGAATGTTACAGCAACACAGGAACAGGAAAGGATTATAACACAGAAAAGGCGCCTGCAGTACCGGTGAGCTCTAAAGCTAAAAACCTGAAGGTAACAAACCTCGGGTGGAATAGTGGCCGGGTCGGTCATACAGTGTGTTCCATCTACTTTGTTGGCTAAGGCACCTCCTCCTGCTACCTCCTTCCAGGCCGGCGACTTACAAACACTAACAGGGGCTTCATCCTGTATGAGGCATGCAGGCCGGCAGACAGAATTCGGCAGCACAAAACCTAAATACATCACTGAGTTGTAAAAATGGAAAAACTTTTCAGTGCCCAGCGCGTGTTTTTCCCCGAGTTAACTTCATGAGAGTTTTATTCAATTCAGTGCTTGATTTCTGATTAAATATAATGAACAGGATGATGATGTCAGCTATGTTTTAGCTAATTTCTATAACAAATGGACATAAACTACTGAATAAATGTCTGATTTCTGTATTAAAATAATATAAAAGAAAAACGTATTATGGTTATGTAAATTGCACAATATTTTGCCCCACCAACTTAAAGAATATAATACTTATATGCTAAATCACTTAAAACTGATGCAGCATAACTGTAAAAAGCGTACAGGAAAAATATAACTTGAGAATCTCTATGTAAAAAAAGAAGATATTTTACCTCACAATTTCCTCAGCTCATCACAGTAAGTGTTGTGTGAAAAGTTACACTTCAGTTACTGCCCAGCTGCAGGTTTAAAAAAAGAAAATAAAAAAAGGAAAAATGAACAGCAGCCAATCAGCATAAGCAGTGCTGAGGTCATGACCTGTTTTACTGTGATCTCATGAGATTTCATAGTAAACTTCCTTAAACAGAATAGGGAAATAACATGAATGTGCATGAGGCGCGCTCCCTTGCAGGTACCGGGACAGGCTTACTGATTTGCTGCTTAAAGTCCTTTACAATGGGGTGTGAATACTTAGGACAATTTGAGGTAAAATATCTTTCTTTTTTACATAGAGATGTTCAGGTGATATTTTCTAGTCAGCCTTTTACAGCTATGCTGCATCACTTTCAAGAGTTTCGACATTTGGGTATCATGTCCCTTTTAAACCATCACCAGCCGCCACTGCTCAGGACCTGGGAGCTAGCTGCTGATTGGTGGCTGCACATACATGCCTCTTCTCATTAGCTCACCAGATAGGTTCAGCTAACTCCCAGTAATGCATTGCTGTTCCTTCAGCAAAAGATACCAAGAGAACAAAGGAAAATGAATAACAGTAGTAAATTGTAAAGTTGTTTAAAAATGTATGCTCTGTCTGAATCATGCAAGTTTAATTTTGAAATTCTGAATAATGAAGGGTTTTATGTCCCTTTAAAAGGGACATTAAACACTAAATAAATGCTATATAGAATAAAGCATTCAAAGTTAGTCTGAGAATAAAATGTAAATGCATTTTTTAAAGTTTTATTAGCTTTTTAAATATTAACAAAATAAGTGTAACGTTTTAGTGTCTATAAAACAATGGGAACTGCCATGTTGTAACTTAAGTTACCTTCTCTGCTGTGTCCATTTAGGAACTGTTATAAATAAGTCAATAGAGTGTGCAGCCAATAGCTGTGTGGAATACAACAGTATTCTGCACTTTCATTTCTAACAGGAACTGAAAAGCTGACAATTTGAGAATGGGATCAGAGGAAAACGGGACAAAATAAATAATGAAAGTTTTTTTTATATATTATATTATCATCTCAATGCTTTTAATGTCCCTTTAAGTTAAAGATGCCAGCAAGAGGTGAGCTTGGGAAAGATCCCTCTTGCAGCAATGCCTACCTTATGGGGTCGATTTAACAAAGGCTTTCGCCAGCCTTTGAGTCCCTATGGCTGCAGGTTCTCACAAGAGAACCTGCTCACCGTATTTAACAAGCAGCGGTCATCAGACCGCTGCTTTCCTAATCTTTCGCCACCTCTAAGGTGGCGAAAATCAATCTCTGCAGTCCAGTCCGACAGCTCCTGCCTGCGCCTGATTGGCTGTGCGCGGGCAGGGGGCAGGATTGCATGCGAGCGCAAAATAGCGCTCGTGTGCAACGGTAAATTCCATCAGGGAAATTTGCCCCGCCAGAGGCGAGCTGCGGCGGACAGGGGCGCATATATGCGCCCCTGTCCGCCTCAGCTTGATAAATCTAGCCCATATAAATGTCCCAGCTCCACGAAGCAGAACTGGGGAATGGCTAGCAATTACCTTGGAACACCCCAATCCTGCTCATGTTAAGCCCAGCTTCTTCCTGACCCATTATGATTCAACCTATGGGCATATTGACAGATTTTTCATGAGAAACTGAAAAGTTGTGACTTTTTTTTGTATCAGTCTCTCCCCTTTTTAATAAAACAAACAAAAAAAACCCCTATAATGGCAACAGCAGAGAAGTCAGATGGAGAGCTGGAGGCAATAATGCAAGGGATTCTGGGAGTCACATAAACTAAAAAAGAAGGAAGCTACTGAGATCTTGTTAGAAAACAGTGATACAAGAAAGTGTCTAAAAGTTGTTATAGTTGTTATTCTGTTTAATGTAGACAAGATCTCTAAAATGAATTAATAAAATGTTTAGTTATGTATACTGAAAAAAACTTTACAATGAGCTTATTTTGCTGGCTTTTCATGTCATTTAAATTTGAAAATGAAAGTCTAGCCCCACAGAGGTTGGAATGCATTGCATGAAATTCAGAAACCTGACATCCCTACTTGTTGCAAAGTGATTGCTTAATATGTCTGACCCTAATTTTCCACAGCAAAGGAGATAAATAAATTGTATCAAAGAACTATAAGATTGTTTTTTTAATTTGTGGCAATATGATTTTACATACACCAGATGATGTAATTATATGTTTCAACACACTAAAATATGACGTCATGAATGTGAAAAACAAAGTAAATATCTGCTGAATGACTAAGCAGCTGATTTACTCCCCCATTGAACTTACCACCCACACGCAGGGCTTTTTATGAGTTCTGACACCCCAAAAGAAAAGGAGCCCATAAAATCATTCCTAGTGGTTCGATCCCAGTCCCAGATCTCAATTGAGAGCCGTCTGTCTTTGTCTGATGGCTTTAATTTGCTGCAAGATTAAAACACAAGAATGTGAAAATAAGCTTTTCTAAAGAGGACTGGAAAGACAAGGGTCATCAACAAACGGAAAAGCTTCTAAGCGGAATAAGCACTTCACACACATGTTGTTCAACACAAAGATCAGCTTATCATATTACTAGCTCATATATTAAAGTCAGGTAAACGTTTATTACAGTATATACTTATACAATCTTAAATTTATTTCTATTTTCTGATTTTCCCTACAGTGATTGTAAAGTTTAAGGAATTAGTGCCAGGGATCTAAAAATAATCTTAAAAAGAGGGGCATTTTATGGTAATCAGAACGCCGATCTTCCGCCCCGCAGCTCCTGCTTTCTGAAGCAGAACGATGACGAATCTGGCTTACTCCAATCGTTGCTTGCCCGCCTTTGGCATCCAGCTCTTAGGGCATGCAACGATTGGAGGAAACCGGATTCATCATCAATATGCCAACTACAATAGGAGATATGGGGGAAGGATCAGCGTTATGTTTTCCATAACTCAAAGGTAAAAAAGGAAGCATTATTGTAAAATGTAATGAATTAAAGTGCCCCGTTTTTATGATTATTTTTAGATACCGGGCACCAATTCCTTAAACTTTACAATCACTTTAAACCCTACATAAACACTTTAACATTTGTAAAAGAGACGGATAGATCAGAATTAAAGCTGCATGTAAGTTAAAATAAAATGATAGCACAGATAGATTATTACACATTTATATTTCTTGTGAAATCTAGACTAATTACATGATGATTACAAATAGCACTGGTTATGAAATGGCAGAGGTGGTGATAGTCACTACTGGTGAGTACCACCACAAAAAAAGCCCTGTTACACATATACACACAAACGTGCACATACAGAAATAATAATTTGCTATAGCACATAGAATTACAACTGCATTTTTTTAAAACATTGGCAATAATTCTATACTTTTATTTAACCACAACTTGAAATGTGGAGAAACTGCTTTCATATTTCAGGCATGTGAATAACCAATGTGCCTAAAACTGTATGTGAATTCTATGGGGCCTATTTATTAAAGGTCTTGTGGACCTGATCCGACAGTGCGGATCAGGTCTGCAACACCTCACTGAATGTGGAGGGCAATACGCTCTCCGCATTTAACATTGCACCAGCAGCTCACAAGAGCTGCTGGTGCAACCCCCGCCCCCTGCTGACTCGCGGCCAATCGGCCGCCAGCAGGGAGGTGTCAATCAACCCGATCGTACTCGATCTGGTTGATTTCCGGCGATTCCTGTCCGCCTCATCAGAGCAAGCGGACAGGGTTATGGAGTTTCTGGTGTTATGGAGTTTCTGGCGAGTCTAAAGACTCGCAAGAAACACGGGCCCACAAGCTCCGTTCAGAGCTTGATAAATGGGCCCCTAAGCCAAAAAGACAAACATTGTGAAATTAAAGCATTTAAACTTAGTTTGCTTCAGGTATAATCTAAAAATAGCCATTTGTTTTTGTTTCTTTTTTTAGAATACAAGCTAAGCAATAGGAATCTATATTTATCTAATATGCATCATCAAAGAACACTAAAAAATGTATTTGTATTGGAGCAAGAGATACTCACAAAGTGAAGGACTCGTTCCATTGCGGATTAAGAGTGGAACGGATAGTTTTGGTTTTCTGTTTGCTTTCATTCTTGGGATCAGGAATGAGTTTCAGTTTTACATAAGGGTCTGAGAGTCCATTTGGGTCCATTGGAATTAAATTTCTTGCTTCACGAACTAAAACAGAAAAATAAGTGTATACACATATTTAGATTCAATAAAGAATTGGGGGGGAAACAAATTATAGATTTAATTCAATAAGCTGTACACAACACAGAATTCCTCATTTACAATAAAAAAAAACAATTAAATGGATAGCCTAGTCAAAATTAAACTTTCATGATTCAGATAGAGCATTCAATTTTGAGCAACTTTCTAATTTATGCCCATCAATTTTTCTTCGTTCTCTATTAGAAAAAGCAAGAATGTACAGCTTATGAGCCGGCCCCTTATTGGTTCAGCACGTGACCTGGGTAGCGCTTGCTGATTGGTGGCTACATTTAGACACCAATTAGCAAGTGCTACCCAGGTGCTGAACCAAAAACAGGCTGGCTCTTAAGCTTACATTCTTGTTTTTTAAAATAAAGATACCAAGAGAACAAAGAAAATTTTAGAATAGGAGTAAATTAGAAAGTTGCTTAAAATGTCATGCTCTATCTGAATCATGAAAGTTTAATTTTGTCTAGACTGTACCTTTAACAATTATTCTCCTAAACCACGCAATCCGTCCATGTGAAAAATCTACAACCATCCATAAGGACCCTGTGTGGCACAGCGCCCTCTATTGGTTGAATCATCCCCAGGAAAGTGCATAACACAGCATCCTCCATTGGATGAACCAGGACATTGTATTACACAGCACCCTCTATTGGTTGCAAGGTCTTCACCAAAATGTGTACAAGGGAAAAAGGACTCATTTGCATATATTTTGCATAGTGTGACAATGCAAACGGATAGATATTACTATTACTGTTTATAACCTCCTGAATTCTCCTTCCTTTTGGAAAAGTTATATTGTTGCCAATATGTTTTTTGGGTGTTTATGCTTTATGCGGAGTATGTCACCATAAGTTTACTGGAGTGTTCTTAGAGACCAGTCCTGAGTTAAATAAAGCACAGTTAGCAAGTAGTTCCTTTTTGAAATTGTAGGTCTTGTATGGTTTATCAGAGGCAGATATTTAGGCCCTGCTATCTAGCTACACTTTTCCCTATAGGGGATAACTGTTACAGAGTCTGTGGACCTGTAAACAAAAAGCCCTAAGTATCTTCTTAAGGATAATGTAGGCAAAGGAATAATTATTGGCATGGATGAAGGAGTGTGGTAGAGAGGTTGACTTTGGCTTGACCCTGACCTACAGTTCAGGTGTTGTCCTGTGGTTTGAATGAAGAAGAAGGGACTAACAACGTAATGAGACAGGTCTGGATCCCAAATTGGGGACCAGTCACCCTACAACTGCCACCATAGAATGTGCAACCTCAGCTGCTGTCTCCATGCTTCCTGTATATCTTTCCTAAAAACTGTCCTGATTTAGGTTGGCATTAAATGGACATTAAAAATCTGTGCACAACGACAATATCTAGGTTACTTTTCCCAGTGCTATTGCTTTTCCTCCTGTGTCTGCAGTTCTCTTCAATGCTGCTTTCCTATTATAACTCTTATTGGTGCCGATTGGTCAAGTACCAGATCTTCATAATTGGCGCCTCTATCCTTCCATCAAGGTATTCATGCACTCTGCGATAGTGGAGAAGCTTTTTGACAGCTGTTCTGTGCAATTTAAGTTAGAGTGCATGATAAAGATCCGGAGCATTACATTTTTTTGCTAGGGCTGCAATGCTCTCTATTATTCATGTGACCTCTTTATATATGAGCTCCAGAATGGCCGCACCCAGTTTCCCAAGATATTTAGTATAATGTCATCTGTGCATGTCAGATGAATCGACTGGACGCCCTGCTAGTCATGCCCTGGCAAACCCTGGTCATTTGCACTGACAAGCCCATATTGGGAGGTTTGCACAGTCTCACATAATAGGACGTTGGGGTTCTGCAGTACATAGCTAGGGATTTGGAAACAGACAGATGGCTACACAGATATACACAGACTGATATACATGTAAACATAAATAAATGCATACTGAAACACATATGGACTTACTATAAAGATGCACAAATACACAGACTGTGGTAAATATACACATAAATAAATGCATACTGAAACACATATGGACTTACTATAAAGATGCACAAATACACAGACAGTGATAAATATACACATAAATAAATGCATACTGAAACACATATGGACTTACTGTAAAGATGCACAAATACACAGACAGTGATAAATATACACATAAATAAATGCATACTGAAACACATATGGACTTACTATAAAGATGCACAAATACACAGACAGACTGTGATAAATATACACATAAATAAATGCATACTGAAACACATATGGACTTACTATAAAGATGCACAAATACACAGACAGTGATAAATATACACATAAATAAATGCATACTGAAACACATATGGACTTACTATAAAGATGCACAAATACACAGACAGACTGTGGTAAATATACACATAAATAAATGCATACTGAAACACATATGGACTTACTATAAAGATGCACAAATACACAGACAGACTGTGGTAAATATACACATAAATAAATGCATACTGAAACACATATGGACTTACTATATATATATATAGTTAACATTAATACCTGTGATGAGAAATAATACTGAACAAGAATTATGAACATTTGCAGGTGCAATGTATTGACTGACACCACTGAAATCTCCAATAAACTTGTGAGGTCTTAACCTTCTGGGTACCAGAAAGAGGTGCATTATATTGCACTCGGGAGGTTAAAGAGACATTGTAAAATAAATTTTGCTCCATTTTAATTTGTTCGCAATGATCCATTTTACCTGCTGTAGTGTAATAAATTGTTTACAAATACCTTTACATTTATGTCAGCATTTAAAATAGCTGAATTTGCCTGTGATATCCCTACCTATACTGAAAGTTTCTATACTTAAGTATAGGTTATAGAAAAGCTGTGTAAACACAGCCAGCAGAATAAATTACACTCCCAGTGGGGGTTAGAAAATGTAATAAAATGTTAATTTATTAATTGTTCTCTAGAAGTATTGGGCTTTTGTTTACAGACTGTGATAATATAAAGAAATATGTGTGTGTGTGTATAGAAAGTGGCAAAATAAAAAGATCTGATTTCCCTGCAAGCTCAACCCATTTTGGGTTGAGGTTTCAAAGAACAAAACCAGCTATTTAATACACAAAAATAAACCTAAATAAGCAATTTCCCATACATTATATTATGCAGCTGGTATAACAAGTCATTGGAAGCACATTAATGGAAAAGCAACTTTATAGTACAATGACCCTTCAATGTCAAATTATACACACGAGATACATTTTAGCCGTTATGCAGATGTGAAGGAAAAAAATAATTTTGTCATTAATTTGTCATTAACCCAGATATATTGTATACTATAACTGTCTCTCAATATGTCCAATGTGTGAGATAAAAGTGCTCAGAAATCTAAATGGCTGCATAAGCTACAGTAATAAGTTATATTGCGCTAATACTACACAACAATGGCATACTTGTGTGAGCTTTTGTTATAAAGCGGTGAGTCTGGCATACAGCAAGGATACACCTTGTAACTCAGCCATGCACAAGCCGTTACACATATACTGTATATAGTTTGTAAACTTCTTTATTTTAGGATTTAGATCATTATCAACACTAAATCAGATTAGTTTATAACATTTATTTATGGCTTTATAATTCATGTACTCTTTATCATACCTTGAACTACATCATTCAGCCTCAATGTCTGGGCTAGGGATAGCAAAGAAGAACACACATAGCACACACTTTTCCTTATTAAACGGTGCTTAAAAGGGACACTAAACCCACATTTTTTTTTCTTTCGTGATTCAGATAGAGCATGCAATTTTAAGCAACTTTCTAATTTACTCCTATTATAAATTTTTCTTCGTTCTCTTGGTATCTTTATTTAAAAAGAAGTCATGTAAAGCGTAGGTGCTGGTCCATTTTTGGTTCAGAACCTGGGTTATGTTCACTTATTGGTTTGCTAAATGCAACCACCAATAAGCAATCGCTATCCAGGGTGCTAAAACTAAAATGGGCTGGCTCCTAAGCTTTACATTTCTGCTTTTAAAATATAGATAGCAAGAGAACGAAGAAAATTGATACTAGGAGTAAATTAGAAAGTTGCTTAAAGGATTACTTTCTGTTATAATTTTTAAGCTAAACAACTAACATATTAAAGATAATAAACATTAATTAAAACCTACTGACCTATATTTTCTCCAAAACGAAGTTTCATAACGTTCTAAAAGTTATATCTTTTATTCGCCGATGATGTCACGTTATCCTGCCCACTGTTTTCAGCACTGCATGTTCAAAATACTTAAACCAATAACTTTGTGTTTAAAGCACCATTTTGAAACCTAGGTATTGCAAACTGATTGGTACAGAGCAAAGGATACCCACAGAGTGGGTTTGGAAAACAATTAAATTTGCAGACAAGATTTCTGATATACGGTAGAGATATGTTAATGAAATGCTATTGATAAAAAGTGTATTTGGGGTAGTTAGTAACAGGCATAGAAAATATTTACTTACAGTGGCCCTTTAAAATTGCATGCTCTATCTGAATCATTAAAGAAAAAATTTGGGTTTAGTATCACTTTAAAAAAATATATCTGAACACATTTGCAGTGTCTTGTAATGATTATAGTACAGTATATCATATTGAAAAAGACTTCACATACGTCAAAGGCACCTAAGTCATAGGAGTTAATTGCATCTATGGTACAAAATAATATATTTTGTTGTTGATATTGTTTGCTATTTATTTAGAACATACACGTTAAAATCTGATTTCCAACACCGTAGGCAAGTCCTCCTCTGCTGACACATGCATTAATTGCAAATACTTTAATGAAATAAAATCTAATAGGAATATATGTCTAGTAGCCAAAAAGCTAAGCATAGAAGTCAGATGATGCCAAAAGCAAAGAGAATTTATATCCGCCCCAGCTGAAAGTCCAGTCATCTCCTACATATGTCAGATGAGAGGGTAGATTCAATATGACATTAGTGACTGGGCCCAAAGAAGCAAACACACTTTGGCAATATACAGCAAACCAATTAATATGGTTATAGAGAAAATCAATATGTTATACCCCAAAGGGACATAAAAATCCATATTTTGAATGCACAGCAGTACTTATTAAACATAATTCTAAGCATTTCTGCAATGTACTTGTGTTTGTGAAGTTCATTATGTTAAGTTGCCATGGCAAGAGTTTTAATGTGCACACAACCTACATGGTTACAGGTTGTGTGCGTGCGCATGCGCCACCCACAAAATGCTCCAGATGCTTTTAGTGATGTGTTTTCTGATGCAAACTTAGAACTAAGAAACTGAGCAACATTCAGGAGATCTGGAGAAGCCGGCTAGATAAAAAGCTCCAAACTCCTATTTGCAGCACATTATATGAGGTCTCCATAGAATAAAAGCAGAGATAAGTATTACAAAGCTCAATCCCATCCGCACATTTCACCCTAGCAGAAGGGTTTTACCTTAAAGGGATAGAAAGGTCACAAATTAAAGGGACACTGAACCCAACACTTTTCTTGCGTGATTCAGACAGAGCATGAAATTTTAAGCAACTTTCTAATTTACTCCTATTATCAAATTTTCTTCATTCTCTTGGTATCTTTATTTGAAATGCAAGAACATAAATTTAGATGCCGGCCCATTTTTGGTGAACAACCTGGGTTGCTCTTGCTGATTGGTGGATAAATTCATCCACCAATAAAAAAGTGCTGTCCAGAGGTCTGTACCAAAAAAAAACTTAAATGCCTTCTTTTTTAAATATAGATAGCAAGAGAATGAAGAAAATTTGACAATAGGAGTAAATTAGAAAGTTGCTTAAAATTGCATGCTCTTTCTGAATCACAAAAGAAAAAAATTGGGTACAGTGTCCCTTTAAATTAAATAGGTGCATTTCAATGTGAAATAGAAGCATTTTTGCAATCTACTTTCATTAGCAAATATGATTCTAGTGAAAATTATTACTGTTTTTCTGGGGCATATCCACATATCCTGTGAGGGCCGGTGTGCACCAGTATTCAAACCACATGCCCGCTCAGAGAGCTGGCGGTGTTGTGTGTTGCTTCTGAAGACCTAATTTGTGTCATACAAGCCACTGCTGACTCTATGAGCAGGCATGGTGTTGTAATACTAGTGCATGGCTTTCACAAGATATGTGCATATGCTGCAGAAAAACAGCAATAACTTTCACAAGAAGCATTTTTGCAAATGGAAGTATATTGCAAAATTGCTTCTTTTTCACATTGAAATGCACCTATGTACATTTCTTTTTTGACCTTTCTATCCTTTTAACATCTACAGAGGCACAAGTACCTTTTTTCTCCTGAGATATAAACAAGAGTAGAAACTCAGGATAGAAAACAAAAATATCAAGATTATCAAGACAGGTGTCTTCAAAATCATAACTGTATAATTGAATCTGTCTAAACTTACAGGATGATACAAAATGCTAAACCCTAGCAGAGGATTTCATAACCTAAGCATCACCTACAAGAGTATTAAAGGTCCCTTAGAGCAGTGTTTCTCAACCTTTTTGTAGCAAGTACCCCTAAAGGCTTTCATTTGATTTCTTTGTACCCCAACCAGGAGCGGACTGAGACCAATCGGGGCCCTGGGCAAAAATTAGGGAAGGGTCCCCACTGTCTCACACTGACCAAAATGTATTCAATGTATGCAAATGAACATGGTAGGCTCTCTGCCATGCCCCTACCAGGCCCCCCAACATCCAGGAACAGGCCCCCAACGTAAAGGGCCAGAGACAGTGCCCCCAACCTCAAGAACCCCACGCTCCATGGCCCTCACAGTGACTGACCCCCAACAGGAACCCCCCCCCCCACTATAGGGCCCCCGAGCAACAAACCTCACATCCTGGCACAAGGCCCCCACTCTGGTGCCAGTGTCCCCACTAAACCAACACTTAACTGCTTAGTTACTAATAATGCAGCTGTCAGCCCTAGCTTAAGCATCACACCAGGAGCCATGGAGATGCCATTTGTGGGCCCCCCAACATGCTGGGCACTTGGTCCAGGTCCTATTTGCCCGGCTGGTCAGTCCGCCCCTGACTAGAGTATCACTAGATTTCACAAGCTTGTATCAGATATCTTAATGAAGTAAATATATAGGAATCTGATATTGGTTTTATGTTTTCCGGAATTTAATATTTGGCAATATTACTAGAGAGAATAATAAACACATAAAACACAGATAAATAGTCCATTGATATTAATAATTATATGTAATTACTGTGCTTCTTACATTAAAATAAGAGAAAAGTAAACTATTTTCTGAATGTTGAGGTGAATCAGTGATTAAGCAGTGGTTCAACCTAGACAGGGAAATACTCTGTCCTGTTAGAAGTGCTTGAGGGTAGAAATGAGAAACACAGCTTCCTTTGATGTGTCATGTTTACAATAGCTACATCAGGAAAAAAATAATGACTACCGATTCCTGAAGTACCCCTTGCCAATGCCCCAAGTACCCCGAGGGGCACACGTGTCACAGGTTGAGAAACTAGGACTTAGAGTATTGAGTATAGCTTTGTGGACTGATTATTAAAAAAAAAAAAACACAAAAAACTTTTTTAGAGAAGAGTTGTGAAATAAATAAGGGGGGAATACAATTTAAGCTTTGGACAGAGGTTAGACACAGTGGGTCTGCTTACTTTAGAAAAGAAGTGCATGAAAAATGTGATTACGTTGTATAAATATGGTCATTGCTCATATAGAGAGAGTTGGCAGAAGCACTGTTTATTTAAAAAAATGGTTTGTGACAAAAGGTCACACTTCAGAGCTAAAGGAAAGGAGATTTAATTTCTAGTAAAGAAAACTTTAAAAAATTGTACGGATATAGTTTTGCCTAAAACATAATGACAGTCTCCTTGTTTTGATTGGGTGGGTGGCTTTTTAAGTGCATTACTGTCATATAACTTGGCTATTATTGTTTTATTATAAAAAAAAAAAAGTGATGAAAAGGAAATATGTAATGGTTGTGCTCAAACTTTTTTTTGTCTTCTTTTAAACTGATCCACCATGTTATGATCTTTGTTTCAACCGCTATCTGCACAATCTTATAACGGTCATCTTACCAAGAGGCTTCAAAGCTACCCAAGGCTCTGAAATTTGCAGAAATCAAAATGAAGTCCCACAATGCTGTATACATATATAGTCTAAATCCGTGATGGCCGACTTCCTAACACATGGGGGCCACAGATCAATATTTTAGAAGAATTAAAGGGACATGAAAATGATTTCATGATTCAGAGAATACAATATTAAACAACTTTCTAATTTACGTCTATTATCTAATTTGCTTCATTCTCTTGGTATCATTTGTTGAAGGAGGAGCAATGCACTACTGGTTTCTAGCTGAACACATGGGTGAGCCAATGACAATCATTGTATATTGGCAGCCACCAATCAGCAGCTAGAACCTAGGTTCTTTGTTGCTCCTGAGCTTACCTAGATAAACCTTTCAGCAAAGGATAACAAGTGAAGGAAGCAAATTAAATAATAGAAGCAAATTGGAAAGTTGTTTAAAATGGTATGCTCTATTTAAATCATGAATGTCTAATTATGACTTTACTGTCCCTTTAAAGGCCACATGTATATCTGTGGATATTAGCCATACAAGTAATAATATATTTCCTAAATGTCCCATGGCACAGGGATAGATTTAGGTGAAGTTGCTTATTTCTGCTTTTTCCTGGGGCCATATAAACTAGTGCAGAGGGCCGCATGTGGCCCTTGGGCCACAGGTTGATCATCTCTGCTTTAAATAGTAGTAGGTGACTCAATGTGTCTCTACTGATGTCCCACAAAGTTGTTCAGAAGACAAATAGCTGAGCTTGAAGTGCTCTCTAAGTGATACCGCATTTGGCGTCATCCTCACCGGACCATAAGGTACAAGCTAATGAACTGCAGAGGCACAAAGCTATAAAGATACTGCTTGGAGGTACAGGAAAGTAAAAATTAAACGTGCATGATTCAGATAGAGCAAGCTATTTAAAACAGCTTTCTAGTTTACTTTTATTTTAAAATACACTTAGTTCTCTATGTATGCTTTGTTGGAGAACATAACAAGGCTCACGTGTCCTATAGCAGCTCTGTTTGTATCAAAGGTTTTAACAAAGGTTTACAGTGCAGAGCACTAGAGGGACCTATGCTTGCAACAATGTATAACAATGTCCATTGCAGAGCACTAGAGTACCAGTGTTTGCAACAATGTAAAGCAATGTTAAATGCAGAACACTGAAGGGACCAGTGCCTGCAACAATGTTAATTACAGAGCAGTAGCGGGACCAGCATGTGCAACAATGTATAGCAATGGTAATGGCATAGCACTAGAGGGAACCAGTGTTTGCAACAATGTATAACATTGTTCATTGCAGAGCACTAGAGAAACCCATGTTTGCAACAATGTATAACAATGGTAATGGCATAGCACTAGAGGGAACCAGTGTTTGCAACAATGTATAACATTGTTCATTGCAGAGCACTAGAGAAACCCATGTTTGCAACAATGTATAACAATGGTAATGGCAGAGCACTAGAGGGACCAGTGTTTGCAACAATGTATAGCAATGGTAATGGCATAGCACTAGAGGGAACCAGTGTTTGCAACAATGTATAACATTCTTCATTGCAGAGCACTAGAGAAACCCATGTTTGCAACAATGTATAACATTCTTCATGGCAGAGCACTAGAGAAACCCATGTTTTAAACAATGTATAACAATGGTAATGGCAGAGCACTAGAGGGACCAGTGTTTGCAACAATGTAGAACATTGTTCATTGCAGAGCACTAGAGGGACCAGTGTTTGCAACAATATTTACCAATGCTGCAAACATTGCTACCATATAGTGCTCTGGACATGTGCACGTTTCTAACCCCACCATAATTATGCTCTTCAACAATACCAAGAGAACATAGTAAATTATTTAAATTGCATGCTTTAAATTCTGACTTTCATGTCTCTTTAAGCTATTTGGTATGTTTATTGATGATTAAGAGTGAAACATTAACAGTTACACGCGAGCGATAAGGGGTTTATTGCGGCTGTTTGTGTGCGTCGGGTTTTCCGCCCCTATTACAAGTTGAAAATAAACGTGACGGCTCAAGCGCAATTCAAGTTAACGTGTGTTGGGTTAGCGAGACTTCAGAACTCTGGTTAACCGTTAAACTGGTTAAAAGTGTCACAAAACTGTGCATTGGAGTAGATGAAAATATGAAAAACATATATATGCAATATTCATATTTATAGGTATAAACATATATTGTACCAAAATATTATTATTATTAATTATTTATTTATATATATATATATATATATATATATATATATATATATATATATATATATATATATATATGTATGTATTTATGAATAAATAGAACACCTTTTTCTAATGTTAATGTGAAATATTCATATTTTCATGTTGGGTTGGCACACTTAAGTATATGCGATCGGGTCTGCGTGCGAGTAGGGTGGTTTTTTTTCCACATTTTTTGTTTCATTGACTTCTATAGGGGAATATGTTATCACGCACGTGATATTCTAAGTTCAGCTATTTACGCTCATCGGGTTAGCTTGCTAGCAAAAACAGTTTACTTTCAACTCATAATACGAGCGCAACCCGACGTGCGCATAAAGCTTACTTCTAGAGCAGTTAATGCTCGAGCTGGAGCGTTAAAGGACCAGTCAAGACAGTATATTTACATAATCAACAAACGCAAGATAACAAGACAATGCAATAGCACTTAGTCTGAACTTCAAATGAGTAGTAAATGTTTTTTTTCTGACAATTTTAAAAGTTATGTCTTTTTCCACTCCCCCTGTACCATGTGACAGCCACCAGCCAATCACAAATGCATACACGTACCATGTGACAGCCATCAGCCAATCACAAATGCATACACACTTATTCTTGCACATGCTCAGTAGGAGCTGGTGACTCAAAAAGTTTAAATATAAAAAGACTGTGCACATTTTGTTATTGGAAGTAAATTGGAAAGTTGTTTAAAATGGCATGTTCTATCTGAATAATGAAAGTTTAATTTTGATTGAGTGTCCCTTTAAATAGCGATCCACATATAATATAGCCCGATATTGTCAATGATGTTTTAATTAAACTTTTTTTATTATTATTATTATTCTTAGTGCTGAGTTATTTTAGCTTGTGATAAATATCCGTACTGTTTCAATTTGTTCTGTAAGTGCAGATAAGCATGACAGTACTTATGACACTAACTAGGAGAATAATAAATTATTTCTGTGGGAAAAAAATAGTCATTTCCCTATAGTAATATGTTTTCCCTTTATTAATAAAAAGATTTGATTTGGCTGCAGTACAAAAAACGTCCAAGGGAAGGAGCTCTAGGACAAAAACGTGGTGTAAATAAAGAACTCTAGAGCGGAATCTGAAATGAAAGTTATTCTTGTGAAATTAAAAAGAAATCTGTGTCCTCGTTATTCACTTGCAGAGAGCAAATTAAAGGGACGTGAAAGTCAGAATGAACCTTTTATGGTTTACACAGAGCATGCAAGTTTAAAAGAATGTTTCTATTGACTTCTGTTATGAAATATACTTTGCTCTGTTAGTATTGTTTGTTGAAAAGTATACCTAGGTAGGCTCTCACTACTGGGAGCACACCAGTGATTGGAGGATACAGGCCTATGTATCTTGTCATTGGCTCACCAGATGTGTTCAGCTAGCTCCCAGTAATGTATTGCTGTTCTAGAGCTGAGTTTAGCTATATGCTTAATCCCTTTTAAAGGGTTAAACAGTTATATGTAAGTAGTATAGAAAAAATAAAATGCTCTAACACGTAAGGGCAATTTCTTTTTGCAGTTGTATGTCCCTTTAAGGAGGAAAAGGAAATAGCCAGGATGGTGATATGTCAGAAAAGCTAAATACAAGGTATAAAGAGAGCTAAGAAGGAAGAAACATTTTATGAATATCTGATAGAGTTATAAGAAAACAATAATGATTATTCCATGGGTTGACTGCATCTGGTATATTTGTTTATATTTTGTATCAACTTTCATGCAAATAGGTTACAATGTAGGACCCATATTGTCCCATTTTATATTGCAGCTCATTATCACACCATCAAGCATAGTTACTAAGGATCACTATTCGGTACAAGGCACGATTATAAAGGAGAGAGACTGAGGAGGTGCTTGGCAGATAGGAATAAATGGTTATTGATGCTAAATGTACCACCAAGAGAGGTATAACAGGGTGTACAGAAAAGGCAAAAATAAATTATTTCCTCCCTTGTGTAATTGTTCTTTTGAATTTCCTATAAAAAAGACCCCACAGATTTTACTTAAAGGGACATAAATGTGAAAACAGAACATGCTCTAATATGTTAGAACATTTTATTGCACTATTGTTAGCATATAACTAGTGTTTAACCCCTTCAAATGCTTTTAAACACATAGTTAAAATTAGCTCCAGAGCAGCAATGCACTACTGTGACCTAGCTGAACACATCTGGTGAGCCAATGACAACAGCCATGTGTGTGTAGCCACCAATCCCCATCTAGCTCCCAGTAATGCATTGCTACTCCTAAACCCACCTATGCTTTTCAACAAATGATAACAAGAAGTAAATTTGATAAAAGTCAACTGAAGAGTCCATTAAAATTGCATAATATATCCAAACCATGACACTTAAAATTTGCATGTCCTTTTACGGGCCTTGGGACTGCAAACTAAAATCATCAATAAACTATATAATTATGCGTGATAAATCATATAGTGAAAACTAAACAGTAAAAAACAAAAACCTTCGCATCGTATGCACATTGTTTTTGATTGCCTACCATTACTGAAATATTTTTCCTTCTGCTTCACCATAATTTTTTTTACAAGGCACTTTTAATGCTCCATTGACCTATAAGGAGAAATACGTGAACGCGCACGCGATAGTCTAAGTTCGGCTTTTTGCGTTCGCCAGGTTAGCGTGCAAGCAAAAACAGTTTACTTTCAGCTCATAATACGAGCGCAACCCGGCGAGAGCAAATAGCGCGAGAGCTAAATTGTTAAATAATCTAGCCCTAATTTGGCTATTTTTTACTTCAGTGAATGTTCATTGAAACCGCAGTGAAACATCAGTTTCCTATCATATTTCAATTGTTTAACTAGAACTTTTCTTAATACTGTATATTTCGTAATACAGGTAGCCCTCAGTTTACGCCGGGGTTAGGTTCCAGAAGGAATGGTTGTAAATCGAAACCGTTGTAAATTGAAACCCAGTTTATAATGTAAGTCAATGGGAAGTGAGGGAATTAGGTTCTAGGTTCCATGCCCCTCTGAAAATTGTCATAAGTAACACCTAATACATTATTTTTAAAGCTTTGAAATGAAGACTTTAAATGCTAAAAAGCATTATAAACCTAATAAAATAATCACACAACACATAATATATAATTAAACTAAGTTAAATGAACAAAAACATTTGCTAAACAGATTTATAAACCTAATAAAATAATCACACAACACAGACTTCACTTGCATTTTTCAGCAAACAGTTCTTTCTATGCATTCCAACCTGACAAGACAGGAAGATCTTGTAAATTTGAAATCTGCTTGATAGCTCAGGTCTGGTTAAACTGATTAATTTCAGCTTGCTTGGCTTTGCTGCAACACAAACGGACAGCTCCACCTACTGGCTATTTTAATAAATGCACTGCTTCTCAATGCTTTTCAATAGCAGTCACATGACTGGAAAAAAGGTTGTTATTCTGAAACGGTGTAAATTGAACCATTGTAAAACGAGGGCCACCTGTATACAGTATAATACATATATTGTGTATATATATATATGTGATTTTACCAATTCAAATGGAGAATGACTAAGAAGATAATTTGTCCATTGCAACCCAAAAGAACAAGATTAAGGACAAACCTCTGTTTTTAGTGCCTACAAATATGTCTGTACAACAGAGAAAAACTTCATATAGTCTAAATCATAGTTCCTTTCAAATACAGCAAAATGTCAGCACATCATACATCTGCAGAACCTAGGGCTCTACACACAAGTACTGCGCTCAGCTATAAACACATTACAAGGTAATGCAAGCTAAAGCACAATTTATACAATGATTTATGAAGTACTTGCCTCATTTTTTTTCCTGAGCCACTGGGTCTCAAAGGTTTCTTGTTTAATTATACCCCTGACATCATTTCTAAGCTTAACCTAGGCCCCAAAGGGGAAAAGCCAGAAACATATATTAAAATAATGACTTCAGAATGATATTGTTGATTCATCACTGACATTACAATCTGACATAAGGGGGAACCTTATTTTTTTTTTTTTAAAGGGACATTAAACATTTCTTGCTTTTGTGTAAAAATTGCGCTTACTCCACGTTCCCTAGAGAGCCAAAAAGCAAACTCTGCAATCTAAGTTTTGTTAAAATCCTGCAATAGCGGGTTAAGACAGTTTGCAGCACTATGAAGAAAACCTAGGTTACAGAATTTGCTTTTTGGCCTCAATGAGGAATGTGGTACAAGCACAGCTTTGAACATAAATAAGAGGTGTTTACTGTTCTTTTAAAGGGATACTAAACCTAATTTTTTTCTTTCATGATTCAGATAGAGAGCATACAATTTTAAACAACTTTCAAATTTACTCCTATTAACAATTTTTCTTTGTTCTCTTGCCATATTTATTTGAAAAAGCATAAATCTAAGCTAAAGAGCCAGTCCATTTTAGATTCAGCACCCTAAATAGTGCTTGCTGATTGGTGGGTAAATTTAGTCACTAATCAGTAAGCACAACCCAGGTGCTGAACGAAAAATGGGCCCGGCTCCTTAGCTTAGAGTCCTGCCTTTTCAAATAAAGATAGCAAGAGAATGAAGAAACATTGATAATAGAAGTAAATTAGAAAGTTGCTTACAATTGCATGCTCTATCTGAATCATGAAGTAAAAACTGGGTTTAGTTTCCCTTTAATAAATAAGAAAAAGCAAATACCTTATATGAAAAAGGAGGTAGTACAGATATTATTATGGCCCAGCCATCTTGAAGCTTAGGTATTCTTGCACTTTGTGACAAAAGCAGTGCACATTCACAGATCAGTGACATTGCTGGCTTTTTGACATCTGTAGCATGTAAGATTTAGAGCCAGATTTACATTTTTTTGCAGTGGCTGCATTGCTCTATGTAATATCCATGAGGAAATTATATTTTACGTAACTTTTAAACTGTATACAAAATTGAAAGAATTTAAAGCTCTCACTCTGTATTGTGCTTCCTAGCACAAAATGTACAATGCAGCTGTCAAATAGTGGTCAATTTACTTATGTGTGACTGTGCACTGCTAATGCTATTGTCTAACAGAATGCTACAAGATGGCGGCACACAGTATAGAGATGTAAAACTTCCTCAACTGGCACCTGCAAGGGTTTAAAGCAGGGAAAAGGCTTTGAATAGAGCTACAAGCTATAGTTTAAAGTCCCTTTAAAGGTATTGGTGTAGGGCTCGCCTATCCTAAGCATTTGAAAGTAAACTTAGATATAGTGGCAAAAGAATGGTACATAACCCTCCTTTTTCCTAAATGTTTGGGGACAGCAAGCAGACATTTACTTTCTCTTGCTTGTAAAATGAGGCTTAATTCCATCCTTGTGTCCATTCATTAAGACTGGGGTTGTGTGCAGACTTCTTCCATGTTTTGTTTTGTTTTTCATTTTAGTTGCTTATTTTTTATTTATTCACACTATCACCAGATTCCCTGCAGCAGATTCAACTTTGTACTTAGTTTTGAGTACTTAACAATTAAGTACTAAAATTAAAAGGGACATGAAACCCAGACTTGTTCTTCAATTATTCAGATAAACCATGCAATTTAAAAAAAAATAATAATCAAAATTATTTCTATTATCTAATCTGCTTCATTCTATTGGTATCCTTAGTTGAAAAGCATACCTAGGTAGGCTCAGCAGCAGCTGTGCCCTATTGTGAGCTAGCTGCTGATTGGTGACTGCACATAAATGACTCTTCATTGGTTCCCCAGATGTGTTAAGCTAGCTCACAGTTTTGTATAGCTGCCCCTTCAACAAAGGATACCAACAGAATAAAATAAATTTGATAATAGAAGTAAATTGGAAAGTTGCTTAAAATCACATACTCTAAATCATGAAATAAGAATTTGGGGTTTTATATCCCTTTAAAGACTGATGTACTGCAAGAGGTGTAAAATACTTTTATAAACATTAATTTATTTTCATATATACTGCCACAACTGCCATCTATGTCCTCTGCAGCACATTAGGAAATCTAAAAATAAAGACTGGTTGTTGCTGAAAAAGATATTGAAGACATTGGTGGCTATATGTATAAAAGGCCCATGACGCTGATGACACTGTGTATGAAAAATATATTATTAATATAGTCAATAGTGTAGCTAGACCTCAATAGCTCCAGGGCAAAGACTGTGGCAGGGCACAACATTTCAATAGCACCTCTACAATAAATAGAGATGGAATGATCTGCAGCTGGTCCCATGGCTACCTAGAGGTGAACATATGCAGTGATCACTTCCTAAGTCACAGCATGCTGGGGGTTGTAGTTTCCCAGATGTGGCCAAGTTGGTGGTTGTCGTCAGTGTGAAGATTACAGCCAAATACATCTATTTTACTGTGACAGGCAGTGGATGGTATAGCAGTAGCCCAATGGTGGTACAACAGCAAATATTTTGGCATGCTAAATGGGCATGCATGCCACAGAAAGTGTGTTATTGCCATCTCTCTCACATAACCTTCTACGATTCCCCTCAATAAACTGGTATAGATATTATCACTTTTTACTACAATACTTACAACCAGCACTTACAATATTTTTGGTTAAAATAAACATTAACAAGTATTCATGTTTTATTGCTCACTGGAAGTTATAAGAAATACAGGTGGTATTACAGTGTTGTGCCAGACAAAGCACACAGATACACAACGTTTTAGATGAAGAGCCTTTTACTATATAGATTGCAACTATTTGGTATCCTCTAGTATGCACTAGGGCTGCACGATTAATTGCAGATGCAGTTTTAAACCGCGATTAATCTCTGCGGTTTTAAAACCGCGAGAGTACGCAATTAAAAAAAATAAAAATAATCTTCAGATCGTCATGAAAACGGAGGCGGAGAGGGAGGATGAGAGGCAGACCAGTGTGCGGCCGTGGGCGGACCTGAGAATGCCCGCAAAACGGCCTTTTTGGAAGAGATTGAAGAGTGTGTGGGAGTCATCTGGGAGTGTTGTGGCTGTGGTCAAGCGGTGGTGTGGCGGTGGGACAGCTCAAAGTTGTGAGCAATAAAGTGAATATTGTAAAAAAACTTTAAAGTGCTTTACTATTTTTTTTTTAAACTTTTTTTAACTGTGACGTATAACATGGAGTTTGATTACATATTACAATAATACAATATATTTTATTTATAAAGGTTCATTAAGGGTTGCTTGTAGGATGTATTGTGATTGTGAAGTGAATTGTAAAATATAATATATTTAACATTATGGTACCAAAATATATATAAATAATATCTACTACGTACTGCTCTATCTCATCTATCTAGTAGATAGATTATAGAGGGTGAATGGTATATACAGTTACTTACTAGATAGATAGATGATAAATGTAATATTATATTTATTTAATATATAATTTAGTTGAGTCAAGTGTAGATTCCCAGAAGATAGACCATCAATCATCAGTAGTAGTACACAGTGGTGCAGTGCACAAGTTTTTTTTATTTTTATATTTTTCCTTGTGTTAATTTTTATGCTCCAAGAGTGTGTTGGACATTGAGAAACATGTACAGTAAGATTCTGTAGTGTTAAATAAATGTTTTATTGAAAATTTAAGGTGTTATAGTAATTTTTAATAAAATCGCGATTAAAAAAAAAACGCGATTGCGATTTACACGTGACCCCCCCCCCCCCCATATCGCCCAGCCCTAGTATGCACATGAATATATTGGGGCAGTAATTTACACAAGGCTGTTTTTAAAGGTCAACCATCAACACAGATTATTTAGCATGTCCCTAAATTGTATTTAAAACCAAACACATACCTGCTTGGTCTGTGCCTGAACTATCATGGTGCAGAGTATTTCAGTCGCACAGCTGTAATTAAGCATCATTCTTTCTGCCAAAACAAATCACAATACAAGAGGCTCTGGAAGTGGTTTGATGATTTGGCAACTAAAGATGGGGCCGTAGCATGAGAGATGTTGGACAGAGCACACAGAAACCATTCAAAATCTGATTTAGCATTCACATTAAATACAAGGAAGTGATTTTGGAAGCTGATCTAGTGAAGCATTGCTAGGAAAAAAAAAATAATAAATTTGGAAAATACAAAAATATATATGCTTTTAGATATGTGTAACTGCAAATATGGAAAATATATTAACCTAGCAAGACTTTCAGGTCAGATTAAACAGACCTAAAACACCAACTATATATGCTTGGTAGAATGATGTGTTCAGAGCAATGATTAGCTTTAAAATAATATGCAGATGTATTTTTTTTTATTGTATTAGTTGTTTAAAAAGTCTTTACACTTTTCAATATTTAGACTCCATAAAGCAATGACTGCTGCCATATTGCAACCTAAGTTTTTTTTTCTCTGCTGATGCCAATTATGGACAGTTACAGTCACTAGAGTGTGCAGCAAATAACTGAGTGCAGTGTTCTCCCTATGGACAATTTAGTGGGTGCACCACCCGGCTCATTTTACAGACCACAAGGCAAATTCTTTTTGACAATATTAATAAAAAGTAGCTAATATTAAAATGTTTAATTGTTTATTGGACAAACTATCATTAATAGTCAAATTATGTATTTATTTTGTGCTTTGGATAGAATTAAATGTTATAATATTATAAAGTATTACAATGCTCCCACCGGGCTATTTTATGCCACCTTGGCATTATTTTTTATGGAGAACACTGTAGTGAAATATATAAGTGTTAAGTCAGGAGTCTGGATTACCACTTTCAGCAAGAATTGGAAAGCCCACAATTTTCAGAATAAAATTACAAGAAAAGGGGACAAAATAAATAATAAATGTATATTGCAGTGACTTTCCAGCAAAATCACAAAGGGCCAGATTACGAGTGGAGTGCAAACATTTGTGGGCAAACGATAAAAGGTTTATCATGAGTGTTTGCGCTCACCTGGCTTTATCACTCATATTTGCCTAAGCGCCTCAACTAGAAGTGGGCTAGGATGTGAATAGGTAGTACACATGTATTTATTAATGACAATAAATATTGACAGTTTAAACAATTAAAACAATAATTAAAACAAAAGTTTAAGACAATAAATAATATGCAATATGCAAAGGTACCTATGTGGAATATTCAAATAGTACATTAACATGGATCCATGTTTATCAACATACAAAAAGACTGGTAAGATGTGACAGTAGACAATCTTGATAATAATATACGAATAAAAGCTTTATATATATATATATATATATATATATATATATATATATATATATGTATATATATATATATGTATATATATATATATATATATATATATATATATATATATATATATATATATATATATATATATATATATATATATATATATATATAAAGTACCACTAAAGAAAGTGCCACTAAAGCAGTACTACACCACCTTGGTACACAAATGGGGCACTAAGCGCCCAGCAGGGTCTTGGTCGTGGTCTACTGAGAAGTCACAAATTGTTCCGATCAGTTGAGTGTAATTTGTAATCCCAGGTTCAGTGAAAATATGATGTAGAATTTCCAAGCGTATACTTAGGTGGAGTCCAATATAGTTATGTTATAGATGATCCCTCATTAGTGATGGTGTAGGAGAAAAAAGGGGATGTGACTGAAAGCTCAAAAAATAGTGCAAAATAGTGAGAGAGAGAGAGAGAAAAAAAGGATAATCCTTCAACAAAGGATAAAAATGTAAAAATGTGAAAAAAAATGTAAATTTTTTTTTAGCAGAAATTGCCAAAAGATGCCATTGATGAAAAAAGATGAAAAAATATGTTGACGTTAGGATAAATACATTTGTAGGTGCAATATAAGTAAGTGATGAAAGTTAGTGAATGAAAAATTATTCTCAAGGTTCAGTTGGGTGTTGCGAGATTAGTGCAGCTGGGTGCTGCAGGGTTAGTGCTGCGACCACAGGTGGAAATCCAGAGATATTAGTGGATGTTCTGCTCCTAGCTGGATTAATCTGTGAAAGATAATCAATATAGTGTAGTATGCTCAAAGTAGATATAGATGTAGAAATAAGGCTTACCAGATGCTTGGTCAACGCGTTTAGGCCTCTCACAGGCCTTTTTCAAGTCTTAGTGCCCCATTTGTGTACCAAGGTGGTGTAGTACTGCTTTAGTGGTACTTTCTTTAGTGGTACATATCTATATATATATATATATATATATATATATATATATATATATATATATATATATATATATATATATATATATATACATACACACAGGGAGTGCAGAATTATTAGGCAAGTTGTATTTTTGAGGATTAATTTTATTATTGAACAACAACCATGTTCTCAATGAACCCAAAAAACTCATTAATATCAAAGCTGAATAGTTTTGGAAGTAGTTTTTAGTTTGTTTTTAGTTATAGCTATTTTAGGGGGATATCTGTGTGTGCAGGTGACTATTACTGTGCATAATTATTAGGCAACTTAACAAAAAACAAATATATACCCATTTCAATTATTTATTTTTACCAGTGAAACCAATATAACATCTCAACATTCACAAATATACATTTCTGACATTCAAAAACAAAACAAAAACAAATCAGTGACCAATATAGCCACCTTTCTTTGCAAGGACACTCAAAAGCCTGCCATCCATGGATTCTGTCAGTGTTTTGATCTGTTCACCATCAACATTGCGTGCAGCAGCAACCACAGCCTCCAAGACACTGTTCAGAGAGGTTACTGTTTTCCCTCCTTGTAAATCTCACATTTGATGATGGACCACAGGTTCTCAATGGGGTTCAGATCAGGTGAACAAGGAGGCCATGTCATTAGATTTTCTTCTTTTATACCCTTTCTTGCCAGCCACGCTGTGGAGTACTTGGACGCGTGTGATGGAGCATTGTTCTGCATGAAAATCATGTTTTTCTTGAAGGATGCAGACTTCTTCCTGTACCACTGCTTGAAGAAGGTGTCTTCCAGAAACTGGCAGTAGGACTGGGAGTTGAGCTTGACTCCATCCTCAACCCGAAAAGGCCCCACAAGCTCATCTTTGATGATACCAGCCCAAACCAGTACTCCACCTCCACCTTGCTGGCGTCTGAGTCGGACTGGAGCTTTCTGCCCTTTACCAATCCAGCCACGGGCCCATCCATCTGGCCCATCAAGACTCACTCTCATTTCATCAGTCCATAAAACCTTTGAAAAATCAGTCTTGAGATATTTCTTGGCCCAGTCTTGACGTTTCAGCTTGTGTGTCTTGTTCAGTGGTGGTCGTCTTTCAGCCTTTCTTACCTTGGCCATGTCTCTGAGTATTGCACACCTTGTGCTTTTGGGCACTCCAGTGATGTTGCAGCTCTGAAATATGGCCAAACTGGTGGCAAGTGGCATCTTGGCAGCTGCATGCTTGACTTTTCTCAGTTCATGGGCAGTTATTTTGCGCCTTGGTTTTTCCACACGCTTCTTGCGACCCTGTTGACTATTTTGAATGAAACGCTTAATTGTTCGATGATCACGCTTCAGAAGCTTTGCAATTTTAAGAGTGCTGCATCCCTCTGCAAGATATCTCACTATTTTTGACTTTTCTGAGCCTGTCAAGTCCTTCTTTTGACCCATTTTGCCAAAGGAAAGGAAGTTGCCTAATAATTATGCACACCTGATATAGGGTGTTGATGTCATTAGACCACACCCCTTCTCATTACAGAGATGCACATCACCTAATATGCTTAATTGGTAGTAGGCTTTCGAGCCTATACAGCTTGGAGTAAGACAACATGCATAAAGAGGATGATGTGGTCAAAATACTCATTTGCCTAATAATTCTGCACTCCCTGTATATATAGTGCATATATAGCTTTTATTCGCATATTATTATCAAGATTGTCTACTGTCACATCTTACCAGTCTTTTTGTATGTTGATAAACATGGATCCATGTTAAAGGAACAGTCTAGTCCAAAATAAACTTTCATGATTCAGATAGGGCATGTCATTTTAAACAATTTTCCAATTTACTTTAATCACCAATTTTGCTTTGTTCTCTTGGTATTCTTACTTGAAAGCTTAACCTAGGAGGTTCATATGCTAATTTCTTAGAATTTGAAGGCCACCTCTTTTCAGAATGCATTTTAACAGTTTTTCACCACTAGAGGGTGTTAGTTCATGTGTTTCATATAGATAACACTGTGCTCATGCACGTGAAGTTATCTGGGAGCCAGCACTGATTGGCTAAACTGCAAGTCTGTCAAAAGAACTGAAATAAAGGGGCAGTTTGCAGAGGCTTAGATACAAGATAATTACAGAGGTAAAAAATATATAAATATAACTGTGTTGGTTATGCAAAACTGGGGAATGGGTTATAAAGGGATTATCTATATTTTAAAACAATAAAAATTCTGGTGTACACTGTCCCTTTAATGTACTATTTGAATATTTCATATAGGTACCTTTGCATATTGCATATTATTTATTGTTTTAATTGTTTTAACTGTCAACATTTATTGTCATTAATAAATACACGTGTACTACCTATTCACATCCTAGCCCACTTCTAGTTGAGGCGCTCAGGCTACATCCATATATTCTTAGAGTTCCTTATTGACAGCTAGAGGTCAAGACAGCCGGAGCATATAGGATTACACAGGCGCTAGGTATATATTCCATTTATCACTCATATTACGTGTTGAAAGTAAACGCGATCACTTGAGCACAATCACGATTTGCACTAAAATGATTACCACGACTTTAGAGCTCTGGTTAACTGTTTTGCGAAACAAAAATGTTGCACAAAACACATCAAAAATGCATTGCACCTATGCACCTTGTGTTGCTTCCTTTCCCTCCTTTTTCTTCGGTCGAATGACTGGGGTTTGAGGGAAGCGAGATGATACTTAACAGCTTTGCTGTGGTCCTCTTTGCCTCCTCCTGCTGGCCAGGAGTGATATTTCCAATAGTAATTACTGATGATCCGTGGACTCACCGTGTCATTAGAAAAAAAATAATTTTTAATAAAGATTTTAACTATGTATGTACTATAAATATTTCACATTCCAATGTTCTGCAGCAGAAATGTAAACGTGCACGCAATATTAAGGTCGGCTTTTTGCGTTCTTAAGAGTTAGCATTCAAGCAAAACAGTTTAATTTCAACTCAGAATACGAGCACAACGCAACAAGCGCAAAAAGCTTACTTAATTAGCGCTCCACTTGTAATCTGGCCCAATGTGTTTAATGTTCGTTTAATTTTCATTTCTATTTTTATTGGGGTAACAAATCTGTATAAAAAAACTAAATGTTTGCCAGAAAAGTGAGACCCAGAAAATTGATATTACTTGGTTCTGTAGCAGTAAAAGGAACAATAAACACCTCTTGCGTTTGTGTAAGAAATGTAACAGTGCAATGTTCCCTAGATAATTCAAACAGCAAATTCTGTAACCAGCAAATGATGCAAATTAAATAGCGGGTTTAGAGAGTTTGCTGCATTTTGAAAGCTTAAAAAGGACACTGTACCCAAATTTTTTCTTTCGTGATTCAGATGACATTTTAAGCAACTTTCTAATTTATTCCTATTATCAAATTTTCTTCATTCTCTTGGTATCTTTATTTGAAATGCAATAATTTAAGTTTAGATGCCGGCCCATTTTGAATCACAAAATAAAACATTTGGGTTCAGTGTCCCTTTAAGTTACAGATTTTGCTTTTTTGGCCTCTCAAGGTAACATGGGACAAAGAACAACTGAGACAAAAGCAAGAGGTGTTTTAGTGTCCCTTTAATACACCAAGGTCTTGATTACAAGTGGAGCTAAAAAATATTAGCGCTATTTTGCGCTAACATCGTTCAAGCGCAATCTATAAAGTTTTTCTATTTTTGTGTTTATACAACTCCAATTATTTTTTTTATCGCTTGATCGATAGCCTCTAGGCTAGGGGTGCTAACATCTGCATGTTACATAGCATGAGTGCATCCCCAACATAATAGACTTCTATGATGAGTACCACTCAAGCGCTAAACCAACAGCGCAGTACTAGTAATACTTGTAATACGAATGCAATGAGCGCACTTATAGCGCTACAGGTGTTATCCAGGACACGCTAGAAAAAATTTCAGCCCCTTATGATGCTTTGGTTAAAATATTTAACCATTCACTTCCGATAGCAGATTGTACATTATTCTTTGTTCAAGGTCATGCAAAAGATAGAGCACCATGCGCGATAGAATGCGCTTCTAAATCAGCATATATACAACATGTTTCCTTATAAACGGCAGTTTAAAAGCCATTTCAAATTAAAAAATGAGACCCATAAAACTTCTGCTGCGTCTGCCAGATTGATGCCCGAGAAATTAACATTCTGCAAGATGCTCTCTCCATTATACTACATCTTAAAACAATGTTTTATTGACTTGTCCTTTTGCAACTCAATATATCTGGAAGCTGGAATTGCAGAGTATTAATTTAAACACTTGACATGAGTCACGCTGGCGAAGGAAGCTCTGATCTGGATCCACTCACGCAGCTTAGGGCTCTTCTAAGAGAACAAGTTCACAAACTCTGATGTAAAAACAAATATTGTACATCCCAAGTACCGTGTTTCTTTACTAGTAAAACCAACACTCGTTTTCTTTCAAAGTAAGAAGCTGGTGGGGAAAAAAAAAAGTTACCTTTTTGAGTGTCTGGTGATAAAATAAAAATGACTCTGAAATATAAATGTAGATCTGAAAGTCAGCAATTCCCAAAAGCCGAGGTATGAACAAAAATAAAAAAAAATAGCATTACAAAAAATGTATCAAAACATGGCTGACGATAGATACTGACGTGGGACAGAGAAGGTAAAATGTACTTGCAGCTAACAACTCTCAAAAAGATACGCCAGTTAGACAAGAACAAAATTTAAATGCATTAAAGGGACAGTCTAGTCAGAGTTAAACTTTCATGATTCAAATAGGGCATGTAATTTAAAAAAAAAAGATTTACTTTTAGAATCAAATTTGCTTTGTTCTCTTGGTATTCTTAGTTGAAAGCTAAACCTGGGTAGGCTCATATGCTAATGTCTAAGATCTTGAAGGCCACCTCTTATCTGAATGCATTTGACAGTTTTTCAAAGCTAGTGGGTGTTAGTTCATGTGTACCATATAGATAACATTGTGCTCATGCTTGTGGAGTTACTTATTAGAGAGCACTGATTGGTTAAAATGCAAGTCTGTCAAAAAGGCTTAGATAAAAGGTAATCAGAGAGGAAAAAAGTATATTAATATAACCATGTTGGTTATGCAAAAATGGGGAATGGGTAATAAAAGGGCTTACTCTGAATTGGACGCGTCATGGATCGCCACACTGTGCACTGGAAATAGATTTTTAAGCGTAGAACAAAATCTAAGGGAACCAATCCCATGGGAACAAATGAACAAACAGAAAATTGTCTATGACTTACACTCTGCCACTTTGGCAGAGTATTTTAGACAAAAACGGATCCCCTGAGGACAGATATTTACATACCGAATATTGTGACAAATTTGAAGGTATTCTAAATAAATATTCATATGACATTATAATATTGACGATAGAATACATTCAAAAATAATTACCCAAAATGCAGTTAGAAATAGATGCAGCTGAATCAGCATTGAAAGCTTTAAAAACAGAAGTGGAATTTAATAATATGAAGTCTAAGCTAGTTGGTGAACTAGCAAATTTTAAAAAGACTTTGGAGAGTAAGAAATATAAAAAATTTCGAAGGAATATATCAGACTACCAAAATAATAAGGTATACAGGTGGCGTAACCCTGACTTTGTGCCCTTTAGAAGTGACAGAAGAGGAGAGTCCTCCTCAGACAGTGAGTTTAGTGACTCAACTACCCCTTTTCCCATCAGAGATTGTGGGAGCAGAAACAGAAGAAGGGGCAGAGGAGAGGGGGCAGGAAACATAAGAGACACAGGGTACCAGATATCGACAAGACAGAACAGGAGATAATCGAAGACAATTTGGTAGTGAATATCTCGGGTATTACTCTCGACGATGCCATATTGCAAGTATTACAGAAAGGTTTATCATATGTACCAACATTGTTACCAGATTTCTTTCTCGGTTGAATGTGATTTGCAAAAATTCTTTAGAAACTTGAGATTGAAGAGTTTTTTTGCAAAAAAGAAGGGGTCCATGGAGATGAGGATGTAAACACTCCATTTCAATTGCATATCAAAGATATCAAACCCAAAAGTAAATTTAATCCTACCCCCACTAACTCCTCGGTAGAGGCCTAAATAGTAAAACATGAATTTGAAAAACTGAGAAAAAACTTTAAATGTTAAACTAAATATAACCTGACATCGGAGAGAGCTTTAATCCGGGATATTCAAAACCATAACGAGATCATTTTAAAACCTGCAGATAAGGGTGGAGCTTTAGTGATCATAAGCAAGACAAAATATAAACAAGAGGTCACCCTTCAATTGGGAGATACAAATAATTACAAGGTAATACCACTGAATCCGACAAATAGGATTCAACTCAGAATTAGGAAACTAATAGATGAAGCCCTTCAACTGGATAGCATTACTCAGAAACAGGCCACATTTTATTATTAGGTATTTGTAGAGCGCCAACAGGTTCCGCAGCGCCATGAACATAGGTGATATATAAAAAACAATTACAGAGATCAAATAGGTAGAGGGTCCTGCCGAGAGTTGCACTGTTGTAGTCGGCTCTTATGAAGGTGAACTACAAACAGCTGGGCTCATAGGCTTACATGCTATGGGGTTTAATGGGAAAGCAGTGGAGATAGGAAAGTTGGTGTAGGTTGTATGCGTCCCTGAATAGTAGAGTCTTCAGGGAGCACTTGAAGCTTTTAAAACTAGGGGAGATTCTTGAGACGTGAGGCAGAGAGTTCCATAAGATGGGAGCCAGTCTGGAGAAATCTTGTAAACGGGAATGTGAGGAGGTAACAAGAGAGGAGGAGAATAGGAGATCATGAGCGGAGCGAAGGGGACGGGAGGGAGAGTATCTGGAGATAAGGTCTGAGATGTAGGGGGGAGCAATGCAATTAAGGGCTTTGTGTGTCAGAGTGAGAATTTTGTGTTTAATCGTGGAGGCAAGAGGAAGCCAGTGAAGGGATTGGCAGAGAGGTGTGGCAGATGAAGAGCGATGTGTAAGGAAGATGAGCCTGGCAGAGGCATTCATTATGGATTGTAAAGGAGCTAGGCTGCAGCTAGTGAGACCAGAGAGGATGGAGTTGCAGTAGTCAATGTGGGAAAGGATGAGAGAGTGGATTAAAATCTTAGTTTTGTCTTGTGTAAGGAAATGTCTAATTTTAGCGATGTTTTTAAGGTGGAAGCGGCAGTCTTTAGCCAAGGACTGAATTTGAGGAGTGAAAGAAAGATCTGAGTCAAGTGTGACCCCAAGACATTAGGCATGTGAGGTTGGGGTAATGATGGAGTTATCAACAATTATAGAGACATGGGGGGGGTGGAGATATTGGAAGAAGGGGAGGAAAAAAGGAGCTCAGTTTTGGAGAGATTTAGCTTGAGGTAGTGAGAGGACATCCAAGATGAGATATGAGAGAGAGACAGTTAGTGACACGGGTTAGCAAGGAAGGAGATAGTTCTGGTGCAGAGAGGTAGATTTGGGTATCGTCGGCATACAAACGATAAAGAAACCCATAGGACTTTATTAAGGAACCTAGTGAGGACATGTAAATTGAAAAGAGAAGGGGACCGAGGACAGAGCCTTGCGGTACCCCAACAGAAAGAGGTAACGGGGCAGAGGATGCCGCAGAGAAGGCTACACTAAAGGTATGGTTAGACAGATAGGAAGAGAACCAAGAGAGAGCTGTGTCACAGATGCCGAAGGATTTGAGGGTATGGAGCAAAAGAGGGTGGTCGACAGTATCAAAGGCTGCAGACAGATCAAGGATAAGTAGAGAGCAGTGGTCTCTGGATTTTGCTGTAAGTAGGTAGTTGGTAACTTTAACAATTGCTGTCTCTGTTGAGTGAAGGGGCAAAATCCAGATTGCAGTGGGTCAAGAAGGGAGTTTAATGTAAGGAGATGGGATAGACCAGCCCCTGGCATCACCTATATGTAAAGTCACTTCTGATGTGTCCTATTGACCAATAGGATCCACGGTTTGGAGACAGCGCCCACGTTCTGTGACGTCATCAGTGAAAGTTTGGAAGAGGTGAAAGTTTGGAAGCCGTTTGAGTCAGAGACAGCACTCGGAAGGAAAGGTAATACATATTTAGCTATTACCAGAAATCTGGATCAATTTCTTAGTGACTTACTATTGGGGGTCCCTATATTTTCCGAATCCGGTTATAACCTATATCAGAGACTTTCTTTCCCTATGGTGGCAACTATCCATATGCTTACATTTTTCTAGCCCTCTTTATCGGAGACGTCCGATTTTTACATAGAATCCAAGATCATTATTTTAAATTGTTTTACCATTTAATTTTTAATAAATTTGGCATAGCCACGTTTTTATTATCTACTTTATGATATCATTGATTTGCATTTGTACACCTTAAGTTTAAGCGCTCCTCCATATACACATTTTCTTCTGCTATCTTGCTCTTTCCCTATTGTAAGGGACTATAGGGTTGGGGGAGCTTGGTGTTTCTCCTGCGCACACTTCTTCCCATACGTTTATCTAAAATTGATATAGTTTGTGATAGTGTGATAGTAGGCAAGTGCTATAAAAAGAGCAAAAAACATAATTTATGTAAGAACTTACCTAATAAATTCATTTCTTTCATATTAGCAAGAGTCCATGAGCTAGTGACGTATGGGATATACATTCCTACCAGGAGGGGCAAAGTTTCCCAAACCTCAAAATGCCTATAAATACACCCCTCACCACACCCACAAATCAGTTTAACGTAAAGCCAAGAAGTAGGGTGATAAGAAAAAAGTGCGAAAGCATAAAAAATAAGGAATTGGAATAATTGTGCTTTATACAAAAAAAAATCATAACCACCACAAAAGGGTGGGCCTCATAGACTCCTGCTAATATGAAAGAAATGAATTTATCAGGTAAGTTCTTACATAAATTATGTTTTCTTTCATGTAATTAGCAAGAGTCCATGAGCTAGTGACGTATGGGATAATGACTACCCAAGATGTGGATCTTCCACGCAAGAGTCACTAGAGAGGGAGGGATAAAATAAAGACAGCCAATTCCGCTGAAAATAATCCACACCCAAAATAAAGTTTAAATCTTATAATGAAAAAAACAAATTATAAGCAGAAGAATCAAACTGAAACAGCTGCCTGAAGTACTTTTCTACCAAAAACTGCTTCAGAAGAAGAAAACATATCAAAATGGTAGAATTTAGTAAAAGTATGCAAAGAAGACCAAGTGGCTGCTTTGCAAATCTGATCAACTGAAGCTTCATTCTTATACGCCCAGGAAGTAGAAACTGACCTAGTAGAATGAGCTGTAATCCTTTGAGGCGGAGTTTTACCCGACTCGACATAGGCATGATGAAACAAAGATTTTAACCAAGATGCCAAAGAAATGGCAGAAGCCTTCTGACCTTTCCTAGAACCGGAAAAGATAACAAATAGACTAGAAGTCTTTCGGAAATCCTTAGTAGCTTCAACATAATATTTCAAAGCTCTAACTACATCCAAAGAATGCAACGAGTTTTCCTTAGAATTCTTAGGATTAGGACACAATGAAGGAACCACAATTTCTCTACTAATGTTGTTAGAATTCACAACCTTAGGTAAAAATTTAAAAGAAGTTCGCAACACCGCCTTATCCTGATGAAAAATTAGAAAAGGAGACTCACAAGAAAGAGCAGATAATTCAGAAACTCTTCTTAGCAGAAGAGATGGCCAAAAAGAAACAAAACTTTCCAAGAAAGTAATTTAATGTCTAGCGAATGCATAGGTTCAAACGGAGGAGCTTGAAGAGCCCCCAGAACCAAATTCAATCTCCAAGGAGGAGAGATTGACTTAATAACAGGTTTTATACGAGCCAAAGCTTGTACAAAACAAAGAATATCAGGAAGACTAGCAATCTTTCTGTGAAAAAAAGAACAGAAAGAGCAGAGATTTGAACTTTCAAGGAACTTGCAGACAAACCTTATCCAAACCATCCTGAAGAAACTGTAAAATTCTAGGAATTCTAAAAGAATGCCAAGAAAAAAGATGAGAAAAACACCAAGAAATGAAAATCTTCCAGACTCGATAATATATCTTCCTAGATACAGATTTACGAGCCTGTAACATAGTATTAATCACAGAGTCAGAGAAACCTCTATGATTGAGAATCAAGCGTTCAATCTCCATACCTTCAAATTGAAGGATTTGAGAACCTGATGGAAAAAAACATAATTTATGTAAGAACTTACCTGATAAATTCATTTCTTTTATATTAACAAGAGTCCATGAGCTAGTGACGTATGGGATATACATTCCTACCAGGAGGGGCAAAGTTTCCCAAACCTTAAAATGCCTATAAATACACCCCTCACCACACCCACAAATCAGTTTAACGAATAGCCAAGAAGTGGGGTGATAAGAAAAAAAGTGCGAAGCATATAAAATAAGGAATTGGAATAATTTGTGCTTTATACAAAAAAATCATAACCACCACAAAAAAGGGTGGGCCTCATGGACTCTTGTTAATATGAAAGAAATGAATTTATCAGGTAAGTTCTTACATAAATTATGTTTTCTTTCATGTAATTAACAAGAGTCCATGAGCTAGTGACGTATGGGATAATGAATACCCAAGATGTGGATCTTTCCACACAAGAGTCACTAGAGAGGGAGGGATAAAATAAAGACAGCCAATTCCTGCTGAAAATAATCCACACCCAAAATAAAGTTTAATGAAAAACATAAGCAGAAGATTTAAACCGAAACCACTGCCTGAAGTACCTTTCTACCAAAAACTGCTTCAGAAGAAGAGAATACATCAAAATGGTAGAATTTAGTAAAAGTATGCAAAGAGGACCAAGTCGCTGCTTTGCAAATCTGATCAACTGAAGCTTCATTCCTAAACGCCCAGGAAGTAGAAACTGACCTAGTAGAATGAGCTGTAATCCTCTGAGGCGGAGTCTTACCCGATTTAACATAGGCAAGATGAATTAAAGATTTCAACCAGGATGCCAAAGAAATGGCAGAAGCTTTCTGGCCTTTTCTAGAACCAGAAAAGATGACAAATAGACTAGAAGATTTAGTAGCTTCAACATAATATTTCAAAGCTCTAACAACATCCAAAGAATGTAACGATTTTTCCTTAGAATTCTTAGGATTAGGACATAATGAAGGAACCACGATTTCTCTACTAATGTTGTTGGAATTCACAACCTTAGGTAAAAATTCAAAAGAAGTTCGCAACACCGCCTTATCCTGATGAAAAATCAGAAAAGGAGACTCACAAGAAAGAGCAGATAATTCAGAAACTCTTCTGGCAGAAGAGATGGCCAAAAGGAACAAAACTTTCCAAGAAAGCAATTTAATGTCCAATGAATGCATAGGTTCAAACGGAGGAGCTTGAAGAGCTCCCAGAACCAAATTCAAACTCCATGGAGGAGAAATTGACTTAATGACAGGTTTTATACGAACCAAAGCTTGTACAAAACAATGAATATCAGGAAGAATAGCAATCTTTCTGTGAAAAAAAACAGAAAGAGCAGAGATTTGTCCTTTCAAGGAACTTGCGGACAAACCCTTATCTAAACCATCCTGAAGAAATTGTAATATTCTCGGAATTCTAAAAGAATACCAAGAAAAATGATGAGTAAGACACCAAGAAATATAAGTCTTCCAGACTCTATAATATATCTCTCTAGATACAGATTTACGAGCCTGTAACATAGTATCAATCACAGAGTCAGAGAAACCTCTTTGACTAAGAATCAAGCGTTCAATCTCCATACCTTTAAATTTAAGGATTTCAGATCCGGATGGAAAAAAGGACCTTGCGACAGAAGGTCTGGTCTTAACGGAAGAGTCCATGGTTGGCAAGATGCCATCCGGACAAGATCCGCATACCAAAACCTGTGAGGCCATGCCGGAGCTATTAGCAGAACAAACGAGCATTCCCTCAGAATCTTGGAGATTACTCTTGGAAGAAGAACTAGAGGCGGAAAGATATAGGCAGGATGATACTTCCAAGGAAGTGATAATGCATCCACTGCCTCCGCCTGAGGATCCCGGGATCTGGACAGATACCTGGGAAGTTTCTTGTTTAGATGAGAGGCCATCAGATCTATCTCTGGAAGCCCCCACATTTGAACAATCTGAAGAAATACCTCTGGGTGAAGAGACCATTCGCCCGGATGCAACGTTTGGCGACTGAGATAATCCGCTTCCCAATTGTCTACACCTGGGATATGAACCGCAGAGATTAGACAGGAGCTGGATTCCGCCCAAACCAAAATTCGAGATACTTCTTTCATAGCCAGAGGACTGTGAGTCCCTCCTTGATGATTGATGTATGCCACAGTTGTGACATTGTCTGTCTGAAAACAAATGAACGATTCTCTCTTCAGAAGAGGCCAAAACTGAAGAGCTCTGAAAATTGCACGGAGTTCCAAAATATTGATCGGTAATCTCACCTCCTGAGATTCCCAAACTCCCTGTGCCGTCAGAGATCCCCACACAGCTCCCCAACCTGTGAGACTTGCATCTGTTGAAATTACAGTCCAGGTCGGAGGAACAAAAGAAGCCCCCTGAATTAAACGATGGTGATCTGTCCACCACGTTAGAGAGTGTCGAACAATCGGTTTTAAAGATATTAATTGATATATCTTCGTGTAATCCCTGCACCATTGGTTCAGCATACAGAGCTGAAGAGGTCGCATGTGAAAACGAGCAAAGGGGATCGCGTCCGATGCAGCAGTCATAAGACCTAGAATTTCCATGCATAAGGCTACCGAAGGGAATGATTGAGACTGAAGGTTTCGACAAGCTGTAATCAATTTTAGACGTCTCTTGTCTGTTAAAGACAGAGTCATGGATACTGAATCTATCTGGAAACCCAGAAAGGTTACCCTTGTTTGAGGAATCAAAGAACTTTTTGGTAAATTGATCCTCCAACCATGATCTTGAAGAAACAACACAAGTCGATTCGTATGAGACTCTGCTAAATGTAAAGACTGAGCAAGTACCAAGATATCGTCCAAATAAGGAAATACCACAATACCCTGTTCTCTGATTACAGACAGAAGGGCACCGAGAATCTTTGTGAAAATTCTTGGAGCTGTAGCTAGGCCAAACGGTAGAGCCACAAATTGGTAATGCTTGTCTAGAAAAGAGAATCTCAGGAACTGAAAATGATCTGGATGAATCGGAATATGCAGATATGCATCCTGTAAATCTATTGTGGACATATAATTCCCTTGCTGAACAAAAGGCAATATAGTCCTTACAGTTACCATCTTGAACGTTGGTATCCTTACATAACGATTCAATAATTTTAGATCCAGAACTGGTCTGAAGGAATTCTCCTTCTTTGGTACAATGAAGAGATTTGAATAAAACCCCATCCCCTGTTCCGGAACTGGAACTGGCATAATTACTCCAGCCAACTCTAGATCTGAAACACAATTCAGAAATGCTTGAGCTTTCACTGGATTTACTGGGACACGGGAAAGAAAAAATCTCTTTGCAGGAGGTCTCATCTTGAAACCAATTCTGTACCCTTCTGAAACAATGTTCTGAATCCAAAGATTGTGAACAGAATTGATCCAAATTTCTTTGAAAAAACGTAACCTGCCCCCTACCAGCTGAACTGGAATGAGGGTCGTACCTTCATGTGAACTTAGAAGCAGGCTTTGCCTTTCTAGCAGGCTTGGATTTATTCCAGACTGGAGATGGTTTCCAAACTGAAACTGCTCCTGAGGACGAAGGATCAGGCTTTTGTTCTTTGTTGAAACGAAAGGAACGAAAACGATTGTTAGCCCTGTTTTTACCTTTAGATTTTTTATCCTGTGGTAAAAAAGTTCCTTTCCCACCAGTAACAGTTGAAATAATAGAATCCAACTGAGAACCAAATAATTTGTTTCCCTGGAAAGAAATGGAAAGTAGAGTTGATTTAGAAGCCATATCAGCATTCCAAGTCTTAAGCCATAAAGCTCTTCTGGCTAAGATAGCCAGAGACATAAACCTAACATCAACTCTAATAATATCAAAAATGGCATCACAGATAAAATTATTAGCATGCTGGAGAAGAATAATAATATCATGAGAATCACGATTTGCTACTTGTTGCGCTAGGGTTTCCAACCAAAAAGTTGAAGCTGCAGCAACATCAGCCAATGATATAGCAGGTCTAAGAAGATTACCTGAACACAGATAAGCTTTTCTTAGAAAAGATTCAATTTTTCTATCTAAAGGATCCTTAAACGAGGTACCATCTGACGTAGGAATGGTAGTACGTTTAGCAAGGGTAGAAATAGCCCCATCAACTTTAGGGATTTTGTCCCAAAATTCTAACCTGTCAGGCGGAACAGGATATAATTGCTTAAAACGTTTAGAAGGAGTAAATGAATTACCCAATTTATCCCATTCTTTGGAAATCACTGCAGAAATAGCATTAGGAACAGGAAAAACTTCTGGAATAACCGCAGGAGCTTTAAAAACCTTATCCAAACGTATAGAATTAGTATCAAGAGGACTAGAATCCTCTATTTCTAAAGCAATTAGTACTTCTTTAAGTAAAGAGCGAATAAATTCTATCTTAAATAAATATGAAGATTTATCAGCATCAATCTCTGAGATAGAATCCTCTGAACCAGAAGAGTCCAAAGAATCAGAATGATGGTGTTCATTTAAAAATTCATCTGTAGAGAGAGAAGATTTAAAAGACTTTTTACGTTTACTAGAAGGAGAAATAACAGACAAAGCCTTCTTTATGGATTCAGAAACAAAATCTCTTATGTTATCAGGAACATTCTGCACCTTAGATGTTGAGGGAACTGCAACAGGCAATGGTACATTACTAAAGGAAATATTATCTGCTTTAACAAGTTTGTCATGACAATTATTACAAACAACAGCTGGAGGAATAGCTACCAAAAATTTACAGCAGATACACTTAGCTTTGGTAGATCCAGCAGGCAGTGATTTTCCTGTAGTATCTTCTGGCTCAGATGCAACGTGAGACATCTTGCAATATGTAAGAGAAAAAACAACATATAAAGCAAAATAGATCAAATTCCTTATAAGACAGTTTCAGGAATGGGAAAGAATGCCAAATATCAAGCTTCTAGCAACCAGAAGCAAATGAAAAATGAGACTGAAATAATGTGGAGACAAAAGCGACGCCCATATTTTTTAGCGCCAAATAAGACGCCCACATTATTTGGCACCTAAATGCTTTTGGCGCCAAAAATGACGCCACATCCGGAACGCCGACATTTTTGGCGCAAAATAACGTAAAAAAATGACGTAACTTCCGGCGACACGTATGACGCCGGAAACGGAAAAGAATTTTTGCGCCAAAAAAGTCCGCGCCAAGAATGACGCAATAAAATGAAGCATTTTCAGCCCCCGCGAGCCTAACAGCCCACAGGGAAAAAAGTCAAATTTTTGAGGTAAGAAAAATATGATAATTCAATGCATAATCCCAAATATGAAACTGACTGTCTGAAAATAAGGAAAGTTGAACATTCTGAGTCAAGGCAAATAAATGTTTGAATACATATATTTAGAACTTTATAAATAAAGTGCCCAACCATAGCTTAGAGTGTCACAGAAAATAAGACTTACTTACCCCAGGACACTCATCTACATGTTTGTAGAAAGCCAAACCAGTACTGAAACGAGAATCAGTAGAGGTAATGGTAAATATAAGAGTATATTGTCGATCTGAAAAGGGAGGTAAGAGATGAATCTCTACGACCGATAACAGAGAACCTTATGAAATAGACCCCGTAGAAGGAGATCACTGCATTCAATAGGCAATACTCTCTTCACATCCCTCTGACATTCACTGCACGCTGAGAGGAAAACCGGGCTCCAACTTGCTGCGGAGCGCATATCAACGTAGAATCTAGCACAAACTTACTTCACCACCTCCCTTGGAGGCAAAGTTTGTAAAACTGATTTGTGGGTATGGTGAGGGGTGTATTTATAGGCATTTTAAGGTTTGGGAAACTTTGCCCCTCCTGGTAGGAATGTATATCCCATACGTCACTAGCTCATGGACTCTTGTTAATTACATGAAAGAAAAGGACCTTGTGATAGAAGGTCTGGTCTTAACGGAAGAGTCCACGGTTGGCAAGTGGCCATCCGGACAAGATCCGCATACCAAAACCTGTGAGGCCATGCTGGAGCCACCAGCAGAATAAACGAACGTTCCTTAGAATCTTGGAAAAAGAACTATAGGCGGAAAGATATAAGCAGGATGATACTTCCAAGGAAGTGACAATGCATCCACTACTTCCGCCTGAGGATCCCTGGATCTGGACAGATACCTGGGAAGCTTCTTGTTTAGATGAGAAGCCATTAGATCTATTTCTGGAAGTCCCCATATTTGAACAATCTGAAGAAATACCTCTGGGTGAAGAAACCATTCGCCCGGATGTAGTGTTTGGCGACTGAGATAATCCGCTTCCCAATTGTCTATACCTGGGATATGAACCGCAGAAATTAGACAGGAGCTGGATTCCGCCCATACAAGTATTCGAGAGACTTCTTTCATAGCCAGAGGACTGCGAGTTCCTCCTTGATGATTGACATATGCCACGGTTGTGACATCGTCCGTCTAGAAACAAATGAACGACTCTCTCTTTAGAAGAGGCCACGACTGAAGAGCTCTGAAAATTGCACGGAGTTCCAAAAATGTTGATTGGTAATCTCACCTCCTGAGATTCCCAAACCCCTTGTGCTGTCAGAAACCCCCATACAGCTCCCCAACCTGTCAGATTTGCATCTGTTGAGATCACAGTCTAGGTTGGAGGAACAAAAAGAAGCCCCCTGAACTAAACGATGGTGATCTGTCCACCACGTCAGAGAGTGTCGAACAATCGGTTTTAAAGATATTAATTGAGATATCTTTGTATAATCCCTGCACCACTGGTTCAGCATACAGAGCTGAAGAGGTCGCATGTGAAAACGAGCAAAGGGAATCGCATCCAATGCAGCAGTCATCAGACCTAGAATTTCCATGCATAAGGCTACCGAAGGGAATGATTGAGACTGAAGGTTTCGATAAGCTGAAACCAATTTCAGACACTTCTTGTCCGTCAGAGACAGAATCAAGAACACTAAATCCATCAGGAAACCTAAAAAGGTTACCCTTGTCTGAGGAATCAAACAAACTTTTTGGTAAATTGATCCTCCAATCATGTTCTTGAAGAAACAACACTTATAAAAGACTGAAAAGGTTCTTTCTAGAGAAAATGAGCAAAGTGAATTGAATCCAATGCTGTGGCCATAAGACCTAAAAACTTCTATGCATATAAAGCAACTGAAGGAACTAATAGAGACTAAAGGTACCGATAGACGGAACCCAATAACATTATCCCTTGTCTGATAGAGACAAAGACAGTGACATAATCTATCTGGAAACCTAAAAAAGGTGACCCTTGTGTGAGGGATCAAGAGCTTTAGAAAAGAAGATCCTCTAACTATGTCCTGAAGAGTAAGTGAATCATATGAGATTCCGCATCCTCAGAAAATAATCTGAATGAAAACAGAAAAATGAAAATATGCATTTATTGTATCTAATGAAAACAAATAATGCTATCAAAGACCATAAAAAGGTAAAATAGTTTGAATAAAACTCCAAAACCCGGTTCCTCAAAAGAAACTGGAAGAAATACCCCAGAAGATTCCAGGTCTGAGCAGCGCTTGAACCCCATGGGTGCCCAGCCATGCTTCAACAGTACCCAAAATATATAGGACAGAAACACAGTTAAAGAAAGTGTTAGCCTTGCTGGAATAAAATCAAAGAAATTTTGGACAAAATAAATTTCAAAGAAGCCTTAACCTGCCCCTTACCAGCCAAGCTGGAATATGGCACGTAGATCGCAAAATTAGGGAGCTGATTTCGAACTCCAATTATAGACATGTTACTTGGGAAAGAACTCAGGAATTCGTTCCTTAATAAGAACAACCAAACTAGTATAAGCTTAAAGTTTTAGTCTTAGAACTCAACCTTGAAGCCCAGAGTAACAGTTAAGAATTGAATCCAATTATAAAACAAATAATTGAATATCTTAGAACAAAGGAAATATGGATTTATTTATTTTTTAAAAATCACAAAATTCTTCTAGCTAAAAAAGCTAAAGACATAGATTAACCCTCATTTGCGAAAATATTCAATAAAATGAAGACATAAATGAAATTATTAGTATGATAGTCCGGATTAAAGGACCAGCGAATACAGTGGACTTGCATAATCAATAAATGCAAAACAACAAGACAAATGCAACAGCACCTAATCTAGTAAAAGTTGTCCCTTTAACAATGCTAAAATAAATCATAATCTGATACTTGATCTTAAAGTAAACAGAGAAAATGAAGCAATTGCAATATCCAAATAAATCACAGGACCAAGAAAAGTACCTGAAACTAAATAATTTTCCATAAATAAGATACAACTATCTAAAGGAAAATAAATACTATTTTGCTATAGAAACAATAGCATAATTAGTAGAATTAGAGATAGCCCCAATAAATTGGAGAACCCTCCAAATTGAATTTAACTGCTGGCAAAGAATATAGTTTAAAACCTTTGAAGAAGGAATAAAAGAAAATTCTCAGCCTATTCCATTCCCTAGTATAGGGAATTGGAAAGAAAACCTCTAAAGAAATAAATAGGCAGAAACAATGTCAGCTAGTCTTAAAGAACTAGTTACCTTAATATCCAAAATAATCAACACCTTTTCAACAAAGAACAAATGTACTTTAATAATTGAAAAATAATAAAAGTAGATTTGTTAGTGTCAATATCTGATGAAGAAAATTTCTGAAAAAAACATCATCAGAGAAGGATAAATCAGTATGTTGTTGGTCATTTGAAACTTCAATAATTAAAAAAGAAGTGAAAAAGACCTAAAAATTTTATTAGAAGGCACAAAGTCAGACAAAGCCTTTAACATAGAATCAGAAAAATATTTCTTATAAGTCTTCTAAATATTTCTTGTAAGAAAAGAAAATATATAAAGCATAAATACTAATGGAATCCGCATGTAAAAGTATAACATAATATCTTATTACAAACCATAGCTAAAGATAAACATTTATAACATTTAAAATAAATGAACTTAGCTTTGGTAGAACTGAAACTCAGTTAAGCGTTTTTCCAAAAGTGGCTTCTGATTCAGAGTCCATTTGAGACATCTTGCAATATGTAATAGAAAAAACAACATATAAAGCAAAATTGATCAAATTCCTTAAATGACAGTTTCAGGAATGGGAAAAAAATGCCAATGAACAAGCTTCTAGCAACCAGAAGCAATAAATAATGAGACTTAAATATTGTGGAGACAACAATGACGCTCAAATTTTTTAGTGCCAAAAAAGCCGCTCACATTATTTGGCGCCTAAATGCTTTTGGCGCCAAAAATGGCGCCACATCCGGTAACGCCAACATTTTTTGGCGCAAAAACGTCAAAAAAATGACGCAACTTCCGGCGACACGTATGACGCCGGAAATGACAAGAAAATTTTTGCGCCAAGAAAGTCCGCGCCAAGAATGACGCAATAAAATGAAGCATTTTCAGCCCCCGCGAGCCTAACAGCCCACAGGAAAAAAAGTCAAATTTTAAGGTAAGAAAAAATTGAATTATTCATATGCATTATCCCAAATATGAAACTGACTGTCTGAAAATAAGGAACGTTGAACATCCTGAATCAAGGCAAATAAATGTTTAAACACATATATTTAGAACTTTATATAAAAGTGCCCAACCATAGCTTAGAGTGTCACAGAAAATAAGACTTACTTACCCCAGGACACTCATCTACATGTAGTAGAAAGCCAAACCAGTACTGAAACGAGAATCAGTAGAGGTAATGGTATATATAAGAGTATATCATCAATCTGAAAAGGGAGGTAAGAGATGAATCTCTACGACCGATAACAGAGAACCTATGAAATAGACCCCGTAGAAGGAGATCATTGAATTCAAATAGGCAATACTCCCTTCACATCCCTCTGACATTCACTGCACGCTGAGAGGAAAACCGGGCTCCAACCTGCTGCGGAGCGCATATCAACGTAGAATCTAGCACAAACTTACTTCACCACCTCCACAGGAGGAAAGTTTGTAAAAACTGATTTGTGGGTGTGGTGAGGGGTGTATTTATAGGCATTTTGAGGTTTGGGAAACTTTGCCCCTCCTGGTAGGAATGTATATCCCATACGTCACTAGCTCATGGACTCTTGCTAATTACATGAAAGAAATCACTGACTTGATAAAGTAGAAAATAATCAAAAAAATTAAGAGGTTAAAGAAAATAAATAACTCAAATAATAGCAAATGTTCAAGCAAACAAACAAACAGAAAGGATGGTCCGGAAAGCAGTCTCAATCCATATTGGGTAAAAAACAATCCTTTATTCTTAACAATTTAAAAGTGAACACAGTTCATAACAGGGTGCAAATGGTTGACAGATCTTACGCGTTTCGGCTGGTGCCGTATTCATAGATCTACTAAGTGCTAAGTCAACCTGCTTTAAAAAGGGGCTGGTTTACAGCCATTGGACAGGAAATCAACAATTAATAATTTCTTAAAGTGACTACATCTCATATATAATTGCTGCTGTGGGAATACTAGATATAATAAAATAATTTCCAACTTAGGATTTATTGAATACGCATATTTACATTAAAATGATATGCTGTTATAAAACAGGTGCTAAAGTGTGAATGACAGATTTATATACTTGTTAAGAAAGACAAATATATGCACAAATTATTCTAGTGCATTTACTCATTGTCATTAGCTAAAAAGCTAAGCTTGGGGTAAGTACATAGATTTTAAAGTACTATAATATTGTCTTAGAGTATGTAAAGAGTATACTCTCTGACTACAGCTTTCCAAAACCTGGTGCATATTTTAATATTACTAGTAATGAAGTTAAAACATTTTTTATATAATATGTAGCACACAGGAAGATGATACCAATCAAATATGATATAGAATATTTTTTACCAGTGAAGAACTGTCATAGTAGTGAGATGAAATCAGCTCTCTAAATGAATATATGGAATAGGAGTAAGGGGGAAAAAAAATAAGGTTTTGTTGAAACAACAATTCAGGGAAGTATTGCTTTCCTAGGAGCATTGTAAACATTGTTAACAAAAATATATACATACAAAAATGTATTATTAGTATTAGATCATTCCCAATAATTAATAACATCGTATTCAGAATTGAACCCTTTGGGGATTTCTTTATCTAATTTAAAAATCCAGAACATTTCTTGTCTAGAGAGTAATCGATCTCTATCCCCTCCTCTTTTTGGTATTCTAACACGTTCTATTGCCCTCCATTTGAAAAATTCAGTGTTCTGCTGATGTATGTCTAGAAAGTGTCTGGAAAGGGCTGAGCATCTTTTTTCATTATGTATATACCCAAGATGCTCTCTGATTCGTGTTCTTACATCTCTACTTGTCACTCCCACATATTGAAGTTTATGTTCTGTGCACTTAATGACATAGGTATGTTGTAGAACATATGATGCATATGAGCCCTTTGTTTGGAATGTCTGTCTTGTCATATACGAGTAAAAATCTTTACCCACCAATAAAAAAAAATCACATGACTTACATCGTGGATGGCCACACCGAAATGTGCCATTAGTCGAAAGCCAAGAGCTTGCATTGTTGGACGATTTTAGGTTGCTAGGGGAAAGTATGTTGCTAATTGTTCAATTTCTCGAAAACACGCACCTGCAGTCATCCTCTGCCACTTTTTTTTTTAGTTTTTTTATCCCCGTACAGAATGGGAAAATATAGTACAAATTTCTGGATATTCTGTTGAATATTTGGTGATAAAAAATGGCTGCTTTGTCTGTGTGTTCTTCAATTTTGGCAGCAACGTTTCTTCCCTCTTAAGGGTACATATCTCAAAGATCTTATTGATTTGTTTGGGTTTGTACCCTCTATTTTTGAATCTCTTTTTAAGTTCATTGCTCTGTGCAAGAAAATCCTTATTGTCTGAACACAGACGTTTAGTTCGAATAAACTGACTCGTCAAGATTCCTGTGTACACATGTTCAGGGTGAGCACTTTTGGCGTGCAAGATAGAATTACCTGCAATCTTTTTGCGATACAGATTTGTTTTGACCTTCCCGGTCTTTGCAGACCCTGAAAGTTCAATGTCCAGGAAAAACATTTTTTCTTTATCCCATTCATGGGAGAACTTAACACCTGTGTCCTGTGCATTCAAGTAGCAAACAAACTGTTCGGCTTCTTGTTCCCCAGATCTCCAGACTACAAGCAAATTGTCAATGTAGCGCTTGTATAGAATGATGCTCTCAGAATACACAAACCTACACTCTAGCCAACCCTTAAAAATGATGTCATACGATGGGGCAAATTTTGCCCCCATCGCAGTGCCTCGTAGCTGCAGGTAAAAAAATCCCTCGAACATAAAGAAATTATGTTCTAGGAGAAATTGTGTAACACGCAAAATGAATGCCTTTTCCACACCACCCATGTCTCTGTCCAGATCCAGAAAATAACTAATGGCCTGGAGTCCTTTATCATGTGGGATGCTGGAATACAATGATATGACGTCAATCGTCAGCCAGCTATATCCTTCCAGCCAATGGAAGTCCCTGAACATGAACAGGGCATGGGTAGTGTCTCTTAGGTAACTGTGAAGTGATTTTACTGTTCTCTGTAGGATTGAATCTAACCATTCAGACAAGGGACTGAACAATGACCCTATACCCAAGACAATGGGGCGACCCCTCACATTGTCCAAACTCTTGTGTAGCTTTGGCAGATGATGGAATATGGGGACCACTGGATTTTCAACCACCAAAAATTTGGAGGTATTCCAAGCCATGATCCCCAAACTTACCCCATCATCTAATAAAGATCTGAGTTCTTGCTGAAATAGGGTACTTGGATTTCTTTGTAGGACACAGTAAGTGAGTGGGTCGCCCAACTGTCTGTTAAGACTCCGCTATGTAGGTGTCATGATTCATAACCACTATACTTCCTCCCTTGTCTGATTGCAAATGTTGTTCTTAGAAGATGTGAATAAGTGTGATAAAAAAGGATATCGAATTGAAGGTCCTCAGTTCCTCACATAGAGAAAAGAGAAAAACATAAAATAGTGAAATAATTTTTAAACAGTATTTATATACAGTTGTGTGTTCAAATGACTACTCACATATGCCTGAGCTATCGTCAGCTCAGGTGTAAAGGCAGTCCTGATTGCAAAGCGGTCAGGATCAGCTGTATCTGTGTATATGTTGTTTTCACCAACTTCCTAATCTCCAAGAGAGAAAAAGAATATACCAATAGTGTGATATTGTTATAACACAATTTGAGTGGTCAATGATTGAAATATTACTCACACTTTCTGGGAGCTGTTTTCAAGCTCTACTATAAATGCAGACCTGACTTTTATGGCTATCAGGTTAAGCCTAGGCAGAAAGAAGTCCGGAACCGCTTCCATTCAAAATATTTAATAAATGTATAAAACTTATAAAACAAATGTAATCTGGCAAACATTTGTCACTCAGGGTTACAATGAAAAAATGTTGCAACATGTAAGTTACACTTAGTTATCAAGTCGGATGGCAACAGATTGATATAATGTATCCGTATAACAGCCAAAGTGCTTGCAGCACACACCCTTCCCTGTGAAGTATTAAAAGATGCGTAATCTCGACGTACGTTTTGCCATGCCCCTGTGGCTTTTTGAAAAAGCCACAGGGGCGCGGTAGAAGTGGCCTTTTGACCGCTACGCTTACCAGAGAAAACAACAAACAGAGCAGAAGTCTGCCAAAAATCTTTAGTTGCTTGAAAATAAAATTTAAGAGCATGCACAACATCCAAGTTATGCAAAAGACGTTCCTTCTGGGAAGAAGGGTTAGGACAAAAAGAAGGAACAACAATTTCCTGATTAATATTGCGATCCGACACTACCTTAGGGTGAAACCCCAGCTTAGAAAGGGGAATCACACTGCAGAGCCGAAAGTTCGAAAACTCTGCGAGCAGAAGAAATAGCAAGAAGAAACAAAACCTTCCAAGATAGTAAATTAATATTAACAGAATGCATCGGCGCAAACAGAGCCTGCTGCAAAACTCTAAGAACAAGGTTAAGGCTCCAAGGGGGAGTAACAAATTTAAACACAGGCCTGATTCTGACCAAGGCCTGAACAAAAGACTGAACATCTGGCAAAACTGCCAGACGTTTATGCAGAAGAATAGTCAGTGCAGAAATCTGACCCTTCAAAGTACTGACTGACAAACCCTTCTCCAGGCCCTCCTGAAGAAAAGCCAAAATTCGAGGAACCCTTACTTTGTTCCAAGAAAAACCCTTTGAATCACACCAGTGAACATATTTATACCATACCCTATGGTAAATTCTGTGAGTAACCGGTTTACAGGCCTAAAGCATAGTATCTATGACTTTCTCAGAGAAGCCACATCTAGCCAAACATAGACGTTCAATCTCCAAGCAGTCAGCTTCAGAGAAACCAGATTTGGATGAAGAAAAGGACCCTGAAGTAGAAGGTCCTTCCTGAAAGGTAACCTCCACGACGGAAGAGATGACATTGTCACCAGATCCGCGAACCAGATCCTGCGAGGCCATGCAGGAGCTATAAGAATCACAGAAGCTCTCTCCTGTTTGATGCGAGCAATTACTTGTGGAAGCAACGCAAACAGAGGAAACAGGTATGCTAGATTGAAGCTCCAAGAAACCGCTAGAGCATCTACCAGAATGGCTTGAGGATCTCTTGACCTTAAACCGTACTTTGGAAGCTTGGCGTTTTGACGAGACGCCATCAGATCCAACTCCGGAACCCCCCACCTGAGAGTTATCATTGTGAAAACCTCTGGGTGGTGAGCCCACTCTCCGGGATGAAAAGTCTGCCTGCTCAGAAAATTTGTCTCCCAGTTGTCCACCCCTGGTATGTGGATGGCAGAGAGATGGCAATCGTGAGACTCCGCCCACTGGAGAATGTGAGTCACCTCCTTCATTGCCAAGGAACTCCGAGTTCCTCCCTGGTGATTGATGTAGGCCACCGAGCTGATGTTGTCCAACTTAAATCTGATGAAGGATAAATCTGAGGAACTGGAGCAATCACTCCCAGGGATGATAGGTCCTTTACGCAGTTTAAGAAGGCCTCTCTCTTTATCTGGTTCAATGATAACCTTAAGACGTGGAAGATTTGAATCCTATTCTGTAACTGTGGGATACTATATATATATATATGGCCCATGAATCTGGAACATCGCATATCCAAGCCTGCCGGAAAAAACATAATTTATGCTTACCTGATAAATTTATTTCTCTTGTAGTTTATCCAGTCCACGGATCATCCATTACTTATGGGATATTAACTCCTCCCCAACAGGAAGTGCAAGAGGATTCACCCAGCAGAGCTGCTATATAGCTCCTCCCCTAACTGCCATTACCAGTCATTCGACCGAAAACATGCAGAGAAAGGAAAACCATAGGGTACAGTGGTGACTGTAGTTTAATGGAAAAATTACCTGCCTTAAAGTGACAGGGCGGGCCGTGGACTGGATACACTACAAGAGAAATAAATTTATCAGGTAAGCATAAATTATGTTTTCTCTTGTTAAGTGTATCCAGTCCACGGATCATCCATTACTTATGGGATACCAATACCAAAGCTAAAGTACACGGATGACGGGAGGGACAGGCAGGCTCTTTATACGGAAGGAACCACTGCCTGAAGAACCTTTCTCCCAAAAACAGCCTCCGAAGAAGCAAAAGTGTCAAATTTGTAAAATTTGGAAAAAGTATGAAGAGAAGACCAAGTTGCAGCCTTGCAAATCTGTTCAACAGAAGCCTCATTCTTAAAGGCCCAAGTGGAAGCCACAGCTCTAGTAGAATGTGCTGTAATTCTTTCAGGAGGCTGCTGTCCAGCAGTCTCATAGGCTAACCGTATTATGCTACGAAGCCAAAAGGAGAGAGAGGTAGCCGAAGCTTTTTGACCTCTCCTCTGACCAGAATAAACGACAAACAGGGAAGACGTTTGTCGAAAATCCTTAGTTGCCTGTAGATAAAATTTCAGGGCACGGACTACATCTAGATTGTGTAGCAGACGTTCCTTTTTCGAAGAAGGATTAGGACACAAAGATGTAACCACAATCTCTTGATTGATATTCCTGTTAGTGACCACCTTAGGTAGGAACCCAGGTTTAGTACGCAGAACTACCTTGTCTGAATGAAAAATCAGATAAGGAGAATCACAATGTAAGGCAGATAACTCAGAGACTCTTCGAGCCGAGGAAATCGCCATTAAAAACAGAACTTTCCAAGATAACAACTTGATATCAATGGAATGAAGGGGTTCAAACGGAACCCCCTGTAAAACATTAAGAACTAAGTTCAAACTCCATGGTGGAGCAACAGTTTTAAACACAGGCTTGATCCTAGCTAAAGCCTGACAAAAAGCTTGAACGTCCGGAACTTCTGACAGACGTTTGTGTAAAAGAATGGACAGAGCTGAAATCTGTCCCTTTAAGGAACTAGCGGATAAACCCTTTTCTAAACCTTCTTGTAGAAAAGACAATATCCTCGGAATCCTAACCTTACTCCATGAGTAACTCTTGGATTCGCACCAATATAAGTATTTGCGCCATATCTTATGGTAAATCTTTCTGGTAACAGGCTTCCTAGCCTGTATTAAGGTATCAATAACTGACTCAGAAAAACCACGTTTTGATAAAATCAAGCGTTCAATTTCCAAGCAGTCAGCTTCAGAGAAATTAGATTTTGATGTTTGAAGGGACCCTGGATCAGAAGGTCCTGTTTCAGAGGTAGCGACCAAGGTGGACAGGATGACATGTCCACTAGATCTGCATACCAAGTCCTGCGTGGCCATGCAGGCGTTATTAGAATCACTGATGCTCTCTCCTGTTTGATTCTGGCAATCAATCGAAGAAGCATCGGGAAGGGTGGAAACACATAAGCCATCCCGAAGGTCCAAGGTGCTGTCAAAGCATCTATCAGAACCGCTCCCGGATCCCTGGATCTGGACCCGTAACGAGGAAGCTTGGCGTTCTGTCGAGACGCCATGAGATCTATCTCTGGTTTGCCCCAACGTCGAAATATTTGGGCAAAGACCTCCGGATGAAGTTCCCACTCCCCCAGATGAAAAGTCTGACGACTTAAGAAATCCGCCTCCCAGTTCTCCACTCCCGGGATGTGGATTGCTGACAGGTGGCAAGAGTGAGACTCTGCCCAGCGAATTATCTTTGATACTTCCATCATTGCTAGGGAGCTTCTTGTCCCTCCCTGATGGTTGATGTAAGCTACAGTCGTGATGTTGTCCGACTGAAACCTGATGAACCCCCGAGTTGTTAACTGGGGCCAAGCCAGAAGGGCATTGAGAACTGCTCTCAATTCCAGAATGTTTATTGGTAGGAGACTCTCCTCCTGATTCCATTGTCCCTGAGCCTTCAGAGAATTCCAGACAGCGCCCCAACCTAGTAGGCTGGCGTCTGTTGTTACAATTGTCCAGTCCGGCCTGCTGAATGGCATCCCCCTGGACAGATGTGGCCGAGAAAGCCACCATAGAAGAGAATTTCTGGTCTCTTGATCCAGATTCAGAGTAGGGGACAAGTCTGAGTAATCCCCATTCCACTGACTTAGCATGCACAATTGCAGCGGTCTGAGATGTAGACGTGAAAAGGGTACTATGTCCATTGCTGCTACCATTAAGCCGATCACCTCCATGCATTGAGCTACTGACGGGTGTTGAATGGAATGAAGGACACGGCATGCATTTTGAAGCTTTGTTAACCTGTCTTCTGTCAGGTAAATCTTCATTTCTACAGAATCTATAAGAGTCCCCAAGAAGGGAACTCTTGTGAGTGGAAAGAGAGAACTCTTATTTTCGTTCACCTTCCATCCATGCGACCTTAGAAATGCCAGTACTAACTCTGTATGAGACTTGGCAGTTTGAAAGCTTGAAGCTTGTATCAGAATGTCGTCTAGGTACGGAGCTACCGCAATTCCTCGCGGTCTTAGTACCGCCAGAAGAGCACACAGAACCTTTGTGAAGATTCTCGGAGCCGTAGCCAATCCGAATGGAAGAGCTACAAACTGGTAATGCCTGTCTAGAAAGGCAAACCTTAGATACCGGTAATGATCTTTGTGAATCGGTATGTGAAGGTAAGCATCCTTTAAATCCACTGTGGTCATGTACTGACCCTTTTGGATCATGGGTAAAATTGTCCGAATAGTTTCCATTTTGAACGATGGAACTCTTAGGAATTTGTTTAGGATCTTTAAATCCAAGATTGGCCTGAAAGTTCCCTCTTTTTTGGGAACCACAAACAGATTTGAGTAAAACCCTTGTCCTTGTTCCGACCGTGGAACCTGGATGGATTACTCCCATTAATAAAAGATCTTGTACGCTGCGTAGAAACGCCTCTTTCTTTATTTGGTTTGTTGACAACCTTGACAGATGAAATCTCCCTCTTGGGGGAGAGAATTTGAAGTCTAGAAGGTATCCCTGAGATATGATCTCTAACGCCCAGGGATCCTGGACATCTCTTGCCCAAGCCTGGGCGAAGAGAGAAAGTCTGCCCCCCACTAGATCCGTTCCCGGATCGGGGGCCCTCGATTCATGCTGTCTTAGGGGCAGCAGCAGGTTTCCTGGCCTGCTTGCCCTTGTTCCAGGACTGGTTAGGTCTCCAGCCTTGTCTGTAGCGAGCAACAGCTCCTTCCTGTTTTGGTGCAGAGGAAGTTGATGCTGCTCCTGCTTTGAAATTACGAAAGGAACGAAAATTAGACTGTCTAGCCTTAGGTTTGGCTCTGTCTTGAGGCAGGGCATGGCCTTTACCTCCTGTAATGTCAGCGATAATTTCTTTCAACCCGGGCCCGAATAAGGTCTGCCCTTTGAAAGGTATATTAAGCAATTTAGATTTAGAAGTAACGTCAGCTGACCAGGATTTTAGCCACAGTGCTCTGCGTGCCTGAATGGCGAATCCGGAATTCTTAGCCGTAAGTTTAGTTAAATGTACTACGGCATCTGAAATAAATGAGTTAGCTAACTTAAGGGCTTTAAGCTTGTGTGTAATCTCATCTAATGGAGCTGATTCAAGTGTCTCTTCCAGAGACTCAAACCAAAATGCTGCTGCAGCCGTGACAGGCGCAATGCATGCAAGAGGTTGTAATATAAAACCTTGTTGAACAAACATTTTCTTAAGGTAACCCTCTAACTTTTTATCCATTGGATCTGAAAAGGCACAGCTATCCTCCACCGGGATAGTGGTACGCTTAGCTAAAGTAGAAACTGCTCCCTCCACCTTAGGGACCGTTTGCCATAAGTCCCGTGTGGTGGCGTCTATTGGAAACATCTTTCTAAATATCGGAGGGGGTGAGAACGGCACACCGGGTCTATCCCACTCCTTAGTAACAATTTCAGTAAGTCTCTTAGGTATAGGAAAAACGTCAGTACTCGCCGGTACCGCAAAATATTTATCCAACCTACACATTTTCTCTGGTATTGCAACTGTGTTACAATCATTCAGAGCCGCTAACACCTCCCCTAGTAATACATGGAGGTTTTCCAGCTTAAATTTAAAATTTGAAATATCTGAATCCAGTTTGTTTGGATCAGAACCGTCACCCGCAGAATGAAGCTCTCCGTCCTCATGTTCTGCAAATTGTGACGCAGTGTCTGACATGGCCCTAATATTATCAGCGCACTCTGTTCTCACCCCAGAGTGATCACGCTTACCTCTTAGTTCTGGTAATTTAGCCAAAACTTCAGTCATAACAGTAGCCATATCCTGTAATGTGATTTGTAATGGCCGCCCAGATGTACTCGGCGCTACAATATCACGCACCTCCCGAGCGGGAGATGCAGGTACTGACACGTGAGGCGAGTTAGTCGGCATAACTCTCCCCTCGTTGTTTGGTGAAATATGTTCAATTTGTACAGATTGACTTTTATTTAAAGTAGCATCAATACAGTTAGTACATAAATTTCTATTGGGCTCCACTTTGGCTTTAGCACATATAGCACAGATATCTTCCTCTGAATCAGACATGTTTAACACACTAGCAAATAAACTAGCAACTTGGAAATACTTTTCAAGTAATTTACTATAATATGAAAACGTACTGTGCCTATAAGAAGCACAGAAAAAGTTATGACAGTTGAAAATTAATAAACTGAAAAGTTATAGCATCAAATCTTTGTAAAAAACACAATTTTAGCAAAGGATTGCTCCCATTAGCAAAGGATAACTAACCCTGATAGCAGAAAAAAAAAAAAAAATACAGAAATAAACGTTTTTTTTTTATCACAGTCAACTACAATCTCACAGCTCTGCTGTGAGTGATTACCTCCCTCAAAACAAGTTTTGAAGACCCCTGAGTTCTGTAGAGATGAACCGGATCATGCAGGGAAGACAATAAACTTCTGACTGAATTTTTTGATGCGTAGCAAAAGCACCAAAAAAGGTCCCTCCCCCTCACACATAACAGTGAGAGAGATCAGTAAACTGTCATAAATTAAATAAAACGACTGCCAAGTGGAAAAAAATAGTGCCCAAAACATTTTTTCACCCAGTACCTCAGAAAATTAAACGATTTTACATGCCAGCAAAAAACGTTTAACATTAATAAATTGAGTGTTAATAAAAAGCCTGTTGCTAGTCCCTGCAAATTAGGCTAAAGTTTTATGCATACAGTATAATTCCAGTGAAGTGCCATTCCCCAGAATACTGAAGTGTAAAATATACATACATGACAGCCTGATACCAGTTGCTACTACTGCATTTAAGGCTGAGTTTACATTATATCGGTATGGCAGAATTTTCTCATCAATTCCATTGTCAGAAAATAATAAGCTGCTACATACCTCTTTGCAGATTAATCTGCCCGCTGTCCCCTGATCTGAAGTTTACCTCTCCTCAGATGGCCGAGAACAGCAACCTGATCTTAACTACTCCGGTTAAAATCATAGAAAAACTCAGGTAGATTCTTCTTCAAATTCTACCAGAGAAGGAATAACACACTCCGGTGCTATTATAAAATAACAAACTTTTGATTGAAGGTATGAAACTAAGTATAATCACCACAGTCCTCTCACACATCCTATCTATTCGTTGGGTGCAAGAGAATGACTGGTAATGGCAGTTAGGGGAGGAGCTATATAGCAGCTCTGCTGGGTGAATCCTCTTGCACTTCCTGTTGGGGAGAAGTTAATATCCCATAAGTAATGGATGATCCGTGGACTGGATACACTTAACAAGAGAAAAAGGAAAGCCTGCCCCCTACTTGATCCACTACAGTATCGAGGGCGGCCCTTTCATGTTGATTTAGAATCAAGGATTCTTGGCTTGCTTCCCCCTATTCCAAGGCTGACAGGACCTCCAAGAAGACTTGGATTGATCCGACTAGGAAGAGGAAGACTTCTGTCCCTTAAAGTTATGAAAGGAACGAAAATTAGAATTCTGGTGACCCTTAGGTCTATTCTTTTTATCCTGAGGTAGGAAAGAACCCTTTCCACCTGTAATGTCAGAAATTATTTCTGCCAGACCTGATCCAAACAAGGTTTTACCCTTATAAGTCAGAGATAAAAGCTTGGACTTGGATGTAACATCTGCAGACCAAGATTTTAAAGGGACAATTAACTCAAATTTTATCTTTCATGATTCAGATAGAGCATGCAATTTTAAGCAACTTTCTAATTTACTCCTATTAACAACTTTTCTTCATTCTCTTGGTGTCTTTTTTGAAAAGCAAGAATGTAAGATTAGATGCCGGACCATTTTTGGTAAACAACCTTGGTTGTCCTTGATGATTGGACAGCACCAATAAACAAGTGCTGTCCGTGGTCTGAACCAAAAATTATTTGGCTCCTTAGCTTAAATGCCTTCTTTTTCAAATAAAGATAGCAATAGAATGAAAAAAAAATGATAATAGGAATAAATTAGAAAGTTGCTTAAAATTGCATGCTCTATATGAATCACAAAAGAAAAAAATTGGGTTCAGTGTCCCTTTAACCACAGACCTCTGCGAGCTAAAACAGTAAAACCAGAAATCTAGATGACTAGATACTATATCTAAAGCCCAAGGATCTGGAACATCGCGTATCCAAGCCTGTCAGAAAAAAAAGGCTGCCCTGCCAATACAGGATTGGGGGCGGTCCTTTTATCTTTATTTAAAATCAATGGAGGGTTTCTTGGCTTGCTTCCCCCTATTCCAAGGCTGACTGGACCTCCAAGAAGACTTGGATTGATCCGACTTGGAAGAGGAAGACTTCTGTTCCTTAAAGTTATGAAAAGAACGAAAATTAGAATTCTGGCGACCCTTAGGTCTATTCTTTTTCTCCTGAGGTAGGAAAGAACCCTTTCCACCTGTAATGTCAGAAATTATTTCTGCCAGACCTGGACCAAACAAGATCTTACCCTTATAAGGCAAAGAGAAAAGCTTGGACTTGATTGTAACATCGGCAGACCAAGATTTTAAACACAGAGCTCTGTGAGATAAAACAGTAAAACCAGAAATCTTAGCACCCCCCAGCCTAAGAACTTGCATGTTGGCATCACAAATAAAGGTATTGGCAGACTTGGGAGCCTTGAGCCTGTCTTGGATCTCCTCTATAGTAGTCTCCTCTAGGATAAGATTAGATAAGTCATAGCACCAATAAGATGCTGCCCCCACAACTGTAGCAATACTAGCAACAGGTTGCCACTGTAATCCCTGATGAATGTACATCTTCTTCAAAAAAGCCTCAAGCTTCTCATCCATGGGACCCTTGAAAGAACAACTATATTCAATAGGATAGCCAGAGTAGAGAGAGCTCCCTCTACCTTGGGCACTGTGCTCTACGAGTCACAAATAGCTTCAGCAACAGGAAACATCTTTTTAAAAACAGGGGAAGGGGAAAAAGGAATCCCTGGTTTATCCTATTCATGAGTTATGATATCAGCCATACGGTCTGGAACTGGAAACACTTCCACAGATGAGGGTACATCATATACCCTATTAAGCTAACTAGAACTCTTTGGATTCTCCACAACAGAAGCGTTAGATTCTTCCAAAGTAGCAAGAACCTCCTTCAAAAGAACTCGAAGGTGTTCTAACTTAAATCTGAAATTAATTTCCTCTGCATCTGCAGAATTAGTCACTACAGTATCAGAATCTGACAACTCCCCCTCAGAAGCCACTGAAGAATCATCCTCATCAGATAATTGAGACAAACTGACTAACGCAGCCTTACTAACATCAATATGTTTAGATTTCCTCTTACGCTAACCAGAAACCTTTGGAAAGCTGATAAAGCTGCAGAAACAGCAGAAGTAATCTGCGCAGCAAAATCCCCAGGTAAAAAACAACAACACCCCCAGTAGTTTGAGAGGAACCACAGGACACTGCATGTGAAGCTTGGGAAGCTTATGGGGAAAGCTGAGGCGTAGCTAGGATAACACTGTCCTGAGAGACCGGAGGCTCAGGGAGAGACATCCTATCTTTAAACATTAAAGTTTTATTTAGACATGAAGAGCAAAACTGTACAGGAGGAATTATCTTAGCCTTCAAACACAATAAGCATTTTTGAAATGAATCAACTTCAGGAATAGCATCAATAATTGGGTATCAGTTCCTAGCAATTAACAAGAATTTTAAATGCCAAATAAGGTTTATTTATATGAAGCAATAAAACATAAATAAGCACCTAAAACCACAATATATATAAAATGTTTTTTTTTGCGGTTATGTATTTATACATAATCTAATTTTCAAGTATTTTATCGTAAAACATAAACTTTCAATTTGAGTATACTAATTAAGATATCATGGTGAATGTGCAACTGTAAAGTATATGTAAGACTCAAATTGAAGTTTAAATGCAATGATTGGCTTGAGCACAGTTCAGCTGTGAAAGGGTTAAAACAATGTATATAACCAACACTTTTTTTTAAATGAAATTGTAGGAGAGACAATATTAATTTTGCAAACATAATTTCATTCTGTACTAGCAGTCAAGTGGCAACTAATGCAGTAGAGCGATGTGGACGACCAAATCACTGTCAAATTACAGGTCCTATAAATAATTCTCTCTATTATTAAAGGAACATGAAACCCAATTTTTTTCTTTCATGATTCAGATAGAGCATGTAACTTTAGATAACTTTCATGTATTTCTATTATCTAATTTGTTTTGTACTCTTTCTATCCTTTGTTGAAAAGTATACCCAGTTAGGCTCAGAAGCTGCTGATTGGTGACTACACATATATGCCCTTGCCACTGGCTTCCAGCTAGCTCCCAGTAGTGCATTACTGTTCTTTCAACAAAGGATTCCAAAAGAATGAAGCAAATTAGATAATAGAAGTAAATTGGAAGAAGTTGTTTAAAATTGTATGATCTATCTGAATAATCAAAGAAAGTGGGTTTCATGTCCCTTTAAGAAATATACTTGATCTAATTTAAATAAACCTAGTTACTCAATAATGAAGATATACATTAAAGGGACAGTCAAGTAAAAAAAAAAACTTTAATGATTCAAATATGCATTGCCATTTTAAACAACTTTCCAATTTACTTTTATTACCAATTTTGCTTTGTTCACTTGGTATTCTTAGTTGAAAGCTAAACCTAGGAGGTTCATATGCTAATTTCTTAGACCTTGAAGGCCACCTCTAATATGAAAGAATGTTGACAGTTTTTCACCACTAGAGGGCGTTAGTTCATGTGTTTCATATAGATAACATTGAGCTCAGGCACGTGAAGCTCCTAGGAGTCAGCACTGATTGGCTAAAAATGCAAGTCTGTCAAAAGAACTGAAATAAGGGGGCAGTTTGCAGAGGTTTAGATACAAGTTAATCACAGAGGTAAAAAGTGCATTAATATATCTGTGTTGGTTATGCAAAACTGGGGAATGGGCAATAAAGGGATTATCTATCTTTATAAACAACAACAACAATTCTGGTTTTTACTGTCTTTTTAAATACAAAACCTAAAGGACTAATATGATGTTCCAAGAGCTGCAACATATCTTTAAATGGATAGTAAAGTCCAAATCAAACTTTCATGATTCAGGGTTTGTCATTTTTAAAAAACTTTCTAATTTACTTTTATCATCACATCTGCTTGTTCTCTTGGTATTCTTAGTTGAAAGCTAAATTTAGGTAGGCTCACATGCTAATTTCTAAGCCCTTGAAGGCCGTCTCTCATCTGAATGCATTTGATCATTTTTCACAGCTAGAGGGCGTTAGTTCATGTGTTTCATATTAATAACATTGTGCTCACACATGTGGAGTTATTTTAGAGTCAGCACTAATTGCCTGAAATGCAAGTCTGTCACAAGATCTGAGATAAGGGGGCAGTCTGCAGAAGCTTAGATACAAGTTAATTACAGAGGTAAAAAGTATATTTCTAAATCAGTGTTGGTTACGCAAAACTGGGGAATGGTAAAAAACAGAATTTATGCTTACCTGATAAATTTCTTCCTCTTGCGATGTATCAAGTCCACGGATTCATCGATACTTGTGGGATATTCTCCTTCCTAACAGGAAGTGGCAAAGAGAGCACCCACAGCAGAGCTGTCTATATAGCTCCTCCCTTAGCTCCACCCCTCCAGTCATTCGACCGAAGGCTAGGAAGAAAAAGGAGAAACTATAGGGTGCAGAGGTGACTGAAGTTTTTTAAATAAAAATATACTACCTGTCTTAAACAGACAGGGCGGGCCGTGGACTTGATACATCGCAAGAGAAAGAAATTTATCAGGTAAGCATAAATTCTGTTTTCTCTTGCTAGATGTATCGAGTCCACGGATTCATCCATACTTGTGGGATACCTATACCAAAGCTTTAGGACACGGATGAAGGGAGGGACAAGACAGGTACCTTAAACGGAAGGCACCACTGCTTGTAGAACCTTTCTCCCAAAAATAGCCTCCGAAGAAGCAAAAGTATCAAATTTGTAAATTTTGGAAAAAGTATGAAGCGAAGACCAAGTCGCCGCCTTACAGATCTGTTCAACAGAAGCCTCATTTGTAAAAGCCCATGTGGAAGCCACTGCTCTAGTAGAATGAGCAGTAATCCTTTCAGGAGGCTGCTGGCCAGCAGTCTCATAAGCCAAACGGATGATGCTTTTCAGCCAAAAAGAGAGGTAGCCGTAGCCTTTTGACCTCTCCGCTTACCAGAATAGACAACAAACAACGAAGATGTTTGACGAAAATCTTTAGCTGCTTGTAAGTAAAACTTTAAAGCATGAACCACATCAAGATTGTGCAACAGACGTTACTTCTTGGAAGAAGGATTAGGACACAGAGAAGGAACAACAATTTCCTGACTGATATTGCTGTAGTAACAAACTTAGGTAGGAACCCAGGCTTAGTACGCAAAGCCACCTTATCCACATGGAACACAAGATAAGGTGAGTCACATTGTAATGCAGATAGTTCAGACACTCTTCGAGCTGAAGAGATAGCAACAAGAAACAGAACTTTCCAAGATAGAAGATTAATATCTATGGAATGCATGGGTTCAAACAGAACCCCTTGAAGAACTTTAAGAAGTAAATTCAAACTCCATGGCGGAGCAACAGGTTTAAACACAGGCTTGATTCTAACCAAAGCCTGACTAAACGCCTGAACGTCTGGAACATCAGCCAGACGTTTGTGTAAAAGAATAGACAAAGCAGATATTTCTCCCTTTAAGGAACTAGCTGATAATCCCTTCTCCAATCCGTCTTGGAGAAAAGACAATATCCTAGGAATCCTAATCTTACTCCATGAGTAACCCTTGGATTCATACCAATAAAGATATTTTCGCCATATCTTATGATAAATTTTCCTGGTGACAGGCTTTCTAGCCTGAATCAGGGTATCAATGACCGACTCAGAGAAACCACGCTTTGATAAAAACATAATTTATGCTTACCTGATAAATTCCTTTCTCCTGTAGTGTAGTCAGTCCACGGGTCATCCATTACTTATGGGATATTAACTCCTCCCCAACAGGAAGTGCAAGAGGATCACCCAAGCAGAGCTGCTATATAGCTCCTCCCCTCTACGTCACACCCAGTCATTCGACCGAAAACCAAACGAGAAAGGAGAAACTATAGGGTGCAGTGGTGACTGGAGTATAATTTAAAATTTAGACCTGCCATAAAAAACAGGGCGGGCCGTGGACTGACTACACTACAGGAGAAAGGAATTTATCAGGTAAGCATAAATTATGTTTTCTCCTGTTAAGTGTAGTCAGTCCACGGGTCATCCATTACTTATGGGATACCAATACCAAAGCTAAAGTACACGGATGACGGGAGGGACAGGCAGGATCTTTATACGGAAGGAACCACTGCCTGAAGAACCTTTCTCCCAAAAACAGCCTACGAAGAAGCAAAAGTGTCAAATTTGTAAAATTTGGAAAAAGTATGAAGAGAAGACCAAGTTGCAGCCTTGCAAATCTGTTCAACAGAGGCCTCATTCTTAAAGGCCCAAGTGGAAGCCACAGCTCTAGTAGAATGAGCTGTAATCCTTTCAGGAGGTTGCTGTCCAGCAGTCTCATAGGCTAAACGTATTATGCTACGAAGCCAAAAGGATAGAGAGGTAGCAGATGCTTTTTGACCTCTCCTCTGTCCAGAATAAACGACAAACAGGGAAGAAGTTTGGCGAAAATCTTTAGTTGCCTGTAAATAAAATTTCAGGGCACGGACTACGTCTAGATTGTGCAGAAGTCGTTCCTTCTTTGAAGAAGGGTTAGGGCACAATGATGGAACAACAATCTCTTGATTGATATTCTTGTTAGTGACTACCTTAGGTAAGAACCCAGGTTTAGTACGCAGAACTACTTTATCTGAATGAAAAATCAGATAAGGAGAATCACAATGTAAGGCTGATAACTCAGAGACTCTACGAGCCGAGGAAATAGCCATTAAAAACAGAACTTTCCAAGATAACAGCTTGATATCAATGGAATGAAGGGGTTCAAACGGAACACCTTGCAGAACGTTAAGAACTAAGTTTAAGCTCCACGGTGGAGCTACAGTCTTAAACACAGGCTTAATCCTAGCCAAAGCCTGACAAAAAGCCTGAACGTCTGGAACTTCTGACAGACGTTTGTGTAAAAGGATGGACAGAGCTGAGATCTGTCCCTTTAAAGAGCTTGCAGATAAACCCTTTTCTAAACCTTCTTGTAGAAAAGACAATATCCTAGGAATCCTAACCTTACTCTATGAGTAACTCTTGGATTCGCACCAGTGTAAGTATTTAAGCCATATCTTATGGTAAATTTTCCTGGTAACAGGTTTCCTAGCCTGTATTAAGGTATCAATTACTGACTCCGAAAATCCACGCTTTGATAAAATCAAGCGTTCAATTTCCATGCAGTCAGCTTCAGAGAAATTAGATTTTGATGTTTGAAAGGACCCTGAATTAGGAGGTCCTGTCTCAGAGGCAGAGACCAAGGTGGACAGGATGACATGTCCACTAGATCTGCATACCAGGTCCTGCGTGGCCACGCAGGCGCTATTAGAATCACCGATGCTTTCTCCTGTTTGATCCTGGCAATCAAACGAGGAAGCATCGGGAAGGGTGGAAACACATAAGCCATCCTGAAGGTCCAAGGTGCTGTCAAAGCATCTATCAGGACCGCTCCCGGGTCCCTGGACCTGGACCCGTAACAAGGAAGCTTGGCGTTCTGGCAAGACGCCATGAGATCCATATCTGGTTTGCCCCAAAGTCGAAGTATTTGGGCAAAGACCTCCGGATGAAGTTCCCACTCCCCCGGATGAAAAGTCTGGCGACTTAGGAAATCCGCCTCCCAGTTCTCCACTCCTGGGATGTGGATCGCTGACAGGTGGCAAGAGTGAGACTCTGCCCAGCGAATTATCTTTGATACTTCCATCATCGCTAGGGAACTCCTTGTCCCTCCCTGATGGTTGATGTAAGCCACAGTCGTGATGTTGTCCGACTGAAACCTGATGAACCTCAGAGTTGCTAACTGAGGCCAAGCCAGAAGGGCATTGAGAACTGCTCTCAATTCCAGAATGTTTATTGGAAGGAGACTCTCCTCTTGAGTCCATGATCCCTGAGCCTTCAGGGAATTCCAGACAGCGCCCCAACCTAGTAGGCTGGCGTCTGTTGTTACAATTGTCCAGTCTGGCCTGCTGAAGGGCATCCCCCTGGACAGATGTGGCCGAGAAAGCCACCATAGAAGAGAATCTCTGGTCTCTTGATCCAGATTCAGCGTAGGGGACAAATCTGAGTAATCCCCATTCCACTGACTTAGCATGCACAATTGCAGCGGTCTGAGATGCAGGCGTGCAAAAGGAACTATGTCCATTGCCGCTACCATTAAGCCGATTACCTCCATGCATTGAGCCACTGACGGGTGTTGAATGGAATGAAGGACACGGCAAGCATTTAGAAGCTTTGTTAACCTGTCCTCTGTCAGGTAAATTTTCATTTCTACAGAATCTATAAGAGTCCCCAAGAAGGGAACTCTTGTGAGTGGTAAGAGAGAACTCTTCTCCTCGTTCACTTTCCACCCATGCGACCTTAGAAATGCCAGTACTAACTCTGTATGAGACTTGGCAGTTTGGAAGCTTGACGCTTGTATCAGGATGTCGTCTAGGTACGGAGCTACCGAAATTCCTCGCGGTCTTAGTACCGCCAGAAGAGAGCCCAGAACCTTTGTAAAGATTCTTGGAGCCGTAGCCAACCCGAAGGGAAGAGCTACAAACTGGTAATGCCTGTCTAGGAAGGCAAACCTTAGATACCGGTAATGTTCTTTGTGAATCGGTATGTGAAGGTAAGCATCCTTTAAATCCACTGTGGTCATGTACTGACCTCTTTGAATCATGGGTAAGATTGTCCGAATAGTTTCCATTTTGAACAATGGAACTCTTAGGAATTTGTTTAGGATCTTTAAATCCAATATTGGTCTGAAGGTTCCCTCTTTCTTGGGAACCACAAACAGATTTGAGTAAAACCCTTGTCCGTGTTCCGACCGCGGAACTGGGTGGATCACTCCCATTAGTAAAAGGTCTTGTACACAGCGTAGAAACGCCTCTTTCTTTATCTGGTTTGTTGACAACCTTGAAAGGTGAAATCTCCCTTGTGGAGGAGAAGCTTTGAAGTCCAGAAGATATCCCTGAGATATGATCTCCAACGCCCAGGGATCCTGGACATCTCTTGCCCAAGCCTGGGCGAAGAGAGAGAGTCTGCCCCCCACTAGATCCGTTTCCGGATCGGGGGCCCTCACTTCATGCTGTCTTAGGGGCAGCAGCAGGTTTTCTGGCCTGCTTGCCCTTGTTCCAGGTCTGGTTAGGTTTCCAGCCTTGTCTGTAGCGAGCAACAGCTCCTTCCTGTTTTGGAGCAGAGGAAGTTGATGCTGCTCCTGCCTTGAAGTTACGAAAGGCACGAAAATTAGACTGTCTAGCCCTAGGTTTGGCTCTGTCTTGAGGCAGGGCATGGCCTTTACCTCCCGTAATATCAGCGATAATTTCTTTCAAACCGGGCCCGAATAAAGTCTGCCCCTTGAAAGGTATGTTAAGTAATTTAGATTTAGAAGTTACATCAGCTGACCAGGATTTTAGCCACAGCGCTCTGCGTGCCTGAATGGCGAATCCGGAATTCTTAGCCGTAAGTTTAGTTAAATGTACTACGGCATCAGAAATAAATGAATTAGCTAGCTTAAGGGTTTTAAGCTTGTGTGTAATCTCATCTAATGGCGCTGAGTCAAGGGTCTCTTCCAGAGACTCAAACCAAAATGCTGCCGCAGCCGTGACAGGCGCAATGCATGCAAGGGGTTGCAATATAAAACCTTGTTGAACAAACATTTTCTTAAGGTAACCCTCTAACTTTTTATCCATTGGATCTGAAAAGGCACAGCTATCCTCCACCGGGATAGTGGTACGCTTAGCTAAAGTAGAAACTGCTCCCTCCACCTTAGGGACCGTTTGCCATAAGTCCCGTGTGGTGGCGTCTATTGGAAACATTTTTCTGAATATAGGAGGGGGTGAGAAAGGCACACCGGGTCTATCCCACTCCTTAGTAACAATTTCAGCAAGTCTCTTAGGTATAGGAAAAACGTCAGTACTCGTCGGTACCGCAAAATATTTATCCAACCTACACATTTTCTCTGGGATTGCAACTGTGTTACAATCATTCAGAGCCGCTAACACCTCCCCTAGTAATACACGGAGGTTTTCCAGCTTAAACTTAAAATTTGAAATGTCTGAATCCAGTTTATTTGGATCAGATCCGTCACCCGCAGAATGAAGCTCTCCGTCCTCATGTTTTGCAAATTGTGACGCAGTATCAGACATGGCCCTAGCATTATCTGCGCACTCTGTTCTCACCCCAGAGTGATCTCGTTTACCCCTAAGTTCTGGCAATTTAGACAAAACTTCAGTCATAACATTAGCCATGTCTTGTAGAGTGATTTGTAATGGCCGCCCTGATGTACTTGGCGTTACAATATCACGCACCTCCTGAGCGGGAGATGCAGGTACTGACACGTGAGGCAAGTTAGTCGGCATAACTTCCCCCTCGTTGTCTGGTGAATGTTGCTTAACATGTACAGATTGACTTTTATTTAAAGTAGCATCAATGCAATTAGTACATAAATTTCTATTGGGCTCCACCTTGGCTTTTGAACATATTGCACAAAGAGATTCCTCTGTGTCAGACATGTTTAAACAAACTAGCAATTAGACTAGCAAGCTTGGAAATACTTTTTAACTAAATTTACAAGCAATATGCAAAACGTTACTGTGCCTTTAAGAAGCACACAAAAACTGTCACAGTTGAATAACAATGAACCGGATTAGTTATAGAAACCAAATTTTCACAGTAAAAGCATAAATTTAGCAAAGGATTGCACTCATTAGCAATGGATGATTAACCCTTAATATCAGAAAAAACGGATAACAATTGAAAATATAAGCGTTTTTATCACAGTCAAAGCACAGTCTCACAGGTCTGCTGTGAGTGATTACCTCCCTCAAAACTAGTTTTGAAGACCCCTGAGCTCTGTGGAGACGTCTTGGATCATGCAGGGAGAAAAAGGCAGACTGTGACTGAATTTCTGATGCGTAGTAAAAGCGCCAAAATAGGCCCCTCCCACTCACAATACAACAGTGAGGGAAGCTCAGTAAACTGTTTTAATTCAAAACAAACGACAGCCATGTGGAAAATAACGCCCAAAACAATTTTTCACCAAGTACCTCAGATAATTAAACGATTTAACATGCCAGCAAACGTTTAAAATCTAATTTATGAAATGTCATTAAAAGCCTGCTGCTAGTCGCTCACACTGCAAGTTAGGCTAAAAGTTATATGCATACAGTATTTTCCCAGTGAAGTGCCATTCCCCAGAAATACTTAAGTGTAAACATACATACATATCAGCCTGATACCAGTTGCTACTACTGCATTTAAGGCTGTACTTACATTATATCGGTATTAGCAGTATTTTCTCAGTCAATTCCATTCCTTAGAAAATAATATACTGCAACATACCTCTTTGCAGGTGAACCTGCCCGCTGTCCCCTGATCTGAAGTTACCTCACTCCTCAGAATGGCCGAGAACAGCAAATGGATCTTAGTTACGTCCGCTAAGATCATACACAAAACTCAGGTAGATTCTTCTTCAAATTCTGCCTGAGAAGGAAACAACACACTCCGGTGTCGTTTAAAATAACAAACTTTTGATTGAACATATAAAAACTAAGTTTAATCACCACAGTCCTCTCACACATCCTATCTATTAGTTGGGTGCAAGAGAATGACTGGGTGTGACGTAGAGGGGAGGAGCTATATAGCAGCTCTGCTTGGGTGATCCTCTTGCACTTCCTGTTGGGGAGGAGTTAATATCCCATAAGTAATGGATGACCCGTGGACTGACTACACTTAACAGGAGAAAACAGACGTTCAATCTACAAGCAGTCAGACACAAAGAAATTAGATTTGGATGCTTGAACTGACCTTGGATTAGAAGGTCCTGCCTCAGCGGCAGAGTCCACAGTGGAACAGATGACATGTCCACCAGGTCTGCATACCAAGTCCTGGGTGGCCACGCAGGTGCTATCAAAATCACTGAAGCTCTCTCCTGCTTGATTCTGGCAACCAGACGTGGAAGGAGAGGAAAAGGTGGAAATACATAGGCCAGGTTGAAGGACCAGGGCACTGCTAGAGCATCTATCAGTACTGCCTGGGACCTGGACCTGTAACAAGGAAGTTTGGCGTTCTGACGGGACGCCATCAGATCCAATTCTGGTGTGCCCCATAGCCGAGTCAGCTGGACAAATACTTCCGGATGGAGCTCCCACTCTCCCGGATGAAAAGTCTGGCGACTTAGGAAATCTGCCTCCCAGTTCTCTACCCCTGGGATATGGATTGCTGAAAGATGGCAAGAGTGAGTCTCTGCCCATCGGATTATTTTGGATACTTCCATCATCGCTAGAGAACTCCGCGTTCCTCCTTGATGATTGCTATAAGCTACAGTCGTGATGTTGTCCGACTGAAATCTGATGAATTTGGCCGTAGCTAGCTGAGGCCACGCCTGAAGCGCATTGAATATCGCTCTCAGTTCTAGAATATTTATCGGGAGGAGAGTTTCCTCCTGAGACCATAAGCCCTGTGCTTTCAGGGAGTTCCAGACTGCACCCCAGCCCAGCAGGCTGGCATCTGTTGTTACTATGAGCCACTCTGGCCTGCGGAAACACATTCCCTGAGACAGGTGGCCCTGAGACAACCACCAGAGAAGAGAATCTCTGGTCTCCTGATCCAGATGTATTAGAGGAGACAAATCTGCATAATCCCCATTCCACTTTTTGAGCATGCATAGTTGCAGTGGTCTGAGGTGTAGGCGGGCAAAAGGAACTATATCCATTGCCGCTACCATGAGTCCGATTACCTCCATACACTGAGCCACTGATGGCCGAGGAATGGAACGAAGAGCTCGGCAAGTGGTTAAGAGTTTTGATTTTCTGACCTCCGTCAGAAATATTTTCATTTCTACCGAGTCTATCAGAGTCCCTAGGAAGGAAACTCTTGTGAGAGGGAAGAGAGAACTCTTTTTTATGTTCACCTTCCACCCGTGAGATCTCAGAAAAGCCAACACGATGTCCGTGTGGGACTTGGTTAGTTGGAAAGTCGACGCCTGAATTAAGATGTCGTCTAGATAAGGCGCTACTGCTATGCCCCGCGGTCTTAGAACCGCCAACAGGGACCCTAGCACCTTTGTGAAAATTCTGGGAGCCGTGGCCAACCCGAAGGGAAGGGCCACAAACTGGAAATGCCTGTCCAGAAAGGCTAATCTGAGGAACTGATGATGATCTCTGTGAATAGGGATGTGTAAATACGTATCCTTTAAGTCCACGGTAGTCATATATTGACCCTCCTGGATCAGAGGTAGAATACAGTAGTCCGAATAGTCTCCATCTTGAATGATGGTACTCTCAGGAACTTTTTTAGAATTTTGAGATCCAAGATTGGTCTGAAAGTTCCCTCTTTTTTGGGAACCACAAACAGGTTTGAGTAAAACCCTAGCCCTTGTTCCGCCTTTGGAACTGGGTGGATAACAGACAATTGAGAAATGTGAAATCTCCCCTTTGGGGGGGGGGGGGGGAGTCTTTGAAGTCCAGAAGATATCCCTGGGACACAATTTCTAAAGCCCAGGAATCGTGAACATCTCTTGCCCAAGCCTGAGCGAAGAGAGAGAGTCTGCCCCCTACTAGATCCGGTCCCGGATCGGGGGCTACCCCTTCATGCTGTCTTTGAAGCAGCTGCAGGCTTCTTGGCCTGTTTACCTTTGTTGTAACACTGGTTAGGTCTCCAGACTGGCTTGGATTGGGCAAAATTCCCCTCTTGCTTTGCAGCAGGGGAAGCTGAAGCGGGACCACCCTTGAAGTTCCAAAAGGAATGAAAATTATTCTGTTTGGTCCTCATTTGGTTTGTTTTATCCTGAGGGAGGGCATGGCCTTTCTCTCCAGTGATGTCTGAAATAATCTCTTTCAGTTCAGGCCTGAATAGGGTCTTTCCTTTGAAAGGGATGTTCAAAAGTTTAGATTTTGATGACACATCAGCAGACCAGGACTTAAGCCATAATGCCCTGCGTTTTAAATTGGCAAAAAAAAGTTCTTTGCCGCTAACTTAGCCAGTTGGAAAGCAACATCTGTAATGAAAGAATTGGCCTACTTAAGGGCCTTAATTCTATCCATAATATCCTCTAATGGAGTCTCCATCTGAAGAGCCTCTTCTAGAACTTTGAACCAGAAAGCAGCAGCAGTGGTTACAGGAACAATGCACGCAATAGGTTGGAGAAGAAAACCCTGATGAACAAAGATTTTCTTCAGGAGACCCTCTAATTTTTTATCCATAGGATCTTTGAAAGCACAACTGTCTTCGATAGGTATAGTTGTACGCTTAGCGAGAGTAGAAATAGCTCCCTCCACCTTAGGAACCGTCTGCCAAGAGTCCCGCATGGTGTCAGATATAGGAAACATTTTCTTAAAAACAGGAGGGGGAGCGAACGGAATACCTGGTCTATCCCACTCCTTAGTAACAATATTCACAATCCTCTTAGGGACTGGAAAAACATCAGTGTAAACAGGAACCTCTAAGTATTTGTCCATTTTACACAATTTCTCTGGAACCACTATGGGGTCACAATCATCTAGAGTCCCTAATACCTCCCTGAGTAATAAGCAGAGGTGTTCAAGCTTAAATTTAAAGGCCGTCATATCAGAATCTGTCTGAGGGAGCGTCTTTCCTGAATCAGAAATTTCTCCCTCAGATAACAAATCCCTTACCCCTACTTCCGAACATTGTGAGGGTATATCGGATACGGCTACTAAAGCGTCAGACGGCTCAGCATTTGTTCTTAATCCAGAGCTGTCGCGCTTTCCTTGTAAACCAGGCAGTTTAGATAAAACCTCTGTGAGGGTTGTATTCATAACTGTAGCCATGTCTTATAAAGTAAATGAATTCAACGCACTAGAGGTACTTGGCGTCACTTGTGCGGGCGTTACTGGTTGTGACACTTGGGGAGAGCTAGATGGTAAACCCCCATTTCCTTCTGACTGAGAATCATCTATTGATATATTTTTAAGTGCTAAAATATGCTCTTTATAATTTATAGACATATCAGTGCAAGTGGGACACATTCTAAGAGGGGGTTCCACAATGGCTTCTAAACACATTGAACAAGGATTTTCCTTGATGTCAGACATGTTAAACAGGCTAGTAATGAAACAAGCAAGCTTGGAAAACACTTTAATCAAAGCAAATAATACTTAGAAAAAAACGGTACTGTCTTTAAGAGAAAAAAAGATGCACAAACTCTGCAAAACAGTGTAAAAAAGCAGTAAACTTTACGGAATTTTTACAGTAGCATCATAAAGCTTTAGTAAGATTGCACAGCTAGACAAATAAACGATTAACCCCTTAATGTAGAAACCGGATTGACAAAACGTCAAAAACCGGTAAAAACACGTTCAGCACCTTGCCACAGCCCTGCTGTGGCGCCTACCTGCCCTTTAGGAAAGATTTGTGGGGAAAAAAACTTCTTTAAGCCCTCAAACAACAGAAGGACCCTCTAGAGAAGCAGCTGGGTGTCTCTGAGTAAAGGAAACTGCGCAACTGAGGCGCGAAAATAGGCCCCTCCCACCTCACTCGATGTTATGGGGCCTAAAAGAAACACACCAGAGTGTTTCCAAACTAGCCATGTGGGTTGATAACCCTTAAATGAGCCACAATGACCCCTTAAGTCCCTCAAAAAACGTTATGTTTGCATAAAAAAACGTTTTTTCCTAACAGTGTCACCAGTAACCAATGAGCCCTTTATGCAAGCTGGAATTCCTACTAAGTGTCTGAACAGCTAACCCTTCCCTCATGGGGATACTGCCAGCCTTTATCTAGAATTATCACAGTCTGTCTAGAAAAAAATAGACTGAACATACCTCAATACAGCTTAGCATGCAAACCGTTCCCCCAACTGAAGTTTTCCTGTACTCTTCAGCCCTTGTGAGAACAGCAGTGGATCTTAGTTACAAAGTGCTAAGATCATCATCCTCCTTGCAGAAATCTTCATCCCTTGTCTGCCAGAGAGTGAATAGTACACACCGGTACCATTTAAAATAACAAACTTTTGGTTGAGAATATAAAAACTAAATTTTTTTCACCACACTCACTTTACCCTTCCTAGCAGTTAAGCAGGCAAAGAGAATGACTGGGGGGGTGGAGCTAAGGGAGGAGCTATATAGACAGCTCTGCTGTGGGTGCTCTCTTTGCCACTTCCTGTTAGGAAGGAGAATATCCCACAAGTATGGATGAATCCGTGGACTCAATACATCTAGCAAGAGAAAAAGGGATTATCTATCTTTTTAAACAATAACATTTTTGGAGTTTAATATCCCTTTAAATTCTATGTTTCTATCCAGAGGATTTCCCATGACCTCAGAAACTAAGGACCTCTGGTGTTGTTCCACAGAGCATGTAATAAAAATAATGAGAGTCTCTAATCATAAAAATAGGATACGCTGCCTGTAATGCAACTTTACATTAAAGGGAAACCTGTAATCTATAATAAAGCAAAGGATTTTATTAAACGAATCCTGCCACAAAGTCGTCAAACAGTGATTCATAACTAATAGCTGAAGTTACCGATTTCACTTGTTCAGACTGCAGCCGCTTTGGGCACTAATTTCACAGCAATTAATTTTACGCTTAAATGATATCCCTATAATTAGAAGCAATTAGGACCCGGCAGGAAAACTGACCTGCCCTGTCAAAGTCACTCAAATCAGACGATATTGAAGCCGACCTTTCAAGTCCTTTATTACGCCTCTCTGGATCTACCTTGCACACACTATACAGTTATTATATAGTAGTCAGAGTGCAAATGGAAAATACAGACAAAATGTATCATTTAGCCAAATAACTTAAAGGGACATGAAACCCACATTTTTTCTTTTATGATTCAGATAGAGAATACAATTTTAAAAAGTCTCCCATTTACTTCTATTATTAGCGTTGTTCTCATGGTATTCTTTGTTGAACAGCTCTAGATAGAGTGCACGTCGGGAGCACTACATAAAAGGAAATAGTGCTGCCATCTAGTGCTCTTTCTAATGTATAACATTGTTGTAAAACTGCTGCCATATAGTACTGCAAACACGTGCTCACTCCTGAACTTACCATCCTGTTTTTCAACAAAGGATGACAAAAAATGAGAACATTTGATAATAGAAGTACATTGGAAAGTTGTTTAACCCTTTGAGTGCTAAGCACTTTCCCACGTGGGTGAACAAGTCTTACACTGTTGGAAAGGTTAGGCGATTACCTTTCCAATGGTGGGTCTTGGGGGTCTGTAGCTGCTTAGATGCCTGAGATACAGGCTTCTAAGCAGCATGCCCCCTGCTCCTATACTTAACATTGTTAAATATAAAGTTGCGCGGTGACGTCATCACGTTATTGCGCGTGACATCACCACAGAAAACGGGAAGCCCAGGTTATGCCTGTCACTCTACAGGCACGATCGCCGGGGTAGGAGCGGGTGGGAGCCCCCAGATCTCCCTCAAGGTGGGAGAGTGCTAGCGACGTCTCTGAGCCGTTGTTAGCACCAGAGTGGGAAACTCTGCAACGGCTCAGAGCCGTCATTAGCACTCAAGGGGTTAAGATTGTATGTTCTAGCTGAATTATGAAAGAAAAGTTTTGAGTTTATTGTCGCTTTAAAATATAAACTAATATCCTTTGGATGCCATAGTAATAGATATGCAACCCAATACATGGCGGCTTTCTTCAGAAACCAGTTGTTTTTATATTTTATTTCATACTGAAATCTGAGCAATGAACAAGTGCGGTAGCCCCGCACGAAACGCGTCTGCCAGCTGCTAACTCCTTGCTTCCCTATTCATGTGGATATGGGCTTCATGTATGCGATTTTAGCTGCTCGCTTGGAATAAAGATTCTTTTTAGTTGCAAGTTTGTATCCAGTTTGTGTTTTGGATCCTGGTGGTCAGGTGATGCCGTGAACGCTTTGTGTTTGACTTATGGTGTCGGGACGAAGAGGCTGTTCGCTTGGCACCCTGCAGCTGGGGAGTACAGGCAGTATTTCGCCTGGGCACCCGCTGAAGTGACGCTAGTCTTGGTAGACCCGTTTTGCGGGTAATCGCCATTGTCGTTTTCAATATACCATACAATGTTAAACTTTACTTTTATTATCAAAGTTTCTTTGTTCTATTGGTATCTTTTGTTAAAAAGCATGGATGTAAGCTCAGGAGGGTGCTTGGATTACTATATGGCAGCAGAATGTTATGCATAACAAGAGCACTAGAGGGCAGCACTATTTCCTGTCATGTAGTTCTCCACACGCCTACCAAGGTATCACTTTAACAAAGAATACCATGGGAACAAAGCAAATTTGATAACTAAAGTTAATAGGAAACTTTTTTTTTAAAATGTTATGCTCTGCCTGAATCACAAAAGACATTGTTTGGGTTTCATATCCCTTTAACTGACATAAGAGAAATGTACTGTACTTTCACAACTGACCTGACAATTACTGCTGCCTTACACATTGGGATGTTTAAGCATAAAAAGGAAATGCTCTAATGTGTTATAGAGCCCTTTATTATTGCACTGTAGCATTATGTAACTGTTAACCCATGGAAATGGGTTATTAAACACATAGTTAAAGTCAGCTCTGAAGCAGCAATGCACTATTGGGACTTAGATGAACACATATGGTGGCCCAATAACAAGATGCATAGGTTTGTAGACACCTATCCCCAGCAATCTCCTAGTATTGCATTGCTGCTCCTGAGCCTAGGTATGGTTTTCAACAAAGGATACCTAGAAAACAGTGGATTTGACAACAGAAGTGAATTCAAAAGTTTCTTAAAATGAAATGCGCTATATGAATCATGAAGTTTATTTTTTCTTGTGCTGCATCCATATGTCAAACATATTTATGCATCCAAAATCCTACAATCTCTAAACTCCCTTACAGTATGTCATCTTACTAATATCTCACATTAAAGTTAAAGGGAGATGAAACACATTTTTTTTATTTCATGATTCAGATAGAGCAAGCCATTTTAAGCAACTTTCTAGTTTACTCCTATAATCAATTTTTCTTTGTTCTCTTGGTATCTATTTAAAAAGGCAGGAATGTAAACTTAGGAGCTGGCCCATTTTTGGTTCTACACCTGGGTAGCGCTTAGTGACTGGTGGCCAGTTTCGAAACAGGTGAGTCTCCTCTTTCCAATGAGATCTCAAGTCCCTGCCATTCGGAGGTGATGGTGCAAAGAATAAACAAAAAAATAGCCTTTTAATTTTCAAATAACTAATCTGTATGTTGGGGGGGAAAAAACAGAATTTATGCTTACCTGATAAATTACTTTCTCCAACGGTGTGTCCGGTCCACGGCGTCATCCATTACTTGTGGGATATTCTCCTCCCCTACAGGGAAAGGCAAGGAGAGCACACAGCAAGAGCTGTCCATATAGCTCCCCCTCTGGCTCCGCCCCCCAGTCATTCGACCAACGGTTAGGAGAAAAAGGAGAAACTATTGGGTGCCGTGGTGACTGTAGTGTATAAAGAAAAAGAAAAAAAAATTCAAACCTGATTAAAAAAGCAGGGCGGGCCGTGGACCGGACACACCGTTGGAGAAAGTAATTTATCAGGTAAGCATAAATTCTGTTTTCTCCAACATTGGTGTGTCCGGTCCACAGCGTCATCCATTACTTGTGGGAACCAATACCAAAGCTTTAGGACACGGATGAAGGGAGGGAGCAAATCAGGTTACCTAAACAGAAGGCACCACGGCTTCCAAAACCTTTCTCCCAAAAACAGCCTCCGAAGAAGCAAAAATATCAAATTTGTAAAATTTGGCAAAAGTGTGCAGAGAAGACCAAGTCGCTGCCTTACATATCTGATTAACAGAAGCCTCGTTCTTGAAGGCCCATGTGGAAGCCACAGCCCTAGTGGAGTGAGCTGTGATTCGTTCAGGAGACTGCCGTCCGGCAGTCTCATAAGCCAATCGGATAATGCTTTTCAGCCAGAAAGAAAGAGGTAGCAATAGCTTTTTGTCCTCTCCTCTTACCAGAGTAAACGACAAACAAGGATGAGGTTTGTCTAAAATTCTTTGTTGCTTCTAAATAGAACTTTAAAGCACGGACTACATCTAAATTGTGTAACAAATGTTCCTTCTTTGAAACTGGATTCGGGCACAGAGAAGGAACAACTATTTCCTGGTTAATATTCTTGTTGGAAACAACTTTTGGAAGAAAACCAGGCTTGGTACGCAAAATAACCTTATCTGAATGGAACACCAGATAGGGTGGATCACACTGCAAAGCAGATAATTCAGAAACTCTTCTAGCAGAAGAAATAGCAACCAAAAACAGAACTTTCCAAGATAGCACTTGATATCTATGGAATGTAAGGGTTCAAACGAAACCCCCTGAAGAACTGAAAGAACTAAATTTAGACTCCAAGGAGGAGTCAAGGGTCTGTAAACAGGTTTGATTCTGACCAAAGCCTGTACAAAAGCTTGTACCTCTGGCACAGCTGCCAGTCGTTTGTGTAACAAGACAGATAAAGCAGAAATCTGTCCTTTTAGAGAACTCGCTGACAATCCCTTATCCAAACCTTCTTGGAGAAAGGAGAGGATCTTAGGAATTTTAATCTTACTCCAGGAGAATCCCTTGGATTCACACCAATAGATATATCTTTTCCATATTTTATGGTAAATCTTTCTAGGCACAGGTTTTCTGGCTTGGACCAGAGTATCTATCACTGAATCTGAAAACCCACGCTTGGATAAAATCAAACGTTCGATTTCCAAGCAGTCAGCTGCAGAGAAATTAGATTTGGATGTTCGAATGGACCTTGTACTAGAAGATCCTGTCTCAAAGGTAGCTTCCATGGTGGAGCCGATGACATATTCACCAGGTCTGCATACCAAGTCCTGCGTGGCCACGCAGGAGCTATCAGAATCACTGAGGCCTTCTCCTGTTTGATCCTGGCTACAAGCCTGGGAAGGAGAGGAAACGGTGGAAACGAATAAGCTAGGTTGAACGACCAAGGCGCCACTAATGCATCCACTAGAGTGGCCTTGGGATCCCTGGATCTGGACCCGTAGCAAGGAACCTTGAAGTTCTGACGAGACGCCATCAGATCCATGTCTGGAATGCCCCATAATTGAGTCAACTGGGCAAACACCTCCGGGTGGAGTTCCCACTCCCCCGGATAGAAAATCTGACGACTCAGATAATCCGCCTCCAAGTTGTCTACTCCTGGGATGTGGATTGCAGATAGGTGGCAGGAGTGATCCTCCGCCCATTTGATGATCTTGGATACCTCTCTCATAGCCAAGGAACTCCTTGTTCCTCCCTGATGGTTGATGTAAGCTACAGTTGTCATGTTATCTGACTGGAATCTTATGTATCCGGCCTTCGCTAGATGAGGTCAAGCCCGGAGAGCATTAAATATCGCTCTCAGTTCCAGGATGTTGATCGGGAGAAGAGACTCTTCCCGAGACCATAAACCCTGAGTTTTCAGGGAATCCCAGACCGCACCCCAGCCTGATAGACTGGCGTCGGTCGTGACAATGACCCACTTTGGTCTGCAGAAACTCATTCCCTGAGACAGGTGATCCTGTCTACTGGAGCATGCACAGTTTTAATGGTCTTAGATGAATTTGAGCAAAAGGAACTATGTCCATTGCTACAACCATCAACCCTACTACTTCCATGCACTGAGCTATGGAAGGCTGCAGAATAGAGAGAAGAACTTGACAAGCGTTTAGAAGCTTTGACTTTCTGACTTCTGTCAGGAAGATCTTCATTTCAAAAGAATCTATTATTATTGTTCCCAAAAAGGGAACTCTTGTCGACGGAGACAGGGAACTCTTTTCTACATTCACCTTCCACCCGTGAGATCTGAGAAAGGCTAGAACAATGTCTGTATGAGCCTTTGCCTTGGAAAGAGACAACGCTTGAATTAGAATGTCGTCCAGATAAGGTGCCACTGCAATGCCCCTTGGTCTTAGAACCGCTAGAAGGGACCCGAGCACCTTTGTGAAAATTCTGGGAGCAGTGGCTAGTCCAAATGGGAGTGCCACGAACTGATAATGTTTGTCCAGAAAGGCGAACCTTAGGAACTGATGATGATCTTTGTGGATAGGAATATGTAGATACGCATCCTTTAAATCCACGGTAGTCATATATTGACCCTCCTGGATTGTAGGTAAAATTGTTCGAATGGTTTCCATTTTGAACGATGGAACTCTGAGAAATTTGTTTAGAATTTTTAAATCCAGAATTGGTCTGAAAGTTCCCTCTTCTTTGGGAACTACAAACAGATTTGAGTAAAAACCCCTGACCTTGTTCCACAGTTGGAACTGGGTGTATCACTCCCATCTTTAACAGGTCTTCTACACAATGTAAGAATGCCTGTCTACTTATTTGGTTTGAAGATAAGTGAGAAATGTGGAACCTTCCCCTTGGGGGTAGTTCCTTGAATTCTAGAAGATAACCCTGAGAGACTATTTCTAGTGTCCAGGGATCCTGGACATCTCTTGCCCAAGCCTGAGCAAAGAGAGAGAGTCTGTCCGCTGCTTCTTGGCCTGTTTACCGTTATTCCAGCCTTGCATTGGTTTCCAAGCTGGTTTAGTCTGGGAAGCGTTACCCTCTTGTCTAGAGGCTGCCGAGTTAGAAGCCGGTCCGTTCCTGAAATTGCGAAAGGAACGAAAATTGGACTTATTCTTAGCCTTGAAAGGCCTATCCTGTGGGAGGGCATGGCCCTTTCCACCAGTGATGTCTGAAATAATTTCTTTCAATTCTGGCCCAAAAAGGGTCTTACCCTTGAAAGGGATATTAAGCAATTTTGTCTTGGAAGATACATCCGCCGACCAAGACTTTAGGCAGAGCGCTCTGCGCGCCACAATTGCAAACCCTGAATTTTTAGCCGCTAATCTCGCTAACTGCAAAGTGGCGTCTAAAATAAAGGAATTAGCTAACTTAAGTGCGTGAATTCTGTCCATGACTTCCTCATACCGAGTCTCCCTACTGAGCGACTTTTCCAGTTCCTCGAACCAGAACCACGCCGCTGTAGTGACAGGAATAATGCACGAAATAGGTTGAAGGAGGTAACCTTGCTGTACAAAAATCTTTTTAAGCAAACCCTCCAATTTTTTATCCATAGGATCTTTGAAAGCACAATTGTCCTCAATGGGAATGGTCGTGCGTTTGGCTAGTGTAGAATCCGCCCCCTCGACCTTAGGGACTGTTTGCCATATGTCCTTCCTGGGGTCGACCATAGGGAACAATTTCTTAAATATAGGAGGAGGGACAAAAGGTATGCCTGGCTTCTCCCACTCCTTATTCACTATGTCTGCCACCCGTTTAGGTATCGGAAAGGCATCAGGGTACACCGGGACCTCTAGGAACTTGTCCATCTTGCACAAGTTTTCTGGGATGACCAGATTGTCACAATCATCCAGAGTAGATAGCACCTCCTTAAGTAATGCGCGGAGATGCTCTGATTTAAATTTAAATGTCACAACATCAGGTTCTGCCTGCTGAGAAATTCTTCCTGTATCAGAAATTTCTCCATCTGAGAAACCCTCCCTCACTGCCACTTCAGACTGGTATGAGGGTATGACAGAAAAAGTATCATCAGCGCCCTGCTCTACAGTGTTTAAAACAGAGCAATCGCGCTTTCTCTGAAATGCTGGCATTTTGGATAAAATATTAGCTATGGAGTTATCCATTACTGCCGTCAATTGTTGCATAGTAACAAGCATTGGCGCGCTAGAAGTACTAGGGGTCGCCTGCGCGGGCATAACTGGTATAGACACAGAAGGAGAAGATGTAGAACTATCTCTACTTCCTTCATCTGAGGAATCATCCTGGGCAACCTTACTATTTGTGACAATACTGTCCTTACTGTGTTTGGACGCTATGGCACAATTATCGCCTATATTTGAAGGGGAAACCACATTGACTTCCATACATACAGAACATGATCTATCAGAAGGTACAGACATGTTAAACAGGCTTAAACTGGTTAATAAAGTACAAAAACCGTTTTAAAACAAAACCGTTACTGTCTCTTTAAATGTTAAACAGGGCACACTTTATTACTGAATATGTGAAAAACTATGAAGGAATTATCCAATCTTTACCAAATTTTCACCACAGTGACTTAATGCATTCAAAGTATTGCACCCCAATTTTCAAGCTGTTAACCCTTAAAATGTGGAAACCGGAGCCGTTTGCAATTTTTACCCCACTACAGTCCCAGCCACATCCTTTGTTGTGACTTCAACTATCCCAGGGGGGTATTTCAAGCCTTCTAGGAACTTTTTCAGTGGACACCAGACCCTCTCACATGCATCTGCATGCACTGTACTTAAGAGAAACTGTACAATAATGGCGCGAAAATGAGGCTCTGCCTTATACAGTGAAAGGCCCTTCCTGACTGGGAAGGTGTCTAAACTAGTGCCTGGTGATAAAAAACGTTCCCCAAACAATAAAAGTGTGAAATCCACTTCAAACTTTAAATAAAAACTTAAATAAACAATCGATTTAGCCCTTAAGAGTGTCCACCAGTTAATAGCCCATAATAAGCCCTTTATTCTTTCTAAGTCTAAGAAAATGGCTTACCGATCCCCATGAGGGAAAAATGACAGCCTTCCAGCATTACACAGAAAATGGCTAGTCATACCTTGAGCAGAAAAGTCTGCAAACTGTTCCCCCCAACTGAACTTCTCTCATCTCAACAGTCCTGTGTGGGAACAGCAATCGATTTTAGTTACTGCTGCTAAAATCATACTCCTCTTTTAAACAGAACTCTTCATCTCTTTCTGTTTCAGAGTAAATAGTACATACCAGCACTATTTTAAAATAACAAACTCTTGATAGAAGAAATAAAAAACTACAACTAACACCACAAACTCCTCACCATCCCCGTGGAGATGCTACTTGTTCAGAGCGGCAAGGAGAATGACTGGGGGGCGGAGCCAGAGGGGGAGCTATATGGACAGCTCTTGCTGTGTGCTCTCCTTGCCTTTCCCTGTAGGGGAGGAGAATATCCCACAAGTAATGGATGACGCCGTGGACCGGACACACCAATGTTGGAGAAAAAAGTATATAAATTATTTTTTTAGTGGAGGTGAATTGATGCTAAATGTGAAATCATACATTGTTTGACTAAGAAAATGAATGTATATTGATATGAGAGGATCAATAGTTATACATTTACAGCTATACAATACACATGCCTGATAGAGAAAATGAACTCTTTATATAAATGTCTACAATGTGTCTTATGTCATTAGTAACTAGTACTCTCACATGCCTAACGCTAATAACATACCTATAAAAACAGGGGGAAAAATCCATACACATTCATGGTTAGAGGGTAAACTCCTCTAACACAGCACAAACATGACAGGTTTCAGATAATTATTAACAAACAGAACACAACGTTAAAGGGACGGTAAACCTTTATTGCACAAACCGACCAACAAAGCCCCCGTAAATGTTTTGCACCCTGTCAGCTGTTTGCCCAAAAATTGAGGAATTTACTTATTAAAAAATACTGCACATAAAAAAGTAATTAAATGTGTAAAAAAACCTTTGCATGAAAATAGATTAAATAAAAGCACTTTACACGATACTAAAATAAACAGGAAATACATGTTTGTGCATAGTGTCTCTCATGAATAAACTTTTTACTAGCAGATTAGGACAACCCTCATATCTTAAAGATCCGGTAAATATAGTTGATTTGCATAATCAATAAATTCATGATAAAAAGACTATGCAATAGCACTTAGTCTGAACTTCAAATGAGTAGTAGATTTTTTTCTGACAAATTTCAGTTACATCTATTTCCACTCCAAATGCATCATGTGACAGCCATCAGCCAATCACAAATGCATATAGTATAGTCTGTGAATTCTTGCACATGCTCAATAGGAGCTGGTGACTCAAAAAGTGTAAATATAAAAAGACTGTGCACATTTTGTTAATGGAAGTCAATTGGAAAGTTGTTTAAAATTGCATATGTTATCTGAATCATAAAAATGTAATTTTGACTTGAGTGTCCCTTTATTTAGTGGAGATAAACAAACCTTCACCAGCAGAATATCAAAAGCTTACATTTCTAAGCACACAAACACCTACAGTTCATAAAATGTAGTGAATCTAGGCCAGTATGTAGGCTGCTAAAGGTAAATTACCAGTTTATAACTTTATAAAGCAAGAGAGATTTATTTTCTAAGGAAAAACACATGGCATTGTACAAGTGCATCTATCTAAAAGCAGTTTCCCACAAACCTATTCTAAACCAACCAACATAAGCACAAATGATCTCACGTTAATTTTTAAGAGCTGCATAGAATATAAAAAACTAAAAGAACGCATTAAGGAAATAAAAATATTTTTATGGCTTTTAAAAGGATAAGAAGTCAGAAGAAATGTTATTTTTTAAACCAGCCAGGTTCACAGATATAGAAGGGTGTTTTCTCTTACCTATGACACTCAACTTGTCCCCCTGAACTTCAGCTTTCAGGTGAATCCTTCCTCTCTTCTCAGTATGATCCATTCCACATAAACTTGGGACGTTGATTACACAGATTTTATGGACGTTCATGTCACAGGCTGTGGATAAAGAAAAAAATATAGTTCATTAGGCCGGCTGAGGAATATTTCTCATTAAAGGGACATGAAACCCAAAGTTCTTCTTAGATGATTCAGACAGATTACAATTTTAAATAACTTTCTAATTTACTTCTTTTATAACATTTTCTTAATTTGTTTGGTATTTGAGGAGCACCAATGCACTAATGGGAGATAGGTCTATTCCGCAAGTGAGCCAATGACAAGAGGTATATATGTGCAGCCACCAATCAGAAGCTAGCTCCTAGTAGTGTAATACAGCTTATAAGCCTACCTTTGCATGACTTTCAACAAAAGGGTATCAAGAGAATGAAGCACATTAGATAAATATAAAGTGGAAAGTTGCATAAAATTGCATTCTCTGTCTGAATCATGAACGTTAAAGGGACAGTCTAGTCAAAATTAAACTTTCATGATTCAGACAGGGCGCGCAGTTTTAAACAACTTTCCATTTTAATTTTATAAAATTTGCTTTGTTCTGTTGGTATTCTTTGTTGAAAGCTAAACTTAGCTAGCATCATTTTCTAAGCCCTTAAAGGCCGCCTCTTATCTCAGTGCATTTTGACAGTTTTTCACCGTTAGACAGCGCTAGTTCATGTGTGCTATATAGATAACATTGTGCTAACTCCTCTGGAGTAATTTATGAGTCAGCACTGATTGGTTAAATGCATGTATGTCTAAAGAGGGTAGTCAGAGGCTTAGATACAAGATAATCACAGAGATAAAAAGGATGTTAATATAACTGTGTTGGTTGTGCAAAACTGGGGAATGGGTAATAAAGGGATTATCTATCTTTGTAAGCAATAAAAATTCTGGAGTAGACTGTCCCTTTAAATATTAAGTGGTGCAAGACATATGTTTTGTAGACTATAGAATACTGATGTTTAATTCAAATGGATATTGTGGTATTTTTTTTTTCTAGTTTTCATCTAAACTAGAGCAATAGAATATCTATTGCATTTATTCCTTTTTAATAGGTCTGTTCCTGTCCTGAATAAATAATATTTTCCTGCTAGGCTTGTAGATGCATGTCCCTTCCACTAACAGAGCAGTAGTCCATAATGTGTCAGAGCTTTTTATTATTGAACTATAGCTTATACAGGTATACCCCGCTCATACAGCGGGTTAGGGACCGGAGCCCCGCTGTAAAGTGAAAACCGCCTTAAAGTGAAACAAGGCAGTTTTAGCTTTCTTTCCACTTGCCAGTGTGTTTAAAAACTTGAAAAGATCTTTGAACTAACATATATTAGGGGTGCAATAGTGCTAAGTTTAGTTTAACACTAGCACAGCACAGTATTCAATAAAATAGTGTCAATTACTGTAGTAAAATTTGCCAGACTATAGCACTGAGACACAGATTGCACTGTAATGCTGTAAACAGAGTGAACTGGGCATAACAAAATGGTGCCAGTTACTTTTCTCGCAAACTCACAATGATTAAAGCACTATTTCATAATCCTTGGAGGTTGAACTTCAGCTCCACAAAGCGCTGTATTAGCGAATCGCTGTAAAGTGAAGCGCTGTAAAGTGAGGTATACCTGTATATAATTATGTGTTTAACCGCTGAGTTAAACATATGGGTGAAATCAGATCCAGAGCAGCAATTTACTACTGGGAGTTAGATAAACAGCTGGTGAGCCAATGACAAGAGGAATATATGTGTAGCCACCAATCACCAGCTAGCAACCAGTAGCACATTGCTTCTCCAGTGCCTACCTATGTAAGGGTTTTTTAATTTTAAGAGAAGTAAACTGAAAAATCTCTTATAATTGCATGATCAGGATCACGAAAATGTAATTTTAACAAGTCGCTTTAAATAAGTTCTGTATACAAAAGTATGTTGTCATCTAAAGCATTTAAATATGGAGGCCTTGATTGTCTGAATTAAATTTAATTGGCTTACAAATACAATTAAACAATGAGCATCAACAGGAAGTAGCTATCAGCCAATGAGCATTCGCACTAGTACAGAGTACAGTAGATACTGCTGCACATGTTTCAGTTAAAACAAAGTTTTTACTTGATATTTTTTCATATAAAAAAAAACAAAAAAACAAGAAGTTTAGGTGTTGTTGACAACATAAGAAGGTAGAATTTAGACTAGAGCATGATGGGAGATATTTTGTTGACGTGGAGTTGTCTGGTCTTTGTTGCTTACTAGTATCAATTTCAACTCTCCTAATTATCTTAAATTATATACACAGCTGCCGTCTCAAATAATGTGAGAGAAATGAACCCCTTCACACCGTTAGAGCGTTCCATAACGTCCAAACAGCACTGGGCATTAAAACACTGTTAGGATGTCATGGAACGTCCTACCATATACGGCGTCCTGCAGCTTCCCCCTTTGAAGAAGTGAAGAATTGACGTGGGGGGGGCGTGTCTAGCAGCATAGGCAAGTCCCCCATTATCTGATCCAGGCATTGAAATCACGTGATTGCATGATTTAATTTTTACTAATGGTGCTTACATTGTAACAAACACTATAGTACTGGCACAAACAAACTGTAAAACAAATACACTTCTCAAAACAATTATTATATGTGGATAGTAATTGTTATAAACATACATAGTTTAAATGTATTTACAACTGTCATTTGCACAGTTTTGTAGTTCAGGGACATACTCCTTTAAAGTCTCTTGAGTATATCTCCTTTGCAGTGTGAGCATAAATCAGCTTCTGCACTAATCAAGCAATCACTTGTTGCAGGGTCAAGTTTCTATTTCCTGCATTATTTGCATCAGCCTCTCTGAGATTGCTGCATAAAAAACAGAATTTATGTTTACCTGATAAATTACTTTCTCCAACGGTGTGTCCGGTCCACGGCGTCATCCTTACTTGTGGGATATTCTCTTCCCCAACAGGAAATGGCAAAGAGCCCAGCAAAGCTGGTCACATGATCCCTCCTAGGCTCCGCCTACCCCAGTCATTCGACCGACGTTAAGGAGGAATATTTGCATAGGAGAAACCATATGTTACCGTGGTGACTGTAGTTAAAGAAAATAAATTATCAGACCTGATTAAAAAAACCAGGGCGGGCCGTGGACCGGACACACCGTTGGAGAAAGTAATTTATCAGGTAAACATAAATTCTGTTTTCTCCAACATAGGTGTGTCCGGTCCACGGCGTCATCCTTACTTGTGGGAACCAATACCAAAGCTTTAGGACACGGATGAAGGGAGGGAGCAAATCAGGTCACCTAAATGGAAGGCACCACGGCTTGCAAAACCTTTCTCCCAAAAATAGCCTCAGAAGAAGCAAAAGTATCAAATTTGTAAAATTTAGAAAAAGTGTGCAGTGAAGACCAAGTCGCTGCCTTACATATCTGATCAACAGAAGCCTCGTTCTTGAAGGCCCATGTGGAAGCCACAGCCCTAGTGGAGTGAGCTGTGATTCTTTCAGGAGGCTGCCGTCCGGCAGTCTCATAAGCCAATCGGATAATGCTTTTAATCCAGAAGGAGAGAGAGGTAGAAGTTGCTTTTTGACCTCTCCGTTTACCAGAATAAACAACAAACAAAGACAAAGTTTGTCTGAAATCCTTAGTAGCTGCTAAGTAAAATTTGAATAATAAAAACTACAGTTAAACACTAAAAAACTCTAAGCCATCTCCGTGGAGATGTTGCCTGTACAACGGCAAAGAGAATGACTGGGGTAGGCGGAGCCTAGGAGGGATCATGTGACCAGCTTTGCTGGGCTCTTTGCCATTTCCTGTTGGGGAAGAGAATATCCCACAAGTAAGGATGACGCCGTGGACCGGACACACCTATGTTGGAGAAAACATGAAAAGCAGGGAAAATAAATAATGACGCACAGTGCAATTGTTTTTTGTTTTTGTTTTTAACATAAAAAAAAACATTTTATGTGGATTCATATTTTGAGTTTTATGTTTTTTTCACATAATGTTCAATAAATGGTACCTGGATGCTTTTATGCTAATGATTATTTTGGTTTGCTAGTATTTCAAGGAATTGTGGGTACTCTGACAGCGATGGAAAGCAGAAAATGGCACTTAAGTATCTGTTTATTAAAGAAAGTAAACTGCAACTAAGACGTGAGATCTTTTTTCATAACACTAATAAATGTATAGCCGCACAGTGCGAAACTCAAGGACAAATGTTGTGACGCTGAACTATATACACTTAGATGTATTATGTATTTAAACACAGATCTTTAAATAGACATGTTTTCATCAAGTCTTCTGCAATATCTCAATAGGTCTTGGGTGGTCTTGACAGGTCTACTGCTGCTATTAATCCCATAATGAAATAATAATGGTTTTGTGCTTAAAAGGATGTAGACAACTAAAAACAAACCGATTTAGGGCCAGATTACAAATGGAGAGCAAAACTGCGCTTTTGTGAGCACAATATTTGCACTCCACTTGTAATACTAGCGCACGCAAATGTGGGCTGGTATTTGAAGTCCAGCGCAATGCAAACGCGAGCTTGCGTTCACATTCCGCGGAAACTTTGCGCTCAAGAGAGTGCGCTTCCATAGGCTCCAAACTAGCGCACAGAAGGGGATAAGTCACACAGCGATGGGCATCAAATTAAAATATTTTTGTATATGAATATATAAATTTATATTTGTGTGTTTATATGTGTATATACACATATTTACCACACATAAATATATATGTATATACACATAAATATATATGTATATACACATAAATATATATGTATATACACATATTAACACATAAATATATATGTATATAAGCATATTAACACATAAATATATATGTATATACACATAATAACACATAAATATATATGTATATACACATAACACATAAATATATATGTATATAAGCATATTAACACATAAATATATATGTATATAAGCATATTAACACACAAATATTTATGCATATAAGCATATTAACACACAAATATTTATGTATATAAGCATATTAACACACAAATATATATGTATATAAGCATATTAACAAATATATATATGTATATACACGCATATTAACACATAAATATATATGTATATAAGCATATTAACAGATAAATATATATGTATATACACATATTAACACATAAATATATATGTATATATACACATATTAACACATAAATATATATGTATATACACACAATAACACATAAATATATATACACATATTAACACATAAATATTCATGTATATAAGCATATTAACACATAAATATATATGTATATAAGCATATTAACACATAAATATATATATGTATATACACATATTAACACATAAATATTTATGTATATAAGCATATTAACACATAAATATATATGTATATACACGCATATTAACACATAAATATATATGTATATACACATAATAACACATAAATATATATGCATATACACTTAACCTCTTAAGGACATATGACGGAATTTTTCCGTCATAAAACAATTGAGCAAACTTAAAGCTGTGTCCTTAAAGGGATAATAACACATAAATATATATGTATATACACATAATAACACATAAATATATATGTATATACACATATTAACACATAAATATTTATGTATATAAGCATATTAACACACAAATATATATGTATATACACGCATATTAACACATAAATATATATGTATATACACGCATATTAACACATAAATATATATGTATATACACGCATATTAACACATAAATATATATGTATATACACATATTAACACATAAATATATATGTATATACACATAATAACACATAAATATATATGTATATACACATAATAACACATAAATATATATGTATATACACATAATAACACATAAATATATATGTATATACACATAATAACACATAAATATATATGTATATACACATAATAACACATAAATATATATGTATATACACATAATAACACATAAATATATATGTATATAAGCATATTAACACATAAATATATATGTATATAAGCATATACATATATATTTATAGAGAACACATACTGTAGTTCCGCATAGACCGCAATGTAAAGGCACTTTTCAGTGCCGTTTTTTTCTAACACCCCACATGACCTAAATTTAACCCCTAAAAACGGTTTTATGCAGTTTTTTTTTATTAAAAAACCCCATAAATTATGCTTACCTGATAATTTCATTTCCATCGAGGGGAGGAGAGTCCACGGCTTCATTCATTACTGTTGGGAATTAAGAACCTGGCCACAAGGAGGAGGCAAAGACACCCCAGCCAAAGGCTTAAATACCTCCCCCACACCCCTCATCCCCCAGTCATTTTGCCAAGGGAACAAGGAACAGTAGGAGAAATATCAAGGTATTAATGGTGGCCGAAGATAAAATAAATTTAGATCCGCCGATCGGAGATACAATACGATATCAGGTAAGCATAATTTATGTTTTCCATCTAAAGGGGAGGAGAGTCCACAGCTTCATTCATTACTTGTGGGAACAAATACCCAAGCTCTAGAGGACACTGAATGAAAAACGGGAGGGAAAAAAGAAGGCAGACCCTAATCTGAGGGCACCACAACCTGTAAAACCTCTCTCCCAAAAACTGCTTCCACCGAAGCAAAAACGTCAAATTTGTAAAATTTTGTAAAAGTATGTAAGGAAGACCAGGTAGCTGCCTTACAAATCTGCTCCATAGAGGCCTCATTCTTGAAGGCTCAAGAAGAAGCCACCGCTCTAGTCGAATGAGCCATGATACTCTAAGGAGGCTTATGCCCCGCTGTCTCATAGGCTAAGCGAATCATGCTCCTCAACCAAAAGGACAAAGAAGTTGAAGAGGCTTTCTGCCCCTTGCGCTTCCCTGCATACACCACAAAGAGAGAACTAGATTGTCTGGAACCCTTTGTAGCCTGAAGACAAAACTTCAAGGCTTGAACAACGTCCAAATTATGAAATAACCTCTCCTTGGGAGAAGAGGGGTTAGGACAGAAAGAAGGAACAACTATTTCCTGATTGATGCTACGGTTAGACACAACCTTGGGAAGAAATCCCAAATCAGTGCGAAGAGCCACCTTATCAGCGTGAAAGACCAAATAAGGAGGCTCAAATTGCAAGGCCGCCAACTCAGAGACTCTGTGCGCCGATGCAATGGCCAACAGAAAGAGAACCTTCCAGGAAAGAATCTTAATGTCAATATAGTGCATAGGTTCAAACAGAACCCTCTGCAACACCTTCAGAACCAGATTCAAGCTCCAGGGAGGAGCAGACTGTCTAAAAACAGGCCTGATTTTAGACAGAGCCTGAACAAAAGAATGAATATCAGGAAGCTCAGCGAGCCTCTTGTGTAACAAAACAGATAATGCCGAAATGTGTCTCTTTAAGGAACTTGCAGCAAGCCCCTTCTCCAACCCTTCCTGGAGAAAGGACAGAATCCTGGATACCTTAAATCTTGTGCCAAGGATATCCATGCTTCTAACACCAGGACATATAAGTCCTCCCCACCTTGTTATAGATGCAAGGAGTGACCGGCTTCCTGGCCTGAACAAGAGTATCAATCACTCTCTCAGAAAACCCTTTCTTGACCAAGACTAAGCGTTCAATCTCCACAGATTCGGCCTTAAAGAATCTAGATTTTGATGTTGAAAAGGACCCTGTACCAACAGATCCCTGCGATAGGGTAACCTCCATGGAGGAGAAGATGACATGCCCACCAGATCCGCAAACCACGTCCTCCGCAGCCATGAAGGAGCAATCAGAATAGCCGGAGCTTTCTCCTGCTTGATGCGGGCCACTACACGAGGTAGAAGTGGCAACAGTGGAAAAATGTACACTAGGTTGAACCCCCAAGGCACGGCTAAAGTATCCATCAGCTCCGCCTGGGGATCCATGGACCGCGACCCGTATCTGGGTAGCTTGCAATTAAGTCTGGACGCCATGAGGTCTATCTCCGGCGTTCCCCATCTGAGAAAAATCTCTGCAAACACCTCAGGATGGAGAGACCATTCCCCCGGATGGAAGGATTGCCTGCTGAGAAAATCCACTACCCAGTTGTCCACACCCGGAATGTGGATTGCTGAGAGCGAGCAGTTGTAGGACTCTGCCCAAACCAATATCCGAGAAACCTACCTCATTGCTAGAGAGCTTTCCCACCCCACCCCTAGTGGTTGATATAAGCCACTGAGGTAATGTTATCTGTCTGGAATCTGATGAAGTTGAACGACCCCAGTAGAGGCCACGCCTTCAAAGCATTGTAGATCGCTCTGAGTTCCAGAATATTGATGGGGTCTTGAGACCATTTTCCCTGTGCCATCCTGGTACCCCAAACAGCCCCCCTTCCTGCCAGACTCATGCCCGTGGTCACAATCTCCCAGAACGGTCTCAGGAAGGTTGTCCCTTGGGACAGTTGTTCCGGATGGATCCACCAAGAGAGGGAGTCCCTCGTCCGATCGTCCAAAGAAATCTGTTGGGATAGGTCTGTATGATCGCCGTTCCACTGTCTCAACAAAACTGAAGAGGTCTGAGGTGGAACCTGGTGAATGGAATGACATTGATGCTGGACACCATGAGCCCGATCACCTCCATACTCTGAGCCACCGAGGGACTGGAGGAGGATTGAAGGGCAAGACAAGTGGACGCAATCTTCCTGCATCGCTGGTCTGTGAAAAATATCCTCATGGATATAGAATCTATTATCGTTCCCAGGAACTCCACCCTGTTGCTGGGAATCAGGGAGCTCTTTCCTGAGCTTATCTTCCAACCATGGGAATGGAACAAAAGAAGAAGAGCCCTCGAGTGATCCTCTGCAAGACTGAACGACAGCCCCTGGACTAGGATGTCGTCCAGATAGGGCGCCACAGCAATGGCTCTGGATCTGGCCACTGCAAGTAGCGCCCCCAGAACCTTTTTGAAGACTCTCAGGGCCGTCGCCAGACCAAAGGGAAGGGCCACAAACTGGAAATGTTGGTCCAGGAATGCAAATCTCAGGAACCTAAAGTGGTCCCTGTGGATTGGCACATGAAGGTAGGCATCCTTCAAGTCTATTGTCATCATGAACTGACCCTCTTGAACTAGGGGCAGAATAGATCTGATAGTTTCCATTTTGATGGAACACTCAGAAATTTGTTTAACCATATTAGGTCCAGAATCGAGCGGGAACATGCCCTCCTTCTTTGGAACCACAAAAAGGTTTGAATAGAACCCTAGACCCCTTTCTGCTGGGGTACAGGTACAATTACTCTGAGGGAAGAGAGATCCCTCACACATTCTAGAAAGGTGTCTCTCTTTTCTGGTCTGGAAGACAGGTTTGACAGGAGGAATCTGTCCCTGGGCGGATGAGATCTGAACCCTATCCTGTATCCTTGGGAGACAACCTCCAGAACCCAAGGGTCCTGAACATCCTGCAACCAGGCTTCTGAGAAAAGAGATAATCTGCCCCCTACTTGGACCGGAGACCGGTCGGGGGCCGCCCCTTCATGCCGACTTTGTTTTGGCGGGCTCCTTGTTCTGCTTGGACTTATTCCAAGACTGAGCTGGCTTCCAAGTGCCCTTGGACTTATCCGCTTTTGCGGCAGGCTGTTGGCGTTGGGCCTTGTCCGCATGAAAGAGACGAAAAGTAGATCCCTTAGGCTTAACCTTCTTATCCTGTGGTAGGAAAGCGCCCTTGCCTCCAGTAACTGTGGATATGATTGTGTCCAATCCTGGACTGAACAGGATCTTTCCCTGAAATGGAAGGGATAGCAGTCTAGACTTAGAGGTCATGACCGCAGACCACGACTTTAGCCACAGGGTGCTGCAGGTTAACAAGGAAAAACGTGACACCTTAGCGTTCAGGCGAATAATTTACATATTGGCATCACAAATAAAAGAATTAGCGACCCTCAAGGCCTTAATTCTCTCCTGTATCTCGTTGAGGGGAGTCTCCCTCTCGACTATGTCAGACAGAGCTTTGCACCAATATGTCGCAGCTACCTCCACTGCCGGCTGAAAATAAAACCCTGTATGTTGAAACATTTTTCTTAACATGTTCTCTAACTTTTTATCCAAGGGCTCTTTAAACAACGAACTATCTTCAAGAGGAATCGTTGTCCACTTTGCGAGCATAGAGATAGCACCATCCACCTTAGGGACAGTCCCCCATAGCTCGAGCTGAGAGTCCGGGACGGGGAACAGCTTCTTAAAAGAAGAAGGGGAAAAAGAAGAACCTAATCTCTCCCATTCATTCTTAAAAATGTTCGCCATCTTAACAGGAACTGGGAAGGTCTGAGGCACCACCCTGTCCTCATATACTTTATCAAGCTTAGGAATCTAAGGTTCCTCCGGTAGTTTCGGTTCCGGAACCTCGAGGGTAGCAAGCACTTGCTTCAGCAAAAAGCGCAAATGTTTCATCCTAAACCTAAAGTCAGGCTCCTCTGCAGACGGAGTTTTAGATGACAGACTCCGACCCAGAAGGAACATCCTCCGAAGAGTCAGAGTCATCCTCGTCAGCGGATAATCTTTCACAAATATCCATTGGCGTAGATGACCCCTGAGCGGATTGCCATATTTTACCTTACGCTTGGCAGAAAGTGGTAAGGCACCTTAAATCACCTTAGAGACCATCGTTTGCAGTTGATCTGCAAAATCTGATGGCCAACAGATCTCTCCCATAGGAGAAATAGTCATGCTCTGGGGCGCTGCATGTGTACTCCGAGATGAATGTAGTACTAGACATCCTTTTCTTTCTAGATGTCGCAACTTTATCAAGGCATGTGGAACATAGTTGAGCAGGTGGATCTCCCGGAACCTCCTCACAATAAACACAATTACTTGACTTAGTTAAAGAGGGAGTATCCTCTAACACGTCAGAGTGCTCAATAGCTAACGGCTTTATTACGGACTAGTTAAAAATATAAAAAAATGGCACCTTTATAACCTCCAATGGCCGGGGGACTCACCACCTCCTATGACCTGGACCACAGAAAGCATTACATCTCCTGCACCGCCGGTCAAGCAAAGGAAGTCGAGTAGGCCCCACCCGATCAGAAGAAATGCCTCGCAGGACCGCCCCTGCACTAGGAAGAAAACTCTCCAAATCTGCCGTGCAAATACTCCCGGAAATGAAACTAAAGTCCACCCATTGCCAGAGCCTCATCTCACACATATCACAGCAATAACACAATAAACAATATTATGTATAAACCCCCCTGTTCAATAATCCCCCTACCAGGGATATTAACCCTTGATTCTATAAAGATAAAAGGTATCACACTGTGACCCTGTCTTCTGCGTTATTATTATGTGTATAAAAAATTAAACAATCTTACCAGAATCTATGCCGTGGAACAGGAACACGGCCTCTCAAGTGTGACAGTGTAGTAGCATCGCTCCTAACATGGACTTGAGTGTAGAAAGCAGGCAGCGAAACTCATCAACGCTAATTGCTTATGGAGCTGTTAAAATGAGTCGGGATGGTTTCGCAGAAAGACTCTCCCTGCATCTCCGGACTCTATCTTTCACCCAAGCTCTCACTGAGAGTCTGACAGGACTACTTAAAACTCCAGTCCCATTCCGAAGAGTACTACCCTCCATAAGAGACTACTCCGAATCTTCCGACACTTCTCTGCCAAACTCCTGTGACGAAAGGCAAAGAATGACTGGGGGATGAGGGAGGTGGCCAAGTTCTTTATTTCCCCAAGTAATGAATGAAGCTGTGGACTCTCCTCCCCTTTAGATGGAAATATACCAGAGATCTGATCTCTGAGCACTAATTGCTATCGCGAGCTCAGAGTAGCAATAACCAGCCACTTTTAATTTGCCCATTTACGGGCGCGCGATAAATTAGTGCTTCACTTGTAATCTAGCTCTTAATTTTCAGATATTATGTCCTCCTTATCTCAACATTAGGTCCCTTTAATGTCTATTTAAATGGATCTTGATTCTTGCAAATATATGAATCTGCTAACATGAACAGTGGTGCCAGTCAAAAAACAAGAAGTTAATAAATCTATCAACATCACATCTATTGAGCCATAGACAAGAAGCATACACATGTGGCCATAAATCAGCATCTAGATCCCAGCAGTGCATTGCTTGTCCTGAGCCTACCTAGATATGCTTTTCTCCACAGGATACCAAGAGAATGATGTAAATTTGATAATAAAAGTAAATTAAATGAACCTTGAACTAATTCAAGTAGTAACAAATGATCATTATTACACGTGAACAATCCTTTGTTAAACTTTAAGAAAAAAGAAATACTGTGGGGTCGATTTATGAGGCAGCGGATGGTGCTTCCGACCCCCTCCACTTCAGGTCTGCAGCGGTTCGAATGTGCAGGGGGCGGCATTGCACAAACATTTCACGAGAAATGCTTGTGCAATGATAAATGCTTGTGCAATGATAAATGCTGACAGCACTACAGCAGATCAGGTCCGCACACACTACAATAAATCGGCCCCTATATCTACAATAACATCCACAAATTTTATATTTTGTTTTAATTTTGAATTGTGTCAAAATGAAAAACTTTCTTGATTTACACAAAGCATGTACTTTTCAATTTACTTCGGTTTTTAAGTGACTTACGTTTTTATTACACATAAGAACAGAAACCTTATAAATATAATTTAAAAAACAAATTGTTGGTAGATAGAAAATAGAAAGAACATAAGTTTACAAGGAGGTAATTTTGTTAATATTACAATTGTCAATAAAGCTTGCATGAATTGGTTATTAATTATTCATTTGTAGGAATGTCAGTTAACGCATCACTATCTATTATAAATGGTGTTGCAGCATTTCTCAACGGATATCAAATGCAAACTCAGCAGGTTTCTTCTCTTCTAAATTTAAGCAGTAAATTTCAGTGAACCACTTTTAAATGGCACTGGATATTAATAGCAAACCTCTGACAAGCAGACCTGGAAAATTTGTGACTGGAACGTCTTTGCCATCCAATCCCCCCCAATGTATGTAAACAACTTAGTCCTCTGAGGAACTTTCCAGGCATTAAGAGAAAATCTAGTAAACTAGAACTAGTAAAAATACATTTGTTTAGAGGCTGGGTAAGGGTACATTTTAGATAAAAAAAAATATACTTTAAACCATTCAATCTCCTCTCGGCTTCCCTCTCACCGGCACCAATGGAGATTGTTACAGACCGTGTCACTGTCTGCAACGATAAGGAAATCTGCCTTCGTATGGTAACAGAGCACTGATCATGCGCCGTTATCATATGAAGGAAGATGCTGGAAGCCCCCTAACAAGTAGTCTTGGATATCTCTTGACAACCAAGACTGTTTGGGCTTCCATCATTATGGATGTAGATCTACATTATGCGGTACCATGGGCTACATACATCTATGACCATTTGGAACCCAGGGGGTACAATAGTTATTAAATAGTTATTAACTATTTAATAGCTACCTAGTTAAAATAAATACAAATTTACCTGTAAAATAAAAATAAATTCTAAACTAGATACAAATGTAACTATTAGTTATATTGTAGCTAGCTTAGGGTTTATTTTATAGGTAAGTGTTTAGTTTTAAATAGGATTAATTAAATTAAATTATATTTAAGTTAGGGGGGGTTAGACTTAGGTTTAGGGGTTAATAAATTCAATATAGTAGCGGCGACATTGGGGGCAGCAGATTAGGGGTTAATAAATGTAGATAGGTGTCGGCGACGTTAGGGACGGCAGATTAGGGGTTAATAAAATTTAACTAATGTTTGCGAGGCGGGAGTGCAGCGGTTTAGGGGGTTAATATATTTATTACAGTGACGGCGATGTCCGGTCGGCAGATTAGGGGTTAAAAACTTTATTTAAGTGTTTGCGATGTGGGGGGCTCGGTTTAGGGGTTAATAGGTAGTTTATAGGTGTTAGTGTACTTTTTAGCACTTTAGTTAAGAGTTTTATGTTACGGCGTTAGCCCATAAAACTCTTAACTACTGTCTTGACAGGAGAGGGTCTACCGCTCACTTCTTCCAAGACTCGTAATACCGGCGTTAGCAAATAACCCACCCAATCCCCCCTTAAAAACACTACCCCCTTGAAGATCACCCTACCTTGAGACGTCTTCACTCAGCCGGGCACAAGTGGACCTCCAAGCGGCAGAAGTCTTCATCCAGACGGCATCTTCTATCTTCATCCACCCGGAGCGGAGCGGGTCCATCTTCAATCCAGCCGACGCGGAGCATCCTCTTCAAAAGAAGTCCAAGCGAAGAATGAAGGTTCCTTTAAATGACATTATCCAAGATGGCGTCCCTTGAATTCCGATTGGCTGATAGGATTCTATCAGGCAATCGGAATTAAGGTAGGAAAAATCCTATTGGCTGATGCCAATAGGATTGAGGTCGCATTATATTGTTTGATTGGATCAGCTAATAGGATTGAACTTCAATCCTATTGGCTGATTGGATCAGCCAATAGGATTGAACTTCAATCCTATTGGCTGATTGGATCAGCCAATAGGATTTTTCCTACCTTAATTCCGATTGGCTTATGGAATCCTATCAGCCAATCAGAATTCAAGGGACGCCATCTTGGATGACGTCATTTAAAGGAACCTTCATTCTCTGCTTGGACTTTGTTTGAAGAGGATACTCCGCGTCGGCTGGATTGAAGATGGACCCGCTCCGCTCCGGGTGGATGAAGATAGAAGATGCCGTCTGGATGAAGACTTCTGCCCCTCTGGAGGTCCACTTGTGCCCAGCTGGGTGAAGACGTCTCAAGGTAGGGTGATCTTCAAGGGGTTAGTGTTAGGTTTTTTTAAGGGGGGGATTGGGTGGGTTTTAGAGTAGGGTTGGGTGTGTGGGTGGTGGGTTTTAATGTTGGGGGGGGTACTGTATTATTTTTACAGGTAAAAGAGCTGATTACTTTGGGGCAATGCCCCGCAAAAGGAATTCTTAAGTGTAGGGATTTTTTTATTTTGGGGGGCTTTTTTATTTTATTAAGGGGATTAGAGTAAGGTTAATTAGTTTTAAATTCTTGTAATTATTTTTTATTTTCTGTAATTTAGTGTTTGGTTTTTTTCGTACTTCAGTTTATTTAATTTAATTGTAGTTAATTGTAGTTTAGGTAATTAATTTAATGATAGTGTAGTGTTAGGTGTAACTGTAATTTAGGTTAGGATTTATTTTACAGGTAAATTTGTACTTATTTTAACTGGGTAGCTATTAAATAGTTAATAACTATTTAATAACTATTGTACCTAGTTAAAATAAATACAAAGTTGCCTGTAAAATAAAAATAAACCCTAAGCTAGCTACAATGTAACTATTTAGTTATATTGTAGCTATCTTAGGGTTTATTTTACAGGTAAGTATTTAGTTTTAAATAGGAATAATTTAGTTAATGATAGTAATTTTATTTAGATGTATTTAAATTATATTTAAGTTAGGGGGTGTTAGGGTTAGACTTAGATTTAGGGGTTAATAACTTTATTATAGTGGCGGCGACGTTGGCGGCAGATTATGGGTTAATAAGTGTAGGTAGGTGGCGGCGACGTTGGGGGGGCATATTAGGGGTTAATAAATATAATGTAGGGTTTGGCGATGTTGGGGGCAGCAGATTAGGGGTTCAAAGGTATAATGTAGGTGGCGGCGGTGTCCAGAGCGGCAGAGTAGGGGTTAATAATTATAATGTAGGTGGCGGCGATGTCGGGGACGGCAGATTAGGGGTTAATAAGTGTAAGATTAGGGGTGTTTAGACTCGGGTTCATGTTAGGGTGTTAGGCGTAGACATAAAATTCCTTTCCCCATAGGAATCAATAGGGCTGCGTTAGAAACTGGACGCTGCTTTTTTGAAGGTGTTAGGGTTTTTTTCAGCCGGCTCAGCCCCATTGTTTCCTATGGGGAAATCGTGCACGAGCACGTTTTTTTTTCAGGTAAAAGAGCTGATTACTTTGGGGCAATGCCCCGCAAAAGGCCCTTTTAAGGGCTATTGGTAGTTTAGTTTAGCATAGGGTTTTTTTTTTTTATTTTGGGGGGCATTTTTTTATTTTGATAGGGCTATTAGATTAGGTGTAATTAGTTTAAATATCTGTATTTGTTTTTTATTTTCTGTAATTTAGTGTTTGTGTTTTTTTTTGTACTTTAGCTAATTTAATTTAATGGATTTAATTGTATTTAATTTAGTTAATGTATTTAATTATAGTGTAGTGTTAGGTTTTATTTTACAGGTACTTCTGTATTTATTTTAGCTAGGTAGTTATTAAATAGTTAATAACTATTTAATAACTATTCTACCTAGTTAAAATAAATACAAACCTGCCTGTAAAATAAAAATAAATCCTAAGCTAGCTACAATGTAACTATTAGTTATATTGTAGCTAGCTTAGGGTTTATTTTATAGGTAAGTATTTAGTTTTAAATAGGAATAATTTAGTTAATGATAGGAATATTTATTTAGATTTCTTTTAATTATATTTAAGTTAGGGGGTGTTAGGGTTAAACTTAGGTTTAGGGGTTAATAACTTTAATATAGTGGCAGCGACGTTGGGGCGGCAGATTAGGGGTTAATAAATGTAGGTAGGTGGCGGCGATGTTAGGGACAGCAGATTAGAGGTTAATAATATTAAACTAATGTTTGTGAGGCGGGAGTGTGGCGGTTTAGGGGTTAATATGTTTATTATAGTATTGGGGCAGCAGATTAGGGGTTAATAAATATAATGTCGGTGTCGGCGATGTTAAGGGCAGCAGATTAGGGGTTCATAAGTATAATGTAGGTGGCGGCGGTGTCCGGAGCGGCAGATTAGGGGTTAATAAATATAATGCAGGTGTCGACGATGTCAGGGGCGGCAGATTAGGGGTTAATAAGTGTAAGATTAGGGGTGTTTAGACTCAGGGTTCATGTTAGGGTGTTAGGTGTAAACATACATTTTATTTCCCCATAGGCTGCTTTTTTGCAGGTGTTAGACTTTTTTTCAGCCGGCTCTCCCAGTTGATTCATATGGGGAAATCGTGCAAAAGCACGTTACACCAGCTCACTGCTCACTTAAGCAGCGCTGGTATTGGAGTGAGATTTGGAGCTAAATTTTGCTCTACGCTAACTTTTGTCTTTTAACGCAGGGTTTGTAAACATAAGTAATACCAGCACTGCAGGTAAGTGAGCGGTGAGAAAAAACTGCTCGTTAGCACAGCACCCCTCATAACGCAAAACTCGTAATCTAGCCGAAACTGTTTAATATCTTTAACGGCTGCTCTTTCATATAAAGCATAGAGGGAAAAAACCTGAGTAACATGTCCCTTTAATGAATCACTGATCAAGTCCGTTGTGAACTTTGGACAGTACCTTGCATGCTGCTAAGAAAGCCGTGAAGAGCAAGCAAAAGTAAATAGCTGCTCTAATTTATTCCTCAGCTACCACCATATAAAAACACAGCAGTAATGTCTCACAGATGTTAAGGAATGCTGGGTAACCTTTACTAGACAGGACTTTCCTCCTTTAGTGAAAAGCTCTAGGGATATGAAGCTATTTTTAGCATTTTTCCATACCAATATCATTATTTTTGAAAGGTTTTGTAAGGGTAACAGGAGAGCATGACGAACATTTAAGGAAACCGTTAAATTACATAGAAGCTGCAATAATAAAATACTCTTATATTGCACAATTGTTTGCATACACCTATGTGTTTAACACCCCTGCAAAAGTGTTAAATACATCATTAGAGTCAGCAAATCAGGGGGGGCATTGGCATGTACTTAAAGGGACAGTCTACACCAGAATTTTCATTGTTTTAAAAGATAGATAATCCCTTTATTACCCATTTCCCAGTTTTGCATAACTAACACATTTATAATAATATACTTTTAACCCCTGTGATTATCTTGTATCTAAGCCTCTGCAAACTGCCCCTTTTTTCAGTTCTTTTGACAGACTTGCAGTCTAACCAATCAGTGCCTGCTCCCAGATTACTTCACGTGCACGAGCACAGTGTTATCTATATGAAATATGTGAACTAACACCCTCTAGTGGTGAAACACTGTTAAAATGCAATCTGAAAGAGGTGGGCTTCAAGGTCTAAGAAATTAGCATATGAACCTCCTAGGTTAAGCTTTCAACTAAGAATACCAAGAGAACAAAGCAAAATTGGTGATAAAAGTAAATTGGAAAATTGTTTAAAATTACATGCTCTATCTAAATCATGAAAGTTTATTTTGGCCTAGACTGTCCCTTTAAAGGGACAGTGTACTGTAAAACTGTCTTCCCTTGTGTTCTCAATGATACATGATCTGCTGTTGTGTATTCAATTATTTACAAATAGTTTCTTTATCTTTACTTTTGTGTCTGAAATATTTGCCTGATGAAGCCGTCACATAAACATAAAATTTCTCCTATCTGGCTTATAATGTTAGAAAACATTACAACCAGTTGAATCTGTAGAAGTTATCATCACCTGCATTAAAGATAACATTCAGCAGAAGACAACTGTAGGTTTACGGCAACGTTGCCTATACTCACTTTCACACTTCATGCCCTGATGGATCAGCCCGTACAGTAACGAACCGCAGTGGTCACAAAACGTTGGACTTCCATAGGTGTGGATTTTAAATTTGTGTTTACTTCTTGGGTCCTGGAAAAATAAACAAATGTTTTTTTTTTTAGTAAGTATTTATACAGAAAATATCTAACATAATAACCCACATAAAATAATGGTGTCACATTTTGAATACTTTAACAAATGATATCAAAGAAATGTTTTATAGACGTATCAAATATATACAAGTGTCATTATGGCAGCTATGTGTCCTATTGTCCAATAAAATCTTCACAAAAAATGTTAGACACTTTAATTAAAGGGACAAATTTTTTCTTTCATGATTCAGATAGAGCATGAAATTTTAATCAACTCCTATTATTAATTTTTCTTCGTTCTCTTGCTATCTTTATTTAAAAATCAGGAATGTGATGCATAGGAGCCGGGCCATTTTTGGTTGAAAACCTGGGTTATGCTTGCTTATTGGTGGGTAAATGTAAGCCTCCAATAAGCAAGCGCTATCCATGGTGCTAAACCTAAAATGGGCTGGCTGCTATAATTTACATTCCTGCTTTTAAAATAAAGATAGCAAGAGAACAAAGAAAACTTGATAATAGGAGTAAATTAGAAAGTTGATTAAAATTGCCTGCTCTATCTGAATCATGAAAGAAACAAATTGGGTTCAGTGTCCCTTTAAGTCCCTGTGTGTTAACTAAATGAAAAAGGCCTCATATGCCTCAGTGAATTACTAATATGGTGCAGTCAAGGAGGTAAATTCACTTCTTTGTTCATGTGGTACTGACAGCTAAACAGGAAAAAATAATTGAGTTCCTGTCGATGGCAGCCAAGGGGTAAAATGACTGCTTAGCTGTAAAAAATATATATATTGTAGGGGCTAAGGTAAAGCTTTTATGGGGACATTGTGTGGCTCCACCTAACCATTATGCCCAGTCATCGGGAATGTCCTGTATTATTATAGGCAACAACTAACAACCCTAAGTGCCATGTATCAAAAAGTTATAATTTAACATTACAGCTGTGACTTAAAAGAAACAGGGCAAAAATATAGATAACTGCATTTTAAAGGGACATGAAACCCAACATTTTGCTTTCATGATTCAGATAGAGCATGTCATTTAAAAAAAAAATTCTAATCTTCTTCTATTATTGGATCTTTTGTTCTTTTGGTATCTTTTGTTGAAAAGCAGGGAGGTAATCTCAGGAGTGTGCACGTGTCTAAAGCACTTTATGGCAGCAGTTTTGCAAGTATGTTAACTATTTGCAAAAGCACTAGATGGCAGCAATATGTCCTGCCATGTAGTGATCCACACACCTACCTAGGTATCTCTCTTCAACAAAGAATATCATGGGAATAAAGGAAATTTGATAGACGTAAATTGGGGGAGGGGAGGTTTAAATGGTATCCTTTGTCTGAATTACAAAAGAAATTGTATGGTTTCATAGCCCTTTAACTGTACCACCTGTGACATTAGCACAACTTCTTAAAGGAACATTAAACATTTCTATAGATTTTTCTACAAGTGTCCTGTGTGAAGCGAGGACCTCCATGAAAATAGTAACATTTGCCCTATATTAAAGGGACAGGAATCCCAAACTTTTTTACTTCATGATTTGGATAAAACACAACTTTCAAATTTACTTCTATTATCAAATTTGCTTCATTCTCTTGTTATCTTTTGCTTAATGAATAGCATTGCTCTACTGGCAGCTAGCTGAACACATCTAGTTAGCCAACCACAAGAAAAATGTGTGCAGGCACCAATCAGCAGCTAGCACCCACTGGTCTAGGATATGTGCATATTCTTTTTCAACAAGGGATACCAAGAGAACATTTAAAAATAGAAGTGAATTTAAAAGTGTCTTAAAAACCAAATGTATGCTTACCAGATAAATTCTTTTCCTTCCTGGCAGGGAGAGTCCACGACTTAATTCCTTACTGTTGGGAAATACAACACCTGGCCACAAGGAGGAGGCAAAGACACCCCAGCCAAAGGCTTAAATATCCCACTCACTTTCCCTATCCCCCAGTCATTCTGCCGAGGGAACAAGGAAAAGTAGAATAAACATCAGGGTATAAAAGGTGCCAGAAGAATTAATATAAAAAAGTGAGCCGCCATTCAAAAAATAAATTGCGGGTGGGGTCATGGACTCTCCCTGCCAGGAAGGAAAGGAATTTATCTGGTAAGCATAAATTATGTTTTCCTTGCATAAGGCAGGGAGAGTCCATGACTTAATTCCTTACTGTTGGGAAAACTATACCCAAGCTCCAGAGGACACTGAAAGAATAACAGGAGGGAACAAAAAAAGAGGCGGACCCTATTCTGAGGACACCACAGCCTGCAAAACTTTCTCCCGAAAGCTGCTTCAGCCAAAGCAAACACATCAAACTTGTAAAATGTAGGAAAAGTGTGTAAGTAGGAAGCCACTGCTCTAGTGGAATGAGCCATTATCCTCTCTGGAAGCTGTCGTCCCGCTGTCTCATAAGCTAAGCAGATGACACTCCTCAACCAGAAAGATAGGGAAGTCATAGTAGCCTTCTGCCCATTACGCTTCCCCGTATAGACGACAAACAGAAGAAGATTGTCTGAATTCATTAGTAGCCTAAAGATAGAACTTCAAGGCACGAACCACATCCAGATTGTGAAGCAAGTGTTCCTTCGCTGAAGAAGGATTAGGACACAAGGAAGGAACAACAATTTCTTGATTAATGTTATGGTCCGACACCAGGAGGAACCCTTGATTACGTAAAACCACCTTATCAGCATGGAAAACATGATAAGGGGAGTCACATTGTAAAGCAGAAATCTAAGAAACTCGGCACGCAGAGGCAATAGCCAGCAAAAAAAAAGGACCTTCCAAGATAACAATTTAATGTTAACAGTATACATAGGCTCAAACAGAGCCTGCTGCAAAACACTAAGAACAAAATTTAGGCTCCAAGGCGGAGCCCCAGATCTAAAAACAGGTCTGATCCTACTCAGAGCCTTAACAAAGGACTGCACATACGGAAGCTCAGTCAATCTCTTGTGCAGTCACACTGACAGGGCCGATATCTGTCCCTTCAGGGAACTAGCAGATAGATCTTTCTCCAGGCCAACCTAAACCTTATGCCAGGAAAACCCACACTCTGAACACCAGTACAAACAAGTCCTCCGCACCTTATGGTAGATACGACGAGTAACTGGCTTACGAGCTTGAACCAGAGTGTCGATAGCACTCTCAGAAAACCCTCTTTTGGCTAAGACTAAGCGTTCAATCTCCACGCAGTCAGCCACAGAGAGTCTAGATTTTGATGAACTAAGGGACCCTGTATCAAAAGATCTCTGCGACAAAGTAACCTCTACTGAGGAGATGAGGACATCCCCACCAGATCCACGTCCTTTGCGGCCACAATGGAGCAATCAGAATCACTGATGCTCGCTCCTGCTTGATGCGAGCCACTACACGAGGGAGAAGCTGTAATAGAGGAAAAAGATATACGAGTCTGAACCTCCATGGTACTGACAGGGCATCTATCAATTCCGCCTGAGGATCCCTGGGCCTCGATCCGTACCTGGGTAGTTTGTTATTGAGGCGGGATGCCATGAGATCCATCTCCGGCATCCCCACTCGCTGCATATCTCTGCAAACACTTTGGGTGGAGAGACCATTCCCTTGGGTGAAAGGATTGCCTGCTGAGGAAGTCCGCTTCCCAGTTGTCCACACCCGGAATGTGAATCGCTGACAGTATACATCTGTGAGTCTCCACCCACTCTAGTATCTGAGATACTTCCCTCATTGCCAAGGAACTTCTCGTTCCCCCGATGGTTGATGTAGGCAACCGAGGTTATATTGTCTGATTGGAATCTGATAAACTGGGACGAACCCAGAAGGGGCCAAGTCTTCAAGGCATTGAAGATTGCCTGGAGTTCCAAAATACTGATCGGAAGAGAGGACTCCTCCTAAATCCACAGACCTTGTGCCTTCTTGGCACCCCAAATGGCTCCCCAGCCGGAAAGGCTTGCGTCCGTAGTTACAATCTCCCAGGACAGTCTCAAGAAGCACGTGCCTTGGGTTAGATGATCTGGAAAAAGCCACCAAGAGAGCGAGTCTCTCAACAGGTTAACGTAAAATTTTTATTGGGAATAAGAACACACACCTATCATGTTCAAAAGCCTTTTATATTGTGCATAAACTAATTTGCATAATCACTCCACTTATATACGAGCTTCTTCACCACCCTGTAAATGAACCCACTATATGCTTAAAAACAGAATTTATGTTTACCTGATAAATTACTTTCTCCAACGGTGTGTCCGGTCCACGGCGTCATCCTTACTTGTGGGATATTCTCCTCCCCAACAGGAAATGGCAAAGAGCCCAGCAAAGCTGGTCACATGATCCCTCCTAGGCTCCGCCTACCCCAGTCATTCGACCGACGTTAAGGAGGAATATTTGCATAGGAGAAACCATATGATACCGTGGTGACTGTAGTTAAAGAAAATAAATTATCAGACCTGATTAAAAAAAAAACCAGGGCGGGCCGTGGACCGGACACACCGTTGGAGAAAGTAATTTATCAGGTAAACATAAATTCTGTTTTCTCCAACATAGGTGTGTCCGGTCCACGGCGTCATCCTTACTTGTGGGAACCAATACCAAAGCTTTAGGACACGGATGAAGGGAGGGAGCAAATCAGGTCACCTAAATGGAAGGCACCACGGCTTGCAAAACCTTTCTCCCAAAAATAGCCTCAGAAGAAGCAAAAGTATCAAACTTGTAAAATTTGGTAAAAGTGTGCAGTGAAGACCAAGTCGCTGCCCTACATATCTGATCAACAGAAGCCTCGTTCTTGAAGGCCCATGTGGAAGCCACAGCCCTAGTGGAATGAGCTGTGATTCTTTCGGGAGGCTGCCGTCCGGCAGTCTCGTAAGCCAATCTGATGATGCTTTTAATCCAAAAAGAGAGAGAGGTAGAAGTTGCTTTTTGACCTCTCCTTTTACCAGAATAAACAACAAACAAGGAAGATGTTTGTCTAAAATCCTTTGTAGCATCTAAATAGAATTTTAGAGCGCGAACAACATCCAAATTGTGCAACAAACGTTCCTTCTTTGAAACTGGTTTCGGACACAGAGAAGGTACGATAATCTCCTGGTTAATGTTTTTGTTAGAAACAACTTTTGGAAGAAAACCAGGTTTAGTACGTAAAACCACCTTATCTGCATGGAACACCAGATAAGGAGGAGAACACTGCAGAGCAGATAATTCTGAAACTCTTCTAGCAGAAGAGATTGCAACTAAAAACAAAACTTTCCAAGATAATAACTTAATATCAACGGAATGTAAGGGTTCAAACGGAACCCCCTGAAGAACTGAAAGAACTAAATTGAGACTCCAAGGAGGAGTCAAAGGTTTGTAAACAGGCTTAATTCTAACCAGAGCCTGAACAAAGGCTTGAACATCTGGCACAGCTGCCAGCTTTTTGTGAAGTAACACAGACAAGGCAGAAATCTGTCCCTTCAGGGAACTTGCAGATAATCCTTTTTCCAATCCTTCTTGAAGGAAGGATAGAATCTTAGGAATCTTAACCTTGTCCCAAGGGAATCCTTTAGATTCACACCAACAGATATATTTTTTCCAAATTTTGTGGTAAATTTTTCTAGTTACAGGCTTTCTGGCCTGAACAAGAGTATCGATAACAGAATCTGAGAACCCTCGCTTCAATAAGATCAAGCGTTCAATCTCCAAGCAGTCAGCTGGAGTGAAACCAGGTTCAGATGTTCGAACGGACCCTGAACAAGAAGGTCTCGTCTCAAAGGTAGCTTCCAAGGTGGAGCCGATGACATATTCACCAGATCTGCATACCAAGTCCTGCGTGGCCACGCAGGAGCTATCAAGATCACCGACGCCCTCTCCTGATTGATCCTGGCTACCAGCCTGGGGATGAGAGGAAACGGCGGGAACACATAAGCTAGTTTGAAGGTCCAAGGTGCTACTAGTGCATCCACTAGAGCCGCCTTGGGATCCCTGGATCTGGACCCGTAGCAAGGAACTTTGAAGTTCTGACGAGAGGCCATCAGATCCATGTCTGGAATGCCCCACAGCTGAGTGACTTGGGCAAAGATTTCCGGATGGAGTTCCCACTCCCCCGGATGCAATGTCTGACGACTCAGAAAATCCGCTTCCCAATTTTCCACTCCTGGGATGTGGATAGCGGACAGGTGGCAGGAGTGAGACTCCGCCCATAGAATGATTTTGGTCACTTCTTCCATCGCTAGAGAACTCCTTGTTCCCCCCTGATGGTTGATGTACGCAACAGTTGTCATGTTGTCTGATTGAAACCGTATGAACTTGGCCCTCGCTAGCTGAGGCCAAGCCTTGAGAGTATTGAATATCGCTCTCAGTTCCAGAATATTTATCGGTAGAAGAGATTCTTCCTGAGACCAAAGACCCTGAGCTTTCAGGGCTCCCCAGACCGCGCCCCAGCCCATCAGACTGGCATCGGTCGTGACAATGACCCACTCTGGTCTGCGGAATGTCACCCCTTGTGACAGGTTGTCCAGGGACAGCCACCAACGGAGTGAGTCTCTGGTCCTCTGGTTTACTTGTATCTTCGGAGACAAGTCTGTATAATCCCCATTCCACTGACTGAGCATGCACAGTTGTAATGGTCTTAGATGAATGCGCGCAAAAGGAACTATGTCCATTGCCGCTACCATCAACCCGATCACTTCCATGCACTGAGCTATGGAAGGAAGAGGAACGGAATGAAGTATCCGACAAGAGTCTAGAAGCTTTGTTTTTCTGGCCTCTGTCAGAAATATCCTCATTTCTAAGGAGTCTATTATTGTTCCCAAGAAGGGAACCCTTGTTGACGGAGATAGAGAACTCTTTTCCACGTTCACTTTCCATCCGTGAGATCTGAGAAAGGCCAGGACGATGTCCGTGTGAGCCTTTGCTTGAGGAAGGGACGACGCTTGAATCAGAATGTCGTCCAAGTAAGGTACTACAGCAATGCCCCTTGGTCTTAGCACAGCTAGAAGGGACCCTAGTACCTTTGTGAAAATCCTTGGAGCAGTGGCTAATCCGAAAGGAAGCGCCACGAACTGGTAATGCTTGTCCAGGAATGCGAACCTTAGGAACCGATGATGTTCCTTGTGGATAGGAATATGTAGATACGCATCCTTTAAATCCACCGTGGTCATGAATTGACCTTCCTGGATGGAAGGAAGAATAGTTCGAATGGTTTCCATCTTGAACGATGGAACCTTGAGAAACTTGTTTAAGATCTTGAGATCTAAGATTGGTCTGAACGTTCCCTCTTTTTTGGGAACTATGAACAGATTGGAGTAGAACCCCATCCCTTGTTCTCTTAATGGAACAGGATGAATCACTCCCATTTTTAACAGGTCTTCTACACAATGTAAGAATGCCTGTCTTTTTATGTGGTCTAAAGACAACTGAGACCTGTGGAACCTCCCCCTTGGGGGAAGTCCCTTGAATTCCAGAAGATAACCTTGGGAGACTATTTCTAGCGCCCAAGGATCCAGAACATCTCTTGCCCAAGCCTGAGCGAAGAGAGAGAGTCTGCCCCCCACCAGATCCGGTCCCGGATCGGGGGCCAACATTTCATGCAGTCTTGGTAGCAGTGGCAGGTTTCTTGGCCTGCTTTCCCTTGTTCCAGCCTTGCATTGGTCTCCAAGCTGGCTTGGCTTGAGAAGTATTACCCTCTTGCTTAGAGGACGTAGCACCTCGGGCTGGTCCGTTTCTACGAAAGGGACGAAAATTAGGTTTATTTTTTGCCTTGAAAGGCCGATCCTGAGGAAGGGCGTGGCCCTTACCCCCAGTGATATCAGAGATAATCTCTTTCAAGTCAGGGCCAAACAGCGTTTTCCCCTTGAAAGGAATGTTAAGTAGCTTGTTCTTGGAAGACGCATCAGCCGACCAAGATTTCAACCAAAGCGCTCTGCGCGCCACAATAGCAAACCCAGAATTCTTAGCCGCTAACCTAGCCAATTGCAAAGTGGCGTCTAGGGTGAAAGAATTAGCCAATTTGAGAGCATTGATTCTGTCCATAATCTCCTCATAAGGAGGAGAATCACTATCGACCGCCTTTATCAGCTCATCGAACCAGAAACATGCGGCTGTAGCGACAGGGACAATGCATGCAATTGGTTGTAGAAGGTAACCCTGCTGAACAAACATCTTTTTAAGCAAACCTTCTAATTTTTTATCCATAGGATCTTTGAAAGCACAACTATCCTCTATGGGTATAGTGGTGCGTTTGTTTAAAGTGGAAACCGCCCCCTCGACCTTGGGGACTGTCTGCCATAAGTCCTTTCTAGGGTCGACCAAAGGAAATAATTTTTTAAATATGGGGGGAGGAACGAAAGGAATACCGGGCCTTTCCCATTCTTTATTAACAATGTCCGCCACCCGCTTGGGTATAGGAAAAGCTTCTGGGAGCCCCGGCACCTCTAGGAACTTGTCCATTTTACATAGTTTCTCTGGGATGACCAACTTGTCACAATCATCCAGAGTGGATAATACCTCCTTAAGCAGAATGCGGAGATGTTCCAACTTAAATTTAAATGCAATCACATCAGGTTCAGCCTGTTGAGAAATGTTCCCTGAATCAGTAATTTCTCCCTCAGACAAAACTTCCCTGGCCCCATCAGACTGGGTTAGGGGCCCTTCAGAGATATTAGTATCAGCGTTGCCATGCTCTTCAGTATCTAAAACAGAGCAGCCGCGCTTACGCTGACAAGTGTTCATTTGGGCTAAAATGTTTTTGACAGAATTATCCATTACAGCCGTTAATTGTTGCATAGTAAGGAGTATTGGCGCGCTAGATGTACTAGGGGCCTCCTGAGTGGGCAAGACTCGTGTAGACGAAGGAGGGAATGATGCAGTACCATGCTTACTCCCCTCACTTGAGGAATCATCTTGGGCATCATTGTCATTATCACATAAATCACATTTATTTAAATGAATAGGAATTCTGGCTTCCCCACATTCAGAACACAGTCTATCTGGTAGTTCAGACATGTTAAACAGGCATAAACTTGATAACAAAGTACAAAAACGTTTTAAAATAAAACCGTTACTGTCACTTTAAATTTTAAACTGAACACACTTTATTACTGCAATTGCGAAAAAACATGAAGGAATTGTGCAAAATTCACCAAATTTTCACCACAGTGTCTTAAAGCCTTAAAAGTATTGCACACCAAATTTGGAAGCTTTAACCCTTAAAATAACGGAACCGGAGCCGTTTTAAACTTTAACCCCTTTACAGTCCCTGGTATCTGCTTTGCTGAGACCCAACCAAGCCCAAAGGGGAATACGATACCAAATGACGCCTTCAGAAAGTCTTTTCTAAGTGTCAGAGCTCCTCTCACATGCGACTGCCTGCCATGCCTCTCAAAAACAAGTGCGCCACACCGGCGCAAAAATGAGGCTCTGCTTATGCTTTGGGAAAGCCCCTAAGGTATAAGGTGTCTAATACAGTGCCTGCCGATATTATTATATCAAAATACCCAGATAAAATGATTCCTCAAGGCTAAATATGTGATAATAATGAATCGATTTAGCCCAAAAAAAGTCTACTGTCTTAATAAGCCCTTGTGAAGCCCTTATTTACGATCGTAATAAACATGGCTTACCGGATCCCATAGGGAAAATGACAGCTTCCAGCATTACATCGTCTTGTTAGAATGTGTCATACCTCAAGCAGCAAGAGACTGCATACTGTTCCCCCAACTGAAGTTAATTGCTCTCAACAGTCCTGTGTGGAACAGCCATGGATTTTAGTTACGGTTGCTAAAATCATTTTCCTCATACAAACAGAAATCTTCATCTCTTTTCTGTTTCTGAGTAAATAGTACAAACCAGCACTATTTCAAAATAACAAACTCTTGATTGAATAATAAAAACTACAGTTAAACACTAAAAAACTCTAAGCCATCTCCGTGGAGATGTTGCCTGTACAACGGCAAAGAGAATGACTGGGGTAGGCGGAGCCTAGGAGGGATCATGTGACCAGCTTTGCTGGGCTCTTTGCCATTTCCTGTTGGGGAGGAGAATATCCCACAAGTAAGGATGACGCCGTGGACCGGACACACCTATGTTGGAGAAAACAATGGTACTCAGCAATAGTGCCCTAAATTGTTTGCACTCAGGGTATTGGGTAAACAGGGTGAAACAAATATGCTGCACTCAGATAGTCAGTCCATACAAATCCAATATACCTCCCCTCGTGATAGATTCCTGGGTCCTATGTTTTCATTTTTTTGTATCCCACATAGAAAGTTTTACCTAGGGTATTTGTAACCCTTATGCTTTTATAACTGGAAATAAATATATTATATTCTAACCCTACCCAGCTCGGTGCTCCTCACTCATTTGCCTGTTTTTGATTACACTCTCAACAGGTTGTCCAGCACGATCTGTTGAGACAAATCTGAATGGTCACCGTTCAATTGTCTCAGCATGCATAGTTGTAAGGGCCTGAGATGGAATCTGGCAAAAGGAATGATGTCCATACAGGACACCATGAGTCCAATCACCTTCATACACTGAGCCACTGAGGGTCTCAAGTAAGCCTGGAGGGCAAGACATACAGAAGTTAGCTAGCAACGTCTCTGATCTGTGAGGAATATCCTCATGTATATGGAGTCTATAATTGTCCCCAAAAAGTTCACCCTTGTATTTGGAGTAAGAGAACACTTTTCCAAGTTTATCTTCCATCTATGCGATCAAAGAAGATTGAGAAGGGACTCTGAATGTTCTTCCTCTAGACTAAAAGATGGTGCCTGTATCAAGATATCATCCTATCATCCAGGTTAGGCACTACTGCAATACCTTGTGTTCTGGCAACGGCTAGAAGAGCCCCCAGAGCCTTCAAAAATATCCTTGGAGCAGCAGCTAGGCCAAACGGAAGTGCTATGAACTGAAAGTGCTGGTCCAGAAAGGCAAACCTCAGGAACTGAAAATGTTCCCTGTGTATCGGGACGTGAAGATATGCATCCTTCAGGTCTATTGTAGTCATAAACTGTCCTTCCTGAACCAGAGGAAGGATTGACTGTGTTGTCTCCATCTTGAAAGAGGGAACACTCAGAAACTTGTTTAGGCACCTTAGGTCCAGAATTGGACGAAAAGTTCCCTCCTTCTTTGGAACCACGAAAAGGTTTGAATAAAACCCCAAACCTCTTTCTGTTGTAGGTACCGGGACAATTACTCCTAGAGAGGAGTGATCCCGTAGGCAACCTAAGAATGCAGCCCTCTTTTCTGATCTTGTAGACAGACTAGAGAGAAGGAATCGGCCCTTGGGCGGATAAGACTGGAATCTTATCCTGTAGCCCTGAGATACAACCTCCAGGACCCAAAATAGACAGTCTTCCCCCTACTCAATCCGATCCCAGATCGGGGGCCACCCCTTCATGCCGATTTGTTCTCAGCGAGCTTCTTAGTCTGTTTGGACATATTCCAGGACTGAGCCGGCTTCTAAGTACTTTTGGGCTGCTCAGACTTAGAGGAAGATTGCCAATTATGTGATTTGTCAGAACGAAAAGAACAAAAATTAGACAATTGCCGTCCCTTAGGCCTATTTTTCTTATCCTGCGGTAGGAAAGCACCTTTCCCTCCGGTAACCATAGAAATAATGGAGTCCAGCCCTTGACCTAATAAAATCTTCCACTTGAACGGAAGAGAAAGAAGTCTGGATTTAGAAGTCATAGCCGCAGACCAAAACTTCAACCAGAGAGCCCGGCAGGCTAGGACCGCAAAGCCAGAAGCCTTTGCATTTATGCGAATAATCTGCATATTCGCATCACAGATGGAGTTAACAATTCTCAGAGCCTTAATTCTCTCCTGAATATCCTCAAGGGGAGTCTCCACCTCCATATGCTCCGACAGAGTGTTGCACCAGTAGGTAGCTGCTCCAGCAACTGCGGCTACAGCTGCCGCCGGTTGAAATAAAAACCATGTATGTTGAAACATCTTCCTCAGAAAGGTTTCCATTTTCTTATCCATAGGCTCTCTAAAAGAAGAACTACCCTCTAGAGGGATAGAAGTACACTTAGCCAGCATAGAAATAGCGCCATCCACTTTAGGGATGGAACCCCATAGTCTAATTGAGAGTCAGGGACCGGGAATAATTTTTTAAAAGTAGACGAGGGGGAAAAAGAAGTTCCTATTCTTTTCCATTCGTTACTAATAATGTATGCCATCTTAACTGGCACAGGAAAAGTCAGAGGGACCTTCTTGTCTTCATAAACCCTGTCTAATTTAGGGATCTTAGGTTCCTCAGGAAGAGTAGCCTCTAGAACCTCTAGTGTAGACAGAACCTCCTTTAATAAAAAAAAACGCAGATTCTTCATTTTAAATCTAAAGGAGGGTTCCTCCACTGAAGGAGGTTTAGAAACTGAAGTCTACGAATCAGAAAGTTCACCCTCTGAAGCTACAGAGGTTAACTCATCCTCGGATAGCTGGGAGATAGTAGCTAAATCCGACAAATATTTAGATGACTCTAAGGAGAACTATGTTTTACCTTTCTCTTGCGTTTGTTAGAGCGAGGTAAGGCACTCAGGGCTGCAGACACCGCCAATTGTAACTGCGCGGTAAGGTCTACAGGAAAAAAGCCCCCTCCAGATGGAGGATTAGATGGGCCGTGGGGAACTGCATGTGGAGCAGGTAGTGTAGAAAGGGTAGTAATCTCTCGGGACCCAGATTCCTGAGAGGTAGACAGCTCAGAGAGGCTAATAGCGCTATGAGTATTAGAAGGCATGTCTCCCTTCTTAGACTTTAGAACAGTGCTTAGGCAAAGGGAACAAAATTTAGAAGGCGGGCAAACCACAGCTTCCTCACAATATAAACAGGAATTATTATTCAGTACAGAAGGATTGGAACCTTCTAATGTAATATCAGAGTCCTCCATAGCTATATATTCACAGAAGGACAGACAAAAAGGTAACACTTTATTTAAAAAAATGGCACCTTTATAATCCCAATGGCTGGGGCACTCACCACCTCCTAGACCCAGACAGCTAACAAAGGAAAAACGCTCTCCTTAGGAGCGATGTTCGCAGCAAGATTGTAGGAAAAACTAAAAGACTGCACTCAGTCACGTAGTGCGCAGGACAGGACTTCCCCTGCTATGAAAAAGGCACCAAACTATTATAAGCTGCGCAACACAGCAAAACGAAAGTGAAACCTCTTTGTTCTAAGCCAAAAGCAAAAGAGTATATATAAAACGATATTACCTCTAGGATCCATGCTGTGGAACAGGCACAGCCTCTCAAGTGTGACAGTCTTGCAGCGACGCCTCTGACATGGACTTGAGTGTGTAACAGCAAGCAGTGAAACTCGTTAACACTGATTGCCCGGGAGCTGTTAGCGACAGTCTGGATGGGTTTGCAGAAAAAAAACTTTCCCTGCATCTCCAGACTCTAACTTTCATCAATACTCTCACTGAGAGGTTGACATAATTACTTAAAACTCCAGTCCTTTCTTGAAGGGAACATACCAATTACAGGACTATCCAAATCTTCTGCCACTTCTCTGCCACATCCTATAGTGACGAAAGGCAAAGAATGATTGGGGATAGGGAAAGTGAGTGGGATATTTAAGCCTTTGGCTGGGGTGTCTTTGCCTCCTCCTTGTGGCCAGGTGTTGTATTTTCCAACAGTAAGGAATGAAGTTGTGGACTCTCCCTGTCTTATGGAAGGAAAGTACATGTTCTATCTGAATCATGCAAATTTAATTTTGACTTTGCTATCCCTTTAATGTTTAGACAACCAGATGATAAACAAAAATAATACTTTATATAGAAAATAAAATATGTATCTTTAGGTTTCAAGAACCACCTTTCTAATTCATCCTTTTACTAAATGTTCTGTAAATGCAGATTGTTCTGTATATATAGTTTAGTTAACACTCTACAATCAGTGACAAGCAAAGCATTCTGTCCTTAACATAACTAATTCTAGGCAGCCTAAAGTATTTCTATTACTAGTAAAATCATAGCCAAGAAGAGGGCACAGCTCACTGTGCGGTATTTCTGTCATTCCTGTGGCTGTGTATGTTTTAGATGAATGTAGCATCTACAGCGCAGAACTACGCTGCTGTGGGCATCATCCCCTGTGTCACCCTGTGCTTCAAATGCACATCGTTATGTCAGCATGTATCACAAATGTGTGTACCAGCTTACTACATGTACTATCTTGTATATTACGCTACATTATAATCACCTTGTGCATTATCCGATCAAGTATATAACTATATTATGATCTACATTAGCTTCCTTTTATTAGATTAAAAGGGACATCACATGTAAATATATATATATATATATATATATATATATACATACACACACACACAGACATATATACATACTATATATCAGCACTTTTAAAAGCATTCAGAACTGTCTCTCTGCCAGCAAAAGTAGCACAGGGTTTTTAAAATAAAAAAACAGTCCATGAATACAACCACTGAAAACTCTATGTATGAATATGTTTATTATATCTCCTTGGCTATAGATAATCTATAGATAATATAATATAAATGAACACCTGTGTAGCATGTAGAAGGGACATAAAAAAGGTAGCATACTTAAGTATGCACTCCACTCTCTCTGCTGGAGTTGAACACATAAGCAGACAAAATAAGGTTGTTTTTAATCTATTTCTCATTAACATATTTATTTAGGTTTCCCCCCCCCCCCCCTCCTTTCTTATTAGAAAGTAATGTTACACAGGAAGAATGTATCCAAACAAGGCAAACAATATCAAAATAATGACAGGAAACCAATTACAAAGGAAACAAGCAAGAAGATAAAATTTGCTGGAAAAATCGAATAGATTGAAAGTGAAAAGTGAGTTAAAAGGTTCCGCTATCAGTATTTAAAGAAAAAAAATGAACAACGAGATATAGAAAGAGTGACTAAACGGACTATAAAAATAATGAACAATCAAGACAAGTCGATAAATTAAAGTGCATAATGCATGAGCTGAAACAAAACTCAGCCACAAGGCTCTGGGCATCACCCAAATTTGAAACAATTTTCGGATGAGTGTTTTAACAAAAAGGCTAATAAAACGTATTGTCATCCCAATATATCACCCCAGAGACCAGTATGTATCGCTTTAAAACTTTATTGTTAAACCGTCTATGAACAGTCTGTAATATATATCCCTCTATATAAATGTATATAATGTATAGGTGAGATCTTGCGCTTGTTTCAATTTAAATGGCTGTAATCTGAATGTTGTGCAAGTGCTGCAATTAAAGGCTGCATCTTAAAATGAACCAGCCTTACAGTGTCAACATTTCAGATGTCACATGGTTAGGAAGTCACAATAGGAATGAGGGTCAATGTTATTGATGGGTTAACCCTAATTCTGTAACCCTCAAAGGGACATGAAACAACCTTTACAACTTACTTATATTATCAAATTTGTTTCAGTTTCCTGGTATTTTCTGTTGAAGGAGCAGAGATGCACAATTGGAACACATAGGATGAGCCAATGAAAAGAGCCATATATGTGCATCTATCAATCTGCAGATGGCTTCCAGTAGTTCACTGCTTCTACTGAACTTACCTAGGTATGCTTTTCAACAAAGAATACCTGGAGAACAAAGCAAATTATATAATAGAAGTAAATTGTAAAGTTGTTTAAAATACATCTGAATCAGGATAGAAACATTTTGGATTTCATATTCCTTCAATCTGAAACATTGTAGTCGTGATATATATTAAAGGGGCATTAAAGTTTGACTTTGCTGCTGTATCTCATATTTCAATGATGGGATCGGGCCAGGGGGGTGAGCCTACAACACTAGGCATGCCCACCATGACCCGATCCCATTCAAGAAGCGCCGTTGGCTTCAGTACAGCATGCCGTCCTAACGGTGCTAAAGCCCAGCGCATTTAGGTCAGCATGCAACGTCCCAATGCCGGGAACAGGTTAACCCCTTAGTGACCGAGGACGTGCAGGGTACGTCTGAAAAAATAAGGCAGTTAACGCCTGACGACGTACCCTGCACGTCCTCGGCTAAAGTGAGTGCTGGAAGCGATCAAGATCGCTTCCAGGCACTATTACAGTACTGCAGGGATGCCTCGATGTCTGGGCATCCCTGCAGTGCTGTTACGGAGTGCCGGGACCGGAGCGATCACTCCCCCTTGAGTGATCACTTCCGGTTTTGCTCCACGTGGAGCCCGGCAGTGCAGCAGAGCATCGGAAGCGATCGGACACGCTTCCGATGCTCTGCTAGTGTGCTAAGTGCCTCGGTGGGTCGAGGCACTTAGTTAGTTTATTAATAAAATAAAAAATGTAAAAAAAAAAATAAAATATAAAATAAAAAAGCCCCACATATAGCGCCCCCCCCCCATGAGGCTTCCAAAATGGCGATGCCCGGTGCATCATGGGGCATCTGGGGGTGTCCCTAGCCTGTCTCACCATAGGGGCAAGCTAGGGTCACCCAATCTGAGCCTTCTTAGAAAAAAAAAAAATAATAATAAAATCTCCCATTTGTCTGATCATGTCAATATTTGTAAATATTGACTCTGATCAGTGTGGATCTCCCTCCCTCTCCTCACTTGCCATTTTGTTGGAGAAAGAGAGAGACCTGTATTTTAGCAGAGAGAGATTTATTTATTTTATTTGTTAAAAAATTTAAAATCCAAAGGCTCTTTTCAGAGCCATTAACCCCTAGCTTGCCAGTGATCACTATAAATCACTGGCAGTAGCACAGCTGCACTTTTTTTTGCTGTCTGTGCATTTTTTTAGGGGTTAATTTTTGTTGTTGTATTTTTTTTTAAAAACTCAAAGGCTCCTTTCAGAGCCATTTAGCTAATTTAATTTAATTTAAAGACTATTTAACCCCTAGCTTGCCAGTGATCGCTATACATCACTGGCATTAGCATAGCTGTACTTTTTTGCTGTCTGTGCATTTTTTAGGGGTTAATTTTTGTTGTTGTAATTTTTTAAAAACCTAAACGCTCCTTTCAGAGCCATTTAGCTAATTTAATTTAATTTAAATAGTATTTAACCCCTAGCTTGCCAGTGATCGCTATACATCACTGGCATTAGCATAGCTGTACTTTTTTGCTGTCTGTGAATTTTTTTAGGGGTTAATTTGTGTTGTTGTAATTTTTTAAAAAACCAAAGGCTCCTTTCAGAGCCATTTAGCTAATTTAATTTAATTTAAAGAGTATTTAACCCCTAGCTTGCCAGTGATCGCTATAAATCACTGGCATTAGCATAGCTCTACATTTTTGCTGTCTGTGCATTTTTTTAGGGGTTAATTTTTGTTGTTGTAATTTTTTAAAAACCTAAACGCTCCTTTCAGAGCCATTTAGCTAATTTAATTTGATTTAAAGAGTATTTAACCCCTAGCTTGCCAGTGATCGCTATAAATCACTGGCATTAGCATAGCTGTACTTTTTTTTAAAAAAACCCAAAGGCCATTTAGTTAATTTAATTTAAAGAGTATTTAACCCCTAGCTTGCCAGTGATCGCTATAAATCACTGGCATTAGCATAGCTGTACTTTTTTTAAAAAAAACCCAAAGGCCATTTAGTTAATTTAATTTAAAGAGTATTTAACCCCTAGCTTGCCAGTGATCGCTATAAATCACTGGCATTAGCATAGCTGTACTTTTTTTAAAAAAAACCCAAAGGCCATTTAGTTAATTAATTAATTTTGGTTTTCTGTGACAGATACAAAAATGTCACAGAAAAGATATAGTGTTGAGGAGGCGTATGCCATCCTTGCGTCAGAGTCAGATGCCTCTATGTCTGACTCAGACCCCAATTTTGACCCTGCCATATGCTCAGATACATCATTAGATGCAGTCTCAACTGATAGTGATGTATCTGTGGCTGCTAGCCCCCCTGCCAGCCCCCCTGCTAGCCCCCCTGCCAGCCCCCCTGCTAGAAGGAGGCGTGTTGCTGCCATTGCCGCTGAAGAGTGGGTAACGCCTCATCTCCAGAGGCCAGATATCCCACCCTTCACAGCAAATGCTGGCATAAATATAGATGTGGCAGGTTTTAGCCCCCAACAGTTTCTGGAGGTGTTTCTGGGTGATGATGTATTGGGGAACATTGTCGCCCAAACTAATTTATATGCCCATCAGTACCGTGCTGCAAAGCCTGAAACATATTTGGCAAAGCAGCAATGGGCCCCCATCAATGTGCCAGAATTTAAAAAATTCTGGGCATTGACTATGCTGATGGGCATCATAAAGAAACCCTCCGTTCGCTCCTACTGGAGCAGTAGCCCCATCTGCTCTACCCCCATTTTCTCCCAGAGTATGTCGAGGCAGAGATATGAAATGATTCTTCATTTCATGCACTTCAGCGACAACAGCCTGTGCCCCCCTAGGGAGCATCCCCAATTTGACAGGCTGTATAAAATCCGCCCCCTGATTACCCACTTTTCTGCCAGGTTTGCAGAGGCTTATACACCTGGAAGGAATATATGCGTTGATGAATCCCTGATGAAGTATAAGGGAAGGCTGGGATTCAAGCAGTATATTCCTTCCAAGCGCTCCAGGTATGGGGTAAAGGTGTATAAGCTCTGTGAGAGCGAGACTGGGTATACTCAGGCCTTCCGGGTGTATGAGGGAAAGGATAGCCACCTTGACCCTCCAGGTTGCCCAGAACATATGGGAACCACTGGCAAGATTGTCTGGGACCTGATATTACCCCTAATGAACAAAGGGTATCACTTGTACTTAGACAATTTTTATACAAGTGTCCTTTTGTTCAAGCTACTGTATTGCTTTGATACAGTAGCTTGCGGTACTATTAAAAAGAACCGCAAAGGTTTCCCAGGACAACTTGTACGCACCCGGCTACGAAGGGGGGAGACCTCTGCTCTGCGCCAAGAGGAGCTGTTGGCACTGAAGTACAGAGACAAGAAGGATGTATACCTTCTTACCACCATCCACACAGAGAGGACGGTGGCGGTCTCTGTACGTGGCAGAGCTGAGATCATAAGGAAGCCAGTGTGCATCAAATCTTATAACCGGCATATGGGTGGGGTTGATCTGGCAGATCAGCTGCTGCAGCCCTACCTAATTATGCGGAAGACAAGGGCCTGGTACAAAAAGGTTGCAATTTACCTAATGCAGATTGCAACCCACAACGCTTTTTTGTTGTTCAAAAAAGCAAACCCCGGAATGAAACTGACTTTTTTACAATTTCAGCTCCAGATCATTTCGGGGATTTTGTACCATGATGCACCTGCTCCCCGGGCGGTGATGGGAGAGAGCAGAGTTGGGGCTACTCATTTTATTTTTAAAATCCCCCCTACTGCCGCAAAGCAGAGACCACAAAAAAAATGCAGAGTCTGTACCAAGAGGGGGCAGAGAAGGGACACTGTATATCACTGTCCTGATTGCCCTGGACAGCCTGGACTCTGCATTGGGGACTGCTTCAAGCGGTACCATACAATGGTCAATTTTTAAAAAATAAATAAATTTGCTGTTATTTTTTTTTTGTTATGTTTACTGTTAAATTTTTTGTTATTTTTTTACTTTTAATGTGCCAGATTTTTACATTTCACTAATATATTTTTTTTTCTAAAATGGGGCTGTTCTTTTTTTTTTTTTTACAAAAACCCCTGTCAAACCTATGCATGGGGACATAGGTGTACTCAGGGTGCCTAGCAGAAAACAACCTGTAGTATTTTTTTTGCACTAACTTACAACAGTCTCTCCTAAATCATAGTCAAAAAGCAATGTGTGTGTAAAAATGAAAATTGAAAAAATGCCACCATACACTTTCTCCAATTTTTTTAGCTAAAACAGTTACTTCAAATGCATCAAAGCACACCATATACAATACCTTGGGGTGTCAACATTTCAAAAATATGCACATTCATGGCAATAAATAAAAGTGGGGTTTACAATAGGCCCCAAACTAAAGATAGGCCTATCAGAAGAAATACTCTCACTTAATAACTAAAATCACAAGTCATAAAATTGTAACATAACCTTCCCAAAATCCTGGCAAACCTATGCATGGGGGGCATAGGTGTACTCAGGGTGCCTAGCAGAAAACAACCTGAAGTATTTTTTTGCACTAACTTACAACAGTCTCTCCTAAATCATAGTCAAAAAGCAATGTGTGTGTAAAAATGAAAATTGAAAAAATGCCACCATACACTTTCTCCAATTTTTTTAGCTAAAACAGTTACTTCAAATGCATCAAAGCACACCATATACAATACCTTGGGGTGTCAACATTTCAAAAATATGCACATTCATGGAAACAAATAAATTGGGGTATGTTAAAATACCCCCAAAAAGACAATAGGCAAAGAAAATATGTTAAATGTGAAAAAAAAAATCACAAACGCATGTTGGACATTTGGCATTACACCCCCCGAACAAGCCAAGAAACTTATGCATAGGTGGTATCACTGTACTCAGGAGATGTTGGTGAACACATATTGGGGTCTTCTTTGGCAGTAACACATAACAGAAGCTGAGAATTCATGTCTAAAGTACAATGTGTGTGAAAAATAACACACAAAAAATGACTGCCTAATAGTTTGACAAAGAATTAGTGCATGGAAAGTGTTAAAATACCAGCATTTGAAATACCCTAGGGTGTCTACTTTTCAAAAATATATGGTTTGATGGGGGTAAATTACATTGGCCGGCTTCAGAAATGTCCTACATAGGACATGGGTGCATGGGATGTGAAAATTCCAAGTTGAAAAACTGGAATGCGCCCCCTAAAAATAAGGCCTTTTAGCCCCCAGAGAACCCAACACACCTATACATGGGTGGTATCACTGTACTCAGGAGATGTTGTTGAATACATATTGAGGTTTTTTTTGACAGTAACACATAACAGGGACTGAGAATATATGCCTAAAGTACAACGTGTGTGAAAAATAACACAAAAAAAATGACTACCCAAAAGTTTGACAAAGACTAGTGGTTGAAATAGTGCATGGAAAGTGTTAAAATACCAGCATTTGAAATACCCTAGGGTGTCTACTTTTCAAAAATATATGGTTTGATGGGGGTAATTTACATTGGCCGGCTTCAGAAATGTCCCAAATAGGACATGGGTGCATGATGACAGATGTGAAAATTCCAAGTTGAAAAACTGGAATGCGCCCCCTAAAATTAAGGCCTTTTAGCCCCCAGAGAACCCGACACACCTATACATGGGGGGTATCACTGTACTCAGGAGATGTTGTTGAATACATATTGAGGTTTTTTTTGGCAGTAACACATAACAGGGACTGAGAATATATGCCTAAAGTACAATGTGTGTGAAAAATAATGCAAAAAAATGACTACCTAAAAGTTTGACAAAGACTAGTGGTTGAATTAGTGCATGGAAAGTGTTAAAATACCAGCATTTGAAATACCCTAGGGTGTCTACTTTTCAAAAATATATGGTTTGATGGGGGTAATTTACATTGGCCGGCTTCAGAAATGTCCCAAATAGGACATGGGTGCATGATGACAGATGTGAAAATTCCAAGTTGAAAAACTGGAATGCGCCCCCTAAAATTAAGGCCTTTTAGTCCCCAGAGAACCCGACACACCTATACATGGGGGGTATCACTGTACTCAGGAGATGTTGTTGAATACATATTGAGGTTTTTTTTGGCAGTAACACATAACAGGGACTGAGAATATATGCCTAAAGTACAATGTGTGTGAAAAATAATGCAAAAAAATGACTACCTAAAAGTTTGACAAAGACTAGTGGTTGAATTAGTGCATGGAAAGTGTTAAAATACCAGCATTTGAAATACCCTAGGGTGTCTACTTTTCAAAAATATATGGTTTGATGGGGGTAATTTACATTGGCCGGCTTCAGAAATGTCCCAAATAGGACATGGGTGCATGATGACAGATGTGAAAATTCCAAGTTGAAAAACTGTAATGCGCCCCCTAAAATTAAGGCCTTTTAGCCCCGAGAGAACCAGACACACCTATACATGGGGGGTATCACTGTACTCAGGAGATGTTGTTGAATACATATTGAGGTTTTTTTTTGGCAGTAACACATAACAGGGACTGAGAATATATGCCTAAAGTACAATGTGTGTGAAAAATAATGCAAAAAAATGACTACCTAAAAGTTTGACAAAGACTAGTGGTTGAATTAGTGCATGGAAAGTGTTAAAATACCAGCATTTGAAATACCCTAGGGTGTCTACTTTTCAAAAAACAGAATTTATGTTTACCTGATAAATTACTTTCTCCAACGGTGTGTCCGGTCCACGGCGTCATCCTTACTTGTGGGATATTCTCCTCCCCAACAGGAAATGGCAAAGAGCCCAGCAAAGCTGGTCACATGATCCCTCCTAGGCTCCGCCTACCCCAGTCATTCGACCGACGTTAAGGAGGAATATTTGCATAGGAGAAACCATATGGTACCGTGGTGACTGTAGTTAAAGAAAATAAATTATCAGACCTGATTAAAAAAACCAGGGCGGGCCGTGGACCGGACACACCGTTGGAGAAAGTAATTTATCAGGTAAACATAAATTCTGTTTTCTCCAACATAGGTGTGTCCGGTCCACGGCGTCATCCTTACTTGTGGGAACCAATACCAAAGCTTTAGGACACGGATGAAGGGAGGGAGCAAATCAGGTCACCTAAATGGAAGGCACCACGGCTTGCAAAACCTTTCTCCCAAAAATAGCCTCAGAAGAAGCAAAAGTATCAAACTTGTAAAATTTGGTAAAAGTGTGCAGTGAAGACCAAGTCGCTGCCCTACATATCTGATCAACAGAAGCCTCGTTCTTGAAGGCCCATGTGGAAGCCACAGCCCTAGTGGAATGAGCTGTGATTCTTTCGGGAGGCTGCCGTCCGGCAGTCTCGTAAGCCAATCTGATGATGCTTTTAATCCAAAAAGAGAGAGAGGTAGAAGTTGCTTTTTGACCTCTCCTTTTACCAGAATAAACAACAAACAAGGAAGATGTTTGTCTAAAATCCTTTGTAGCATCTAAATAGAATTTTAGAGCGCGAACAACATCCAAATTGTGCAACAAACGTTCCTTCTTTGAAACTGGTTTCGGACACAGAGAAGGTACGATAATCTCCTGGTTAATGTTTTTGTTAGAAACAACTTTTGGAAGAAAACCAGGTTTAGTACGTAAAACCACCTTATCTGCATGGAACACCAGATAAGGAGGAGAACACTGCAGAGCAGATAATTCTGAAACTCTTCTAGCAGAAGAGATTGCAACCAAAAACAAAACTTTCCAAGATAATAACTTAATATCAACGGAATGTAAGGGTTCAAACGGAACCCCCTGAAGAACTGAAAGAACTAAATTGAGACTCCAAGGAGGAGTCAAAGGTTTGTAAACAGGCTTAATTCTAACCAGAGCCTGAACAAAGGCTTGAACATCTGGCACAGCTGCCAGCTTTTTGTGAAGTAACACAGACAAGGCAGAAATCTGTCCCTTCAGGGAACTTGCAGATAATCCTTTTTCCAATCCTTCTTGAAGGAAGGATAGAATCTTAGGAATCTTAACCTTGTCCCAAGGGAATCCTTTAGATTCACACCAACAGATATATTTTTTCCAAATTTTGTGGTAAATCTTTCTAGTTACAGGCTTTCTGGCCTGAACAAGAGTATCGATAACAGAATCTGAGAACCCTCGCTTCGATAAGATCAAGCGTTCAATCTCCAAGCAGTCAGCTGGAGTGAAACCAGGTTCGGATGTTCGAACGGACCCTGAACAAGAAGGTCTCGTCTCAAAGGTAGCTTCCAAGGTGGAGCCGATGACATATTCACCAGATCTGCATACCAAGTCCTGCGTGGCCACGCAGGAGCTATCAAGATCACCGACGCCCTCTCCTGATTGATCCTGGCTACCAGCCTGGGGATGAGAGGGAACGGCGGGAACACATAAGCTAGTTTGAAGGTCCAAGGTGCTACTAGTGCATCCACTAGAGCCGCCTTGGGATCCCTGGATCTGGACCCGTAGCAAGGAACTTTGAAGTTCTGACGAGAGGCCATCAGATCCAAGTCTGGAATGCCCCACAGCTGAGTGACTTGGGCAAAGATTTCCGGATGGAGTTCCCACTCCCCCGGATGCAATGTCTGACGACTCAGAAAATCCGCCTCCCAATTTTCCACTCCTGGGATGTGGATAGCGGACAGGTGGCAGGAGTGAGACTCCGCCCATAGAATGATTTTGGTCACTTCTTCCATCGCTAGGGAACTCCTTGTTCCCCCCTGATGGTTGATGTACGCAACAGTTGTCATGTTGTCTGATTGAAACCGTATGAACTTGGCCCTCGCTAGCTGAGGCCAAGCCTTGAGAGCATTGAATATCGCTCTCAGTTCCAGAATATTTATCGGTAGAAGAGATTCTTCCCGAGACCAAAGACCCTGAGCTTTCAGGGATCCCCAGACCGCGCCCCAGCCCATCAGACTGGCGTCGGTCGTGACAATGACCCACTCTGGTCTGCGGAATGTCATCCCTTGTGACAGGTTGTCCAGGGACAGCCACCAACGGAGTGAGTCTCTGGTCCTCTGATTTACTTGTATCTTCGGAGACAAGTCTGTATAATCCCCATTCCACTGACTGAGCATGCACAGTTGTAATGGTCTTAGATGAATGCGCGCAAAAGGAACTATGTCCATAGCCGCTACCATCAACCCGATCACTTCCATGCACTGAGCTATGGAAGGAAGAGGAACGGAATGAAGTATCCGACAAGAGTCTAGAAGCTTTGATTTTCTGGCCTCTGTCAGAAATATCCTCATTTCTAAGGAGTCTATTATTGTTCCCAAGAAGGGAACCCTTGTTGACGGAGATAGAGAACTCTTTTCCACGTTCACTTTCCATCCGTGAGATCTGAGAAAGGCCAGGACGATGTCCGTGTGAGCCTTTGCTTGAGGAAGGGACGACGCTTGAATCAGAATGTCGTCCAAGTAAGGTACTACAGCAATGCCCCTTGGTCTTAGCACAGCTAGAAGGGACCCTAGTACCTTTGTGAAAATCCTTGGAGCAGTGGCTAATCCGAAAGGAAGCGCCACGAACTGGTAATGCTTGTCCAGGAATGCAAACCTTAGGAACCGATGATGTTCCTTGTGGATAGGAATATGTAGATACGCATCCTTTAAATCCACCGTGGTCATGAATTGACCTTCCTGGATGGAAGGAATAATAGTTCGAATGGTTTCCATCTTGAACGATGGAACCTTGAGAAACTTGTTTAAGATCTTGAGATCTAAGATTGGTCTGAACGTTCCCTCTTTTTTGGGAACTATGAACAGATTGGAGTAGAACCCCATCCCTTGTTCTCTTAATGGAACAGGATGAATCACTCCCATTTTTAACAGGTCTTCTACACAATGTAAGAATGCCTGTCTTTTTATGTGGTCTGAAGACAACTGAGACCTGTGGAACCTCCCCCTTGGGGGAAGTCCCTTGAATTCCAGAAGATAACCTTGGGAGACTATTTCTAGCGCCCAAGGATCCAGAACATCTCTTGCCCAAGCCTGAGCGAAGAGAGAGAGTCTGCCCCCCACCAGATCCGGTCCCGGATCGGGGGCCAACATTTCATGCAGTCTTGGTAGCAGTGGCAGGTTTCTTGGCCTGCTTTCCCTTGTTCCAGCCTTGCATTGGTCTCCAAGCTGGCTTGGCTTGAGAAGTATTACCCTCTTGCTTAGAGGACGTAGCACCTCGGGCTGGTCCGTTTCTACGAAAGGGACGAAAATTAGGTTTATTTTTTGCCTTGAAAGGCCGATCCTGAGGAAGGGCGTGGCCCTTACCCCCAGTGATATCAGAGATAATCTCTTTCAAGTCAGGGCCAAACAGCGTTTTCCCCTTGAAAGGAATGTTAAGTAGCTTGTTCTTGGAAGACGCGTCAGCCGACCAAGATTTCAACCAAAGCGCTCTGCGCGCCACAATAGCAAACCCAGAATTCTTAGCCGCTAACCTAGCCAATTGCAAAGTGGCGTCTAGGGTGAAAGAATTAGCCAATTTGAGAGCATTGATTCTGTCCATAATCTCCTCATAAGGAGGAGAATCACTATCGACCGCCTTTATCAGCTCATCGAACCAGAAACATGCGGCTGTAGCGACAGGGACAATGCATGCAATTGGTTGTAGAAGGTAACCCTGCTGAACAAACATCTTTTTAAGCAAACCTTCTAATTTTTTATCCATAGGATCTTTGAAAGCACAACTATCCTCTATGGGTATAGTGGTGCGTTTGTTTAAAGTGGAAACCGCTCCCTCGACCTTGGGGACTGTCTGCCATAAGTCCTTTCTGGGGTCGACCAAAGGAAACAATTTTTTAAATATGGGGGGAGGGACGAACGGAATACCGGGCCTTTCCCATTCTTTATTAACAATGTCCGCCACCCGCTTGGGTATAGGAAAAGCTTCTGGGAGCCCCGGCACCTCTAGGAACTTGTCCATTTTACATAGCTTCTCTGGGATGACCAACTTGTCACAATCATCCAGAGTGGATAATACCTCCTTAAGCAGAATGCGGAGATGTTCCAACTTAAATTTAAATGCAATCACATCAGGTTCAGCCTGTTGAGAAATGTTCCCTGAATCAGTAATTTCTCCCTCAGACAAAACCTCCCTGGCCCCATCAGACTGGGTTAGGGGCCCTTCAGAGATATTAGTATCAGCGTTGCCATGCTCTTCAGTATCTAAAACAGAGCAGCCGCGCTTACGCTGACAAGTGTTCATTTGGGCTAAAATGTTTTTGACAGAATTATCCATTACAGCCGTTAATTGTTGCATAGTAAGGAGTATTGGCGCGCTAGATGTACTAGGGGCCTCCTGAGTGGGCAAGACTCGTGTAGACGAAGGAGGGAATGATGCAGTACCATGCTTACTCCCCTCACTTGAGGAATCATCTTGGGCATCATTGTCATTATCACATAAATCACATTTATTTAAATGAATAGGAATTCTGGCTTCCCCACATTCAGAACACAGTCTATCTGGTAGTTCAGACATGTTAAACAGGCATAAACTTGATAACAAAGTACAAAAAACGTTTTAAAATAAAACCGTTACTGTCACTTTAAATTTTAAACTGAACACACTTTATTACTGCAATTGCGAAAAAACATGAAGGAATTGTACAAAATTCACCAAATTTTCACCACAGTGTCTTAAAGCCTTAAAAGTATTGCACACCAAATTTGGAAGCTTTAACCCTTAAAATAACGGAACCGGAGCCGTTTTAAACTTTAACCCCTTTACAGTCCCTGGTATCTGCTTTGCTGAGACCCAACCAAGCCCAAAGGGGAATACGATACCAAATGACGCCTTCAGAAAGTCTTTTCTAAGTATCAGAGCTCCACACACATGCGACTGCATGCCATGCCTCTCAAAAACAAGTGCGCCACACCGGCGCGAAAATGAGGCTCTGCTTATGCTTTGGGAAAGCCCCTAAGGAATAAGGTGTCTAATACAGTGCCTGCCGATATTCTTATATCAAAATACCCAGATAAAATGATTCCTCAAGGCTAAATATGTGTTAATAATGAATCGATTTAGCCCAGAAAAGTCTACAGTCTTAATAAGCCCTTGTGAAGCCCTTATTTATGATCGTAATAAACATGGCTTACCGGATCCCATAGGGAAAATGACAGCTTCCAGCATTACATCGTCTTGTTAGAATGTGTCATACCTCAAGCAGCAAGAGACTGCATACTGTTCCCCCAACTGAAGTTAGTAGCTCTCAACAGTCCTGTGTGGAACAGCCATGGATTTTAGTTACGGTTGCTAAAATCATTTTCCTCATACAAACAGAAATCTTCATCTCTTTTCTGTTTCTGAGTAAATAGTACATACCAGCACTATTTCAAAATAACAAACTCTTGATTGAATAATAAAAACTACAGTTAAACACTAAAAAACTCTAAGCCATCTCCGTGGAGATGTTGCCTGTACAACGGCAAAGAGAATGACTGGGGTAGGCGGAGCCTAGGAGGGATCATGTGACCAGCTTTGCTGGGCTCTTTGCCATTTCCTGTTGGGGAGGAGAATATCCCACAAGTAAGGATGACGCCGTGGACCGGACACACCTATGTTGGAGAAATATATGGTTTGATGGGGGTAATTTACATTGGCCGGCTTCAGAAATGTCCCAAATAGGACATGGGTGCATGATGACAGATGTGAAAATTCCAAGTTGAAAAACTGTAATGCGCCCCCTAAAATTAAGGCCTTTTAGCCCCCAGAGAACCCGACACACCTATACATGGGGGGTATCACTGTACTCAGGAGATGTTGTTGAATACATATTGAGGTTTTTTTTGGCAGTAACACATAACAGGGACTGAGAATATATGCCTAAAGTACAATGTGTGTGAAAAATAATGCAAAAAAATGACTACCTAAAAGTTTGACAAAGACTAGTGGTTGAATTAGTGCATGGAAAGTGTTAAAATACCAGCATTTGAAATACCCTAGGGTGTCTACTTTTCAAAAATATATGGTTTGATGGGGGTAATTTGCATTGTCCGGCTTCAGAAATGTCCCAAATAGGACATGGGTGCATGATGACAGATGTGAAAATTCCAAGTTGAAAAACTGGAATGCCCCCCCTAAAATTAAGGCCTTTTAGCCCCCAGAGAACCCGACACACCTATACATGGGGGGTATCACTGTACTCAGGAGATGTTGTTGAATACATATTGAGGTTTTTTTTGGCAGTAACACATAACAGGGACTGAGAATATATGCCTAAAGTACAATGTGTGTGAAAAATAATGCAAAAAAATGACTACCTAAAAGTTTGACAAAGACTAGTGGTTGAATTAGTGCATGGAAAGTGTTAAAATACCAGCATTTGAAATACCCTAGGGTGTCTACTTTTCAAAAATATATGGTTTGATGGGGTAATTTACATTGGCCGGCTTCAGAAATGTCCCAAATAGGACATGGGTGCATGATGACAGATATGAAAATTCCAAGTTGAAAAACTGGAATGCGCCCCCTAAAATTAAGGCCTTTTAGCCCCCAGAGAACCCGACACACCTATACATGGGGGGTATCACTGTACTCAGAAGTTGTTGTTGAACACATATTGAGGTGTTTTTGGTCAGTAACATATAACAGGAACTGAGAATCCATGCCTAAAGTACAATGCGTGTGAAAAATAACACACCAAAATGACTACCCAAAAGTTTGACAAAGACTGGTGGTTGAATTAGTGCATGCAAAGTGTTAAAATACCAGCATTTGAAATACCCTAGGGTGTCTACTTTTTAAAAATATATGGTTTGATGGGGGTAATTTGCATTGTCCGGCTTCAGAAATGTCCCAAATAGGACATGGGTGCATGACGACAGATGTGAAAATTCCAAATTAAAAAACTGGAATGCGCCCCCTAAAAATAAGGCCTTTTAGCCCCCAGAGAACCCAACAGACCTATACATGGGTGGTATCACTGTACTCAGGAGATGCTGCTGAAGACATATTGGGGTGTTATTTGGCAGTAACCCTTAACGTTCTCAGTAAATGTATTCTTGAATTGCTATTTTGTCAAAAAATCACCATTTTTTTTTTTTTTCAAACTTTGGCATAGATTGGTGGTAAAATAGTTGCATGGAAAGAGTCAAAATACTCCATGTTTAATACCTTAGGTTGTGTTCTTTTAAAAAATATATATATGTGAAGGGTTAATCAGGGATTCCTGACAGATATCAGTGTTCCAATGTAACTATCGCTAATTTTTTTAAAATTTTTTTGGAAATAGCAAAGTGCTACTTGTACTTATTGCCCTATAACTTGCAAAAAAAGCAAAGAACATGTAAACATTGAGTATTTCTAAACTCAGGACAAAATTTAGAAACTATTTAGCATGGGAGTTTTTTGGTAGTTGTTGAAGTGTAGGAGATTTTGAGGGTCAAAGTTAAAAAAGTGTGTTTTTTTCAATTTTTTCCTCATATTTTATAATTTTTTTTATAGTAAATTATAAGATATGATGAAAATAATGGTATCTTTAGAAAGTCCATTTAATGGCGAGAAAAACGGTATATAATATGTGTGGGTACAGTAAATGAGTAAGAGGAAAATTACAGCTAAACACAAACACCGCAGAAATGTAAAAATAGCCTTGGTCCCAAACGGACAGAAAATGGAAAAGTGCTGCGGTCATTAAGGGGTTAAAGGGGGTGTGTCCTAGTCTGCAAATTAATATTCTTGAAACAAAATTACTAATTTAAATGTTTTAAAAATATTTCTTTTTAAATGCAAACATTTTGCAATGCAGCAAATAATTGCTAATGTATAATTACTTTAATGTCTCTTTAAAAAAGTATTTAAACCAATAAGGATAAATAAGCAAAACTAGATACGTTATAGTTTATTATAGTAAACTCTGGATACTAGCAGAGGTTTCAAGTAACGATCCTCCTGAACTCAGAGCAGAACACAAAAAAGTAGAGTACGCAGTGGTTAAGCTGTGACAGCAGGACGAAGGCAATTACACCAAAATAGTTCTTATACACAATGTTTCCGACAGAGAAAAATTGGCTATTCTGAAATACAATTATAATTTTCTATTACTTGTTTATTGCAGTTGGACAAAGCAAAGCATTTGAGGACAAGGAAGTAAATATATTTTTTTCAGAATTAATTGAAATACAAAATGTTAGATTCATGTTACACCATGCTATATAATGCAATACGTGAGTGCTCTATATTTTATTTAAAGGGACATTCCTGCCTTGTATTGCATTGGTGAGGACTCAATTTACATGAGACAAACCCACTGCCAACTCTCTGTGCTGGTAAAGGGGGCATATCTAGATATGTGTCACATTCAAATTAAAATCTTACACTAAAAACAGTAATATATTTTATTAGAAGCACATTTACTAATACAAGTACAATGCAAAAAATGCTTTTTTTCTAAATTGGAATGCACTGATGGGCATTTCAGTTTTGGCAAGAATGTCCCTAGTCTAGCTTTAAAGGGACAGTATACTGTAAAATAGTTTTTCCCTTAATGCATTTCCAATTACTGATTATACCAGCTTCAGAGTATAAAATGTATGAGCAATTGCATTTTCAGGTTTATTTGTGTATATGAAATTGCTGGTTTTGTGCTTTGAAACCACAGCCCAGTGAAATGAGTTGATCTTGCAGGTAAAATGAGATCTCATTATGTAATCACTTTGTGTACATTGCAAGTGCAAAATTTACACTTTAAACATTTAAACTAATTTTATTTTATGAGTTTTATTTTCATACATGTTAAATACATCATAATATAGATCATTTATTTATTGTTTAATGTCAATTTAAAGGGACACTGAACCCAAATTTTTTCTTTCATGATTCAGATAGAGCATGAAATTTTAAGCAACTTTCTAATTTACTCCTATTATCAAATTTTCTTTATTCTCTTGGTATCTTTATTTGAAATGCAAGAATCTAAGTTTAGATGCTGGCCCATTTTTGGTGAACAACCTGGGTTGTCCTTGCTGATTGGTGGATAAATTCATCCACCAATCAAAAAGTGCTGTCCAGAGTACTTAACCCAAAAAATCTTAGATGGCTTTTTTTTTTTTCAAATAAAGATAGCAAGGGAACAAAGAAAAAATGATAATAGGAGTAAATTAGAAAGTTGCTTAAAATTGCATGCTCTGTCTGAATCACAAAAGAAAAAAATTGGATTCAGTGTCCCTTTAAAGTGACCTCACTAATCATTAAAACAGGTAGCTAACTATTTGAAACATCTTTGATAAAAGTAAGAACTGCAAAAAAAAAAAAGTTTTAAACATTAGAGATATAAAATACATTTTAATTATATTTCTCCATTTCTCTGGAGAGGCCAATCAGAGCAATTAGTCAATATTACCGGAAGATGACATATCGGAATGAATAGTGTCCGTGGCTAGCAGGAAATACATGACTGGTAAATAGAGCAAAAACTACATTAGAGTGCAGTTAAAGGGACAGTCTGAACCATAATTTTTATTGTTGTAAAAGATAGATAATCCCTTTATTACCCATAATAATGCACTTTTTACCTCTGTGATAACCTTGTACCTAAGCATCTTTTGACAGCCCCCTGATCACATGATTTTTTTTATTTATTATCTATTGACTTGCATTTTAGCCAATTAGTGCTGTGTTGTGCTAACTCTTAAAGGGATAGAAAGGTCAAAAAATAAAATGTGTGCGGTGCATTTCAATTTGAAATATAAGCATTTTTGCAATATACTTCCAATAGCAAAATGCTCCTAGTAAAAGTTATTACTAGATTTCAGCATACGCACATATTCTATAAAGGCCTGTGCACCAGTATTCAAACACCTCCCTATCTCAGAGAGCGAGCAGCGGTGTGTATTGCTTCTGAAGACGTAATTTGTGCCATACAAGCCACTTCTGATTCTCTAAAAAGGTGTAGTGCTTGTGCCCTCACAGGATATGTGCGTATGCCACAAAAAAACAGTAATAACTTTTAGTAGCAGCATTTTTGATAATAGAATATATTGCAAAAATGCTTCCATTTCAAACTGAAATGCACCCATGTACATTTAATTTTTGACTTTTCTATCCCTTTAAATAACTCCCTGAGCATAAGCACAATGTTATCTATATGGCTCACATGAACTAGCACTCCCCTGTAGTTAAAAGCAAATAGAAAAGCAGACAAGACTGTCCCTTAAGGACCAGTGACGTACCCTGTACGTCACTGCAGTCCTGTGCATCTCTCTGACGCGAGATCGCACTATTTCTGCATGCCTCACAAGTGGGGCATTGCAGAAATAGATTTGCAGAGACAGCGGTGGTGCCGTTCGTTGGTGGGTGGGCGGCCCATCGCTGTAGGGGGCGGGAGCGAGTGGAACCGATACACCACGCTAAAAACATTTAATAGAAGAAAAAAAAGTGCCGGTGATGAGGCACAGTGAGGGGGGAGGAGAGGCAATAAAAAGTTTCCTCTGTGGGATCTGTTGGGGGGGAAGTGATCTGGGAGGGGAGTAGGTTATTAAGGGGGGGCAGCTACACTACAGAAAAAAATGGGTACTTACATTTTTAAAAACATTTTTTGCCTTATTTGCAGCAAACTGGGTACTGACAGACAGCTGCCAGTACCCAAGATGGCGGCAAATAGGTAGAGGGGGGAGGGTTAGAGAGCTTTTTTTTTTGTGGGGGGGGGGGAGTCCAACACTGCAGCATATATATAAAAAAATAATAAAAAATAAATAAATAAATAATGCCTTTTATTTTAGTACTGGCAGACTTTCTGCCAGTACTTGAGATGGTGGTGACAATTGGAAGGTGGGGGAGGGAAGAGAGCTGTTTGAGGTGGGTCAGGGAGGGATCAGGGGGTGGGATGTGTCAGGTGGGAGGCTGATCTCTACACTAAAGCTAAAATTAACCCTACAAGCTATCTAATTAACCCCTTGACTGCTGGGCATAATACAAGTGTGGTGCGCAGTGGCATTTAGCGGCCTTCTAATCACCAAAAAGCAATGGCAAAGTCCTATATGTCTGCTATTTCTGAACAAAGGGGATCCCAGAGAAGCATTTACAACCATTTGTACCATAATTGCACAAGCTGTTTGTAAATAATTTCAGTGAGAAACTTAAAATTGTGAAAAAGTTGATGATTTTTTTTATTTGATCTGGGCATAGATCAATACTTTGGGTTGTCTACTAAAATAAATATATCGTTTTGATAGTTTTTGTCTGAAATGCCCGGTCCGTAAGGGGTTAAGACATTTATAGTATGAAATAAAACATTAGTTAAAGGGACATGAAACCCACATTTTTTTTTCATGATTCAGATAGAGAACACAATTTTTAAAAAGTTTCCAATTTACTTCTTTTATCAAATTTGCTTCATTCTCATATTATTCTTTGTTGAAGAGATATCTAGGTAGGTAGCGTGCACATGCCTGAAGCACTACATGACAGGAAATAGTGTTGCCTTCTAGTGTTTATTTCTAACATTGTTGCAAACCTGCTGCTGTATAGTGCCGCAGAGACCGGCACACACCTGAGCTTACATACCTGCTTTTCAATCAAAGATAGAAATAAAACAAAGAAAAAACAGAATTTATGTTTACCTGATAAATTACTTTCTCCAACGGTGTGTCCGGTCCACGGCGTCATCCTTACTTGTGGGATATTCTCTTCCCCAAAAGGAAATGGCAAAGAGCCCAGCAAAGCTGGTCACATGATCCCTCCTAGGCTCCGCCTACCCCAGTCATTCGACCGACGTTAAGGAGGAATATTTGCATAGGAGAAACCATATGATACCGTGGTGACTGTAGTTAAAGAAAATAAATTATCAGACCTGATTAAAAAACCAGGGCGGGCCGTGGACCGGACACACCGTTGGAGAAAGTAATTTATCAGGTAAACATAAATTCTGTTTTCTCCAACATCGGTGTGTCCGGTCCACGGCGTCATCCTTACTTGTGGGAACCAATACCAAAGCTTTAGGACACGGATGAAGGGAGGGAGCAAATCAGGTCACCTAAATGGAAGGCACCACGGCTTGCAAAACCTTTCTCCCAAAAACAGCCTCAGAAGAAGCAAAAGTATCAAACTTGTAAAATTTGGTAAAAGTGTGCAGTGAAGACCAAGTCGCTGCCCTACATATCTGATCAACAGAAGCCTCGTTCTTGAAGGCCCATGTGGAAGCCACAGCCCTAGTGGAATGAGCTGTGATTCTTTCAGGAGGCTGCCGTCCGGCAGTCTCGTAAGCCAATCTGATGATGCTTTTAATCCAAAAAGAGAGAGAGGTAGAAGTTGCTTTTTGACCTCTCCTTTTACCAGAATAAACAACAAACAAGGAAGATGTTTGTCTAAAATCCTTTGTAGCATCTAAATAGAATTTTAGAGCGCGAACAACATCCAAATTGTGCAACAAACGTTCCTTCTTCGAAACTGGTTTCGGACACAAAGAAGGCACGACTATCTCCTGGTTAATGTTTTTGTTAGAAACAACTTTTGGAAGAAAACCAGGTTTAGTACGTAAAACCACCTTATCTGCATGGAACACCAGATAAGGAGGAGAACACTGCAGAGCAGATAATTCTGAAACTCTTCTGGCAGAAGAAATTGCAACCAAAAACAAAACTTTCCAAGATAATAACTTAATATCAACGGAATGTAAGGGTTCAAACGGAACCCCCTGAAGAACTGAAAGAACTAAGTTGAGACTCCAAGGGGGAGTCAAAGGTTTGTAAACAGGCTTAATTCTAACCAGAGCCTGAACAAAGGCTTGAACATCTGGCACAGCTGCCAGCTTTTTGTGGAGTAACACAGACAAGGCAGAAATCTGTCCCTTCAAGGAACTTGCAGATAATCCTTTCTCCAATCCTTCTTGAAGAAAGGATAGAATCTTAGGAATCTTTACCTTGTCCCAAGGGAATCCTTTAGATTCACACCAACAGATATATTTTTTCCATATTTTGTGGTAAATTTTTCTAGTTACAGGCTTTCTGGCCTGAACAAGAGTATCAATAACAGAATCTGAGAACCCTCGTTTTGATAAGATCAGGCGTTCAATCTCCAAGCAGTCAGCTGGAGTGAGACCAGATTCGGATGTTCGAACGGACCTTGAACAAGAAGGTCTCGTCTCAAAGGTAGCTTCCATGGTGGAGCCGATGACATATTCACCAGATCTGCATACCAAGTCCTGCGTGGCCACGCAGGAGCTATCAAGATCACCGACGCCCTCTCCTGATGGATCCTGGCTACCAGCCTGGGGATGAGAGGAAACGGCGGGAAAACATAAGCTAGTTTGAAGGTCCAAGGTGCTACTAGTGCATCTACTAGAGTCGCCTTGGGATCCCTGGATCTGGACCCGTAGCAAGGAACCTTGAAGTTCTGACGAGAGGCCATCAGATCCATGTCTGGAATGCCCCACAGTTGAGTAATTTGGGCAAAGATTTCCGGATGGAGTTCCCACTCCCCCGGATGCAATGTCTGACGACTCAGAAAATCCGCTTCCCAATTTTCCACTCCTGGGATGTGGATTGCAGACAGGTGGCAGGAGTGAGTCTCCGCCCATTGAAAGATTTTGGTCACTTCTTCCATCGCCAGGGAACTCCTTGTTCCCCCCTGATGGTTGATGTACGCAACAGTCGTCATGTTGTCTGATTGAAACCGTATGAACTTGGCCTTTGCCAGCCGAGGCCAAGCCTTGAGAGCATTGAATATCGCTCTCAGTTCCAGAATATTTATCGGTAGAAGAGATTCTTCCCGAGACCAAAGACCCTGAGCTTTCAGGGATCCCCAGACCGCACCCCAGCCCATCAGACTGGCGTCGGTCGTGACAATGACCCACTCTGGTCTGCGGAAGGTCATCCCTTGTGACAGGTTGTCCAGGGACAGCCACCAACGGAGTGAGTCTCTGGTCCTCTGATTTACTTGTATCTTCGGAGACAAGTCTGTATAGTCCCCATTCCACTGACTGAGCATGCACAGTTGTAATGGTCTTAGATGAATGCGCGCAAAAGGAACTATGTCCATTGCCGCTACCATCAAACCTATTACTTCCATGCACTGCGCTATGGAAGGAAGAGGAACGGAATGAAGTGTCCGACAAGAGTTTAGAAGTTTTGTTTTTCTGGCCTCTGTCAGAAAAATCCTCATTTCTAAGGAGTCTATTATTGTTCCCAAGAAGGGAACCCTTGTCGACGGAGATAGAGAACTCTTTTCCACGTTCACTTTCCATCCGTGAGATCTGAGAAAGGCCAGGACTATGTCCGTGTGAGCCTTTGCTTGAGGAAGGGACGACGCTTGAATCAGAATGTCGTCCAAGTAAGGTACTACTGCAATGCCCCTTGGTCTTAGCACCGCTAGAAGGGACCCTAGTACCTTTGTGAAAATCCTTGGAGCAGTGGCTAATCCGAAAGGAAGCGCCACAAACTGGTAATGCTTGTCCAGGAATGCGAACCTTAGGAACCGATGATGTTCCTTGTGGATAGGAATATGTAGATACGCATCCTTTAAATCCACCGTGGTCATGAATTGACCTTCCTGGATGGAAGGAAGAATTGTTCGAATGGTTTCCATTTTGAACAATGGAACCTTGAGAAACTTGTTTAAGATCTTGAGATCTAAGATTGGTCTGAACGTTCCCTCTTTTTTGGGAACTATGAACAGATTGGAGTAGAACCCCATCCCTTGTTCTCCTAATGGAACAGGATGAATCACTCCCATTTTTAACAGGTCTTCTACACAATGTAAGAATGCCTGTCTTTTTATGTGGTCTGAAGACAATTGAGACCTGTGGAACCTCCCCCTTGGGGGAAGCCCCTTGAATTCCAGAAGATAACCTTGGGAGACTATTTCTAGTGCCCAAGGATCCAGAACATCTCTTGCCCAAGCCTGAGCGAAGAGAGAGAGTCTGCCCCCCACCAGATCCGGTCCCGGATCGGGGGCCAACATTTCATGCTGTCTTGGTAGCAGTGGCAGGTTTCTTGGCCTGCTTTCCCTTGTTCCAGCCTTGCATTGGTCTCCAGGCTGGCTTGGCTTGAGAAGTATTACCCTCTTGCTTAGAGGACGTAGCACTTGGGGCTGGTCCGTTTCTACGAAAGGGACGAAAATTAGGTTTATTTTTGGCCTTGAAAGACCTATCCTGAGGAAGGGCGTGGCCCTTACCCCCAGTGATATCAGAGATAATCTCTTTCAAGTCAGGGCCAAACAGCGTTTTCCCCTTGAAAGGAATGTTAAGGAGTTTGTTCTTGGAAGACGCATCAGCTGACCAAGATTTCAACCAAAGCGCTCTGCGCGCCACAATAGCAAACCCAGAATTCTTTGCCGCTAACCTAGCCAATTGCAAAGTGGCGTCTAGGGTGAAAGAATTAGCCAATTTGAGAGCACGGATTCTGTCCATAATCTCCTCATAAGGAGGAGAATCACTATCGATCGCCTTTACTAGCTCATCGAACCAGAAACACGCGGCTGTAGTGACAGGGACAATGCATGAAATTGGTTGCAGAAGGTAACCCTGCTGAACAAACATCTTTTTAAGCAAACCTTCTAATTTTTTATCCATAGGATCTTTGAAAGCACAACTATCTTCTATGGGTATAGTGGTGCGTTTGTTTAAAGTAGAAACCGCTCCCTCGACCTTGGGGACTGTCTGCCATAAGTCCTTTCTGGGGTCGACCATAGGAAACAATTTTTTAAATATGGGGGGAGGGACGAAAGGTATACCGGGCCTTTCCCATTCTTTATTTACAATGTCCGCCACCCGCTTGGGTATAGGAAAAGCTTCTGGGAGCCCCGGGACCTCTAGGAACTTGTCCATTTTACATAGTTTCTCTGGGATGATCAAATTCTCACAATCATCCAGAGTGGATAATACCTCCTTAAGCAGAGCGCGGAGATGTTCCAACTTAAATTTAAATGTAATCACATCGGGTTCAGCTTGTTGAGAAATTTTCCCTGAATCTGAAATTTCTCCCTCAGACAAAACCTCCCTGGCCCCCTCAGACTGGTGTAGGGGCATTTCAGAACCATTATCATCAGCGTCCTCATGCTCTTCAGTATCTAAAACAGAGCAGTCGCGCTTACGCTGATAAGTGGGCACTTTGGCTAAAATGTTTTTGATAGAATTATCCATTACAGCCGTTAATTGTTGCATAGTAAGGAGTATTGGCGCGCTAGATGTACTAGGGGCCTCCTGAGTGGGCAAGACTCGTGTAGACGAAGGAGGGAATGATGCAGTACCATGCTTACTCCCCTCACTTGAGGAATCATCTTGGGCATCATTTTCAGTGTCACATAAATCACATTTATTTAAATGAGAAGGAACCCTGGCTTCCCCACATTCAGAACACAGTCTATCTGGTAGTTCAGACATGTTAAACAGGCATAAACTTGATAACAAAGTACAAAAAATGTTTTAAAATAAAACCGTTACTGTCACTTTAAATTTTAAACTGAACACACTTTATTACTGCAATTGCGAAAAAGTATGAAGGAATTGTTCAAAATTCACCAAAATTTCACCACAGTGTCTTAAAGCCTTAAAAGTATTGCACACCAAATTTGGAAGCTTTAACCCTTAAAATAACGGAACCGGAGCCGTTTTTAACTTTAACCCCTTTACAGTCCCTGGTATCTGCTTTGCTGAGACCCAACCAAGCCCAAAGGGGAATACGATACCAAATGACGCCTTCAGAAAGTCTTTTCTATGTATCAGAGCTCCTCACACATGCGACTGCATGTCATGCCTCTCAAAAACAAGTGCGCAATACCGGCGCGAAAATGAGGCTCTGCCTATGATTAGGGAAAGCCCCTAAAGAATAAGGTGTCTAAAACAGTGCCTGCCGATATTATTTTACCAAAATACCCAGATTAAATGATTCCTCAAGGCTAAATATGTGTAATATATGAATCGATTTAGCCCAGAAAATGTCTACAGTCTTAATAAGCCCTTGTGAAGCCCTTATTTACTGTCTGAATAAAAATGGCTTACCGGATCCCATAGGGAAAATGACAGCTTCCAGCATTACATCGTCTTGTTAGAATGTGTCATACCTCAAGCAGCAAAAGACTGCTCACTGTTCCCCCAACTGAAGTTAATTCCTCTCAACAGTCCTGTGTGGAACAGCCATGGATTTTAGTAACGGTTGCTAAAATCATTTTCCTCTTACAAACAGAAATCTTCATCTCTTTTCTGTTTCAGAGTAAATAGTACATACCAGCACTATTTTAAAATAACAAACTCTTGATTGAATAATAAAAACTACAGTTAAACACTAAAAAACTCTAAGCCATCTCCGTGGAGATGTTGCCTGTACAACGGCAAAGAGAATGACTGGGGTAGGCGGAGCCTAGGAGGGATCATGTGACCAGCTTTGCTGGGCTCTTTGCCATTTCCTGTTGGGGAAGAGAATATCCCACAAGTAAGGATGACGCCGTGGACCGGACACACCTATGTTGGAGAAAATGATAATAGAATTAGATTAGAAATTTGCTTAAAATTGTATGCTCTATCTGAATCATGAAAGAAAATACTTTGGGTGTGGATGTCAGAGGACTTTTTGCAGTTTAATCCTTTCATTCATACATCAATAGCCATAATCGTTGAACGGTTACTCCTTAAAGGGACACTAAACCCAATTTTTTTCCTTCATGATTCAGATAGAGCAGACAATTTTAAGCAACTTTCTAATTTACTCCTATTATCAATTTGCTATCTTTATTTGAAAAGCAGGAATGTAAAGCTTAGGAGCTGGCCCATTTTAGGTTCAGCACCCTACAATCAGCACTACCCAGGTGTTGAACCAAATATGGGCCAGCTCCTAAGCTTTACATTCCTGCTTTTCAAATAAGGGTAGCAAGAGAACAATGGAAAATGAATAATAGGAGTAAATGAGAAAGTTGATTAAAATGTCATGCTCTATCTGAACAGGTGTTAATTCTGTCCTCTACAGAAGACATTTTATTCTATCACCACAGTATAAATATTCAACTTCATGAATACATCATTATGACTTCAAAGCATTAGCTGCGTTGGGGAGGGGGGTATAACACAATACATTCTGATCTCAGTATGAAAAGCAGCCTGATATTAATAACAGACCCTATCACATGCAGTTGCCTGTGACACTACTGTAACAATTAGCTTCTGATCTATTATGGGTCTCTGTTGGGACCAGGTGCACAAAGACCAAAACATTTACCCCACTTCACATAAATACAACACCCTATGCTGTACAAGGTGGTAACTCAGCTAAAAGTCCTAATCTGTTGTAAAACCCCAATCTAATTTAATACTTTTTCACTTTAATAAATGAGGTCTTTATTTGTTAGTGCATGTAAGTTTTGCATTGATTGTGTGTTTATCTGCATAGGTAAAGTTCAGCACATAAGACACATAGGTTGTGTGACTGTCACACCTCACTGGCTGATCTGCTGTGTTCTGCTCCTGAGAATTACTTTACCAATGTGTTTAACCAGGGCCGTAACTAGACCTCACTTAACCACAGGGTAAAGGTTTTAAAGGGGCCCCCATTTCAATAGCTTCATCTTGCACTTGTTCATCCTTCCAGTACAAATATGGTGGGCTGCCACCTGTCCATTAAAATACAGAACACTTATAAGTTACACATGCTGCAGGGTGTGCAGGGAGGAATATGAATAGTGCTGTCCAGAAACACAATACATGTTCCTCCCTGCACACCCTGCAGCATGTGTAGCTCATAAATGTCCAGGAAAACATGGCTGAGGTGGCAACCCTAATGGTGGCAGGTTTTTATACAACACTGTGGCAGCATTGTGGAAAAAATAGCACCATATTTGTAAATAGAAATCCATAGACTTTCTGTACACTGTGAGCCCTGTTTTGCAGGGCCCCACTAGCTACTAGATGTGTGGTCCTGGTCTCAATTGAGATCTCCGAGACTCCTGTACTTGTCACCTTTGTGCAGATCAATAATGAAAAACAATGACTTGATCTAACAAATTAGAGTATGTTGTGTCATTTGCATCAGAATTTCTTCTAAAGTGCAACGATTTCAGGTTAAAACAGCAATCTATGTTTGAGGTTTCCAAAATAGAGTAGCTCAGTTCCATTCAGCTTTTTAAAAGTGGTACTTAGTATAAAAGAACTTGATTTCTTATACAACATTTTTAATTTTTATAGCTTGCCTTAATTGGACATGGGAGTGACAATATTTTTACATACTGAGTAGGCTTAATTATTTAACATTAATAAATAAGGTTCTTATGACTGCACACTCAAAAAAGGTCCAACAAATTATAGTATAATCTCCCTTTAATTGGGGGGGGGGGCATACCCCCTTTGAAAATCCTCTTGAATGGACAACCAATCACTGAGCAGCATGTAAAGTTATCAGTGTTCAGCATTCCACTCCAGCCTCTCTTGGGTGGGTTGAATGGAAACACTACAGTTTTCAGACTTAAATTACAGTTAAATTAGGCAAAATATATCATGAACTAGTCCTAAAGCCTGTGTACACGGGCCATTTTTTGCAGTACAGCGGTCCCACCCCTTGCTCTCTCTCTATCCCCCCTCTCTTTTGCTCTCTCTCCCCTCTCTTTTGCTCTCTCTCTCCCCCACCTCTTTTGCTCTCTCTCTCCTCCCTCTCTTTTGCTCTCCCCCCTCTCTATTGCGCTCTCTCTCCCCTCTCTATTGCGCTCTCTCTCCCCTCTCTTTTGCGCTCTCTCTCCCCCCTCTCTTTTGCTCTCTCTCTCCCCCTCCCTCTTTTGCTCTCTCTCTCCCCCTCCCTCTTTTGCTGTCTCTCTCTCCCTCTCTCTATCCCACCTCTTCTGCTCTCTCTATCCCCCCTCTTTAGAGCTCTCTGTCTCTTAGCAGCCCGTCACGCCCGGCCCCATCAATGTTGCACCCGCCGGCCACGCCCATGCCACGCCGCCAGACCACGTCCAAGCCCACTCCGCACCCGCCACGCCCACTCCACCACACAACGCCAGGTTAGTTGGAAGGCCAGGTGTGTTTGTCCTTGCGCGCAGTCTCTACTGCACATGACAGCTTCGGACAAACACACTTGGCCTTTTATTATATAGGATGTGCATTGCAAAGTTGTTTAATTTTGTATAATTAAACATTTTATGGAAAAACAGAATTTATGTTTACCTGATAAATTACTTTCTCCAACGGTGTGTCCGGTCCACGGCGTCATCCTTACTTGTGGGATATTCTCCTCCCCAACAGGAAATGGCAAAGAGCCCAGCAAAGCTGGTCACATGATCCCTCCTAGGCTCCGCCTACCCCAGTCATTCGACCGACGTTAAGGAGGAATATTTGCATAGGAGAAACCATATGTTACCGTGGTGACTGTAGTTAAAGAAAATAAATTATCAGACCTGATTTAAAAAACCAGGGCGGGCCGTGGACCGGACACACCGTTGGAGAAAGTAATTTATCAGGTAAACATAAATTCTGTTTTCTCCAACATAGGTGTGTCCGGTCCACGGCGTCATCCTTACTTGTGGGAACCAATACCAAAGCTTTAGGACACGGATGAAGGGAGGGAGCAAATCAGGTCACCTAAATGGAAGGCACCACGGCTTGCAAAACCTTTCTCCCAAAAATAGCCTCAGAAGAAGCAAAAGTATCAAATTTGTAAAATTTAGAAAAAGTGTGCAGTGAAGACCAAGTCACTGCCTTACATATCTGATCAACAGAAGCCTCGTTCTTGAAGGCCCATGTGGAAGCCACAGCCCTAGTGGAGTGAGCTGTGATTCTTTCAGGAGGCTGCCGTCCGGCAGTCTCATAAGCCAATCGGATAATGCTTTTAATCCAGAAGGAGAGAGAGGTAGAAGTTGCTTTTTGACCTCTCCGTTTACCAGAATAAACAACAAACAAAGACAAAGTTTGTCTGAAATCCTTAGTAGCTGCTAAGTAAAATTTGAGAGCACGAACTACATCCAAGTTGTGCAACAAACGTTCCTTCTTTGAAACTGGATTAGGACACAAAGAAGGCACAACTATCTCCTGGTTAATGTTTTTGTTAGAAACAACTCTTGGAAGAAAACCAGGTTTAGTACGCAAAACCACCTTATCTGCATGGAACACCAGATAAGGAGAAGAACACTGCAGAGCAGATAATTCTGAAACTCTTCTAGCAGAAGAAATTGCAACCAAAAACAAAACTTTCCAAGATAATAACTTAATATCAACGGAATGTAAGGGTTCAAACGGAACCCCCTAAAGAACTGAAAGAACTAGGTTGAGACTCCAAGGAGGAGTCAAAATTTTGTAAACAGGCTTGATTCTAACCAGAGCCTGAACAAAGGCTAGAACATCTGGCACAGCTGCCAGCTTTTTGTGAAGTAACACAGACAAGGCAGAAATCTGTCCCATCAAGGAACTTGCAGATAATCCTTTTTCCAATCCTTCTCGAAGGAAGGATAGACTCTTAGGAATCTTAACCTTGTCCCAAGGGAATCCTGCAGATTCACACCAACAGATATACCAAATTATGTGGTAATTTTTCTGGTTACAGGCTTTCAGGCCTGAACAAGAGTATTAATAACAGAATCTGAGAACCCTCGCTTTGATAAGATCAAGCGTTCAATCTCCAAGCAGTCAGCTGGAGTGGGTCGAACGGACCTAGAACAAGAAGGTCTCGTCTCAAAGGTAGCTTCCATGGTGGAGCCGATGACATATTCACCAGATCTGCATACCAAGTCCTGCGTGGCCACGCAGGAGCTATCAAAATCACCGACGCCCTCTCCTGATTGATCCTGGCTACCAGCCTGGGGATGAGAGGAAACGGCGGGAACACATAAGCTAGTTTGAAGGTCCAAGGTGCTACTAGTGCATCCACTAGAGCCGCCTTGGGATCCCTGGATCTGTACCCGTAGTAAGGAACTCTGAAGTTCTGACGAGAGGCCATCAGATCCATGTCTGGAATGCCCCACGGTTGAGTGACTTGGGCAAAGATTTCCGGATGGAGTTCCCACTCCCCCGGATGCAATGTCTGACGACTCAGAAAATCCGCTTCCCAATTTTCCACTCCTGGGATGTGGATAGCAGACAGGTGGCAGGAGTGAGACTCCGCCCATAGAATGATTTTGGTCACTTCTTCCATCGCTAGGGAACTCCTTGTTCCCCCCTGATGGTTGATGTATGAACTTGGCCCTCGCTAGCTGAGGCCAAGCTTTGAGAGCATTGAATATCGCTCTCAGATCCAGAATATTTATCGGTAGAAGAGATTCTACCCGAGACCAAAGACCCTGAGCTTTCAGGGATCCCCAGACCGCGCCCCAGCCCATCAGACTGGCGTCGGTCGTGACAATGACCCACTCTGGTCTGCGGAAGGTCATCCCTTGTGACAGGTTGTCCAGGGACAGCCGCCAACGGAATGAGTCTCTGGTCCTCTGATTTACTTGTATCTTCGGAGACAAGTCTGAATAGTCCCCATTCCACTGACTGAGCATGAACAGTTGTAATGGTCTTAGATGAATGCGCACAAAAGGAACTATGTCCATTGCCGCTACCATCAAACCTATCACTTCCATGCACTGCGCTATGGAAGGAAGAGGAACGGAATGAAGTATCCGACAAGAGTCTAGAAGTTTTGTTTTTCTGGCTTCTGTCAGAAAAATCCTCATTTCTAAGGAGTCTATTATAGTTCCCAAGAAGGGAACCCTCGTTGACGGAGATAGAGAACTCTTTTCCACGTTCACTTTCCATCCGTGAGATCTGAGAAAGGCCAGGACAATGTCCGTGTGAGCCTTTACTTGAGGAAGGGACGACGCTCGAATCAGAATGTCGTCCAAGTAAGGTACTACAGCAATGCCCCTTGGTCTTAGCACCGCCAGAAGGGACCCTAGTACCTATGAGAAAATCCTAGGAGCAGTGGCTAATCCGAAAGAAAACGCCACGAACTGGAAATGCTTGTCCAGGAATTCAAACCTTAGGAACCGATGATGTTCCTTGTGGATAGGAATATGTAGATACGCATCCTTGAAATCCACCTTGGTCATGAATTGACCTTCCTGGATGGAAGGAAGGAGTGTTCGAATGGTTTCCATCTTGAACGATGGAACCTTGAGAAACTTGTTCAAGATCTTGAGATCTAAGATTGGTCTGAACGTTCCCTCTTTTTTGGGAACTATGAACAGATTGGAGTAGAACCCCATCCCTTGTTCTCCTAATGGAACAGGATGAATCACTCCCATTTTTAGCAGGTCTTCTACCCAATGTAAGAATGCCTGTCTTCTTATGTGATCTGAAGACAACTGAGACCTGTGGAACCTCCCCCTTGGAGGAAGCCCCTTGAACTCCAGAGAATAACCTTGGGAGACTATGTCTAGCGCCCAAGGATCCAGAACATCTCTTGCCCCAGCCTGAGCGAAGAGAGAGAGTCTGCCCCCCACCAGATCCGGTCCCGGATCGGGGGCCCGCATTTCATGCTGTCTTGGTAGCAGTGGCAGGTTTCCTGGCCTGCTTTCCTTTGTTCCAGCCTTGCATAGGTCTCCAGGCTGGATTGGCTTGAGAAGTATTACCTTCCTGCTTAGAGGACGTAGCCCTTGGGGCTGATCCGTTTCTGCGAAAGGGACGAAACTTAGGTTTATTTTTGGTCTTGAAAAGACCTATCCTGAGGAAGGGCGTGGCCCTTGCCCCCAGTGATATCAGAGATAATCTCTTTCAAGTCAGGGCCAAAGAGTGTTTTCCCCTTGAAAGGAATGTCAAGCAATTTGTTCTTGGAAGACGCATCCGCTGCCCAAGATTTTAACCAAAGCGCTCTGCGCCACAATAGCAAACCCAGAATTTTTTCGCCGCTAACCTAGCCAATTGCAAGGTGGCGTCTAGGGTGAAAGAATTAGCCAATTTAAGAGCACGAATTCTGTCCATAATCTCCTCATAAGAAGAAGAATTACTAATAATCGCCTTTCCTAGCTCATCAAACTAGAAACACGCGGCTGCAGTGACAGGGACAATGCATGCAATTGGTTGTAGAAGGGAACCTTGCTGAACAAACATCTTTAGCAGACCTTCTAATTTTTTATCCATAGGATCTTGGAAAGCACAACTATCTTCTATGGGTATAGTGGCGCGCTTGTGTAGAGTAGAAACCGCCCCCTCGACCTTGGGGACTGTCTGCCATCAGTCCTTTCTGGGGTCGACTATAGGAAAACAATTTTATAAATATGGGGGGAGGTACTAAAGGTATACCGGGCCTGTCCCATTCTTTACTAACAATGTACGCCACCCGCTTGGATATAGGAAAAGCTTCGGGGGGCCCCGGGGCCTCTAAGAACTTTTCCATTTTACATAGTGGTTCTGGAATGACCAGATAATCACAATCATCCAAATTGGATAACACCTCCTTAAGCAGAGCGCGGAGATGTTCCAACTTAAATTTAAAAGTAATCACATCAGGTTCAGCTTATTGAGAAATGTTTCCTGAATCTGAAATTTCTCCCTCAGACAAAACCTCCCTGGCCCCCTCAGACTGGTGTAGGGGCCCTTCAGAAACCATATCATCAGCGTTCTCATGCTCTACAGAATTTTCTAAAACAGAGCAGTCGCGCTTTCACTGATAAGTGGGCATATTGGCTAAAATGTTTTTGATAGAATTATCCATTACAGCCGTTAAATGTTGCATAGTAAGGAGTATTGGCGCACTAGATGTACTAGGGGCCTCCTGTATGGGCAAGACTGGTGTAGACGAAGGAGGGGATGATGCAGTACCATGCTTACTCCCCTCACTTGAGGAATCATCTTGGGCATCATTTTTACTAAATTTTTTTATGACATAAAATACATATAGTTAAATGAGAAGGAACCTTGGTTTTCCCACAGTCAGAACACAATCTATCTGGTAGTTCAGACATTGTAAACAGGCATAAACTTGATAACAAAGCACAAAAAACGTTTTAAAATAAAACCGTTACTGTCACTTTAAATTTTAAACTAAACACACTTTATTACTGCAATTGCGAAAAAGTATGAAGGAATTGTTCAAAATTTCACCACAGTGTCTTAAAGCCTTAAAAGTATTGCACACCAAATTTGGAAGCTTTAACCCTTAAAATAACGGAACCGGAGCCGTTTTTATATTTAACCCCTTTACAGTCCCTGGAATCTGCTTTGCTGAGACCCAACCAAGCCCAAGGGGGAATACGATACCAAATGATGCCTTCAGAAAGACTTTTCTATGTATCAGAGCTCCACACACATGCAGCTGCATGCCATGCTGTCCTCAAAAACAAGTGCGCCATACCGGCGCGAAAATGAGGCTCTGACTATGATTAGGGAAAGCCCCTAAAGAATAAGGTGTCAAAAACAGTGCCTGCCGATATAATCATATCAAAATACCCAGAATAAATGATTCCTCAAGGCTAAATATGTGTTAATAATGAATCGATTTAGCCCAGAAAAAGTCTACAGTCTTAATAAGCCCTTGTGAAGCCCTTATTTACTATCTTAATAAACATGGCTTACCGGATCCCATAGGGAAAATGACAGCTTCCAGCATTACATCGTCTTGTTAGAATGTGTCATACCTCAAGCAGTAAGAGACTGCACACTGTTCCCCCAACTGAAGTTAATTGCTCTCAACAGTCCTGTGTGGAACAGCCATGGATTTTAGTTACGGTGCTAAAATCATTTTCCTCATACAAACAGAAATCTTCATCTCTTTTCTGTTTCTGAGTAAATAGTACATACCAGCACTATTTTAAAATAACAAACTCTTGATTGAATAATAAAAACTACAGTTAAACACTAAAAAACTCTAAGCCATCTCCGTGGAGATGTTGCCTGTACAACGGCAAAGAGAATGACTGGGGTAGGCGGAGCCTAGGAGGGATCATGTGACCAGCTTTGCTGGGCTCTTTGCCATTTCCTGTTGGGGAGGAGAATATCCCACAAGTAAGGATGACGCCGTGGACCGGACACACCTATGTTGGAGAAATTGAATTTTGTTTGTGCGTTTAGAAATGAATTCTCTTTAAAAGTCTCCTTCAAGGGACAGCAAAGTTGAAAATAAACGTTCATGATTCTAATAGAACATACAATTTAAACAACTTTCCAATTTTCTTGTATTTTTATATGAGCAATATTCTCTTGGTATCCTTTGTTGAATTGTAGGCTCAAGGGCAGCAATTTAAAGCTATCTGAGCATATCTGGTGTGCCAATGGCAGGAGACAAATATGTGCAGCCACCAATCAACAGCTGCCCTCCAGCAGTTCATGGCTACTCCTAAGCCTACCTAGGTATGCTCTTTAGCCAAGGATACCAAGGTAAAAAAGCAAATTTGATATCAGAAGTAAATTGGAAAGTTGCATGCTCTTTCTGAATAATGAAAGTTACATTTTGATGTTCATGCACCTTCAATAAGAGAGATTTTTATCCTTCTAGCCATTTCTTATTTATAAAGTATTGCAAGTTCTACCTCATCCCTTTAATGCATTAGAATATTTAAATGGCATATTTACAAAGGTTCCTTCCTATTCTACACTGAAATAGCATAAGCTCAAAGCAGTTTTGCTATTTCAGATGCCTATTATTGGCATACGACGGTAAAATGAATTAAATTGATGGGTTAGCTAAAGTACAGAGCTCTGTATTGTATTCTAGAGCATTCTGACGTCTACAGTAATAGGAATAAACAATATGAACACTGAAGATGGAGCCTATTGCTTTGATCGCTATGCTCAGCGTACTAAATATAACAAAATTCTCTTTTTTTTTCAGCACTTTGTACATTTGCTGTGACAAATCTTTGCTGCAAACCAACACCCACAAATCAAGGCATGAAATGAAAAGAAATATAATGAATTCTCCGCTATTAAGCTATAGTGTCGTTCTCACTATATGCCGGATGACAAGACACTCGCATTGCCCCCCATCCACCCACAACAAGGAAGTCTTTAGAAAATGTGTGTTACCATGAAAAGAAGCCGCAGACATTTCACATCCATTTGATCTTATAAATTGAGATGGAAAAAAAAAAGTGTAAAAAAGCAATAAGTTTCCACTTCCAAAGTGTTGGAAGTTTCTAGGTGCTTAAAATTATTTTTATATATATATATATATATACATATATATAAATATATATATATATATATATATATATATATATATATATATATATACACACACACACACATATATTCATACACAGTACTGTGCAAAAGTCTTAGGCTGCCATTAGATTTGTTTTTTAAGCAATGGTATAATGCCCATATATAATTATTTCACAGTCTCTTCATTAAAATACAACCAGAAAATAAAGGATATGTATGCAGTATTAAAAAACAGAAACAATCAGAACAAAATCTTCTTCTATAGGCTAAAGTGGCAAGTATTTATTGTGACCTCCCCTTACACTTGAGCAATAGCAGGAACCTGGCTCTCGTAAACCTACATGGAATAGAAACCTAATGTAATTGCCAACACCTATATTTGTCCTACTATTTCATGTCAAAATGACTGCTGTGAAAAAGGTATATTACACCAGCTATGTGCAAGAAATGCTTGATCATTATATACACATGTGATATGAGTTTAATTCACTAGAAACTTGCTAATAAGACAAACTTTCAATCACATAATTGAATTCAAAATGCCAAACATCACAGAATTTGACAGACATAAAAGCATACTTTTGCATCAGCAAGGCTACTCTCAAAGGGAAATCAGCAAACAAACTGGATACTCAAGATGTGGTATTCAAGCTGTTAGAAAGAAATTAGAAGAATACGGAGAGGTCAAGTACAAAAAAAGGACTGAAAGACCAAGAAAACTTTAAAAATCTAATGAAAAATTTCTCAGTGTTTCTTCTTTGAGAGACCTTCGAAAAACAGCAAGGACTTGGCTCAGCATTTGGCAGCTTCAACAGGATGCCAAGTTGACACTTCTACAGTCCAAAGAAGCTTGATCAAGAATGGTCTTTGTGAAAGGGTAGCAGCCAAGAAATCACTTTTCAGAGTGGGAACATGGTGAAAAGGCTAAGATATGCTGCTCACGAAGATTGGAATGAAGATCTGTGAAAAAGAGTATGTTATGTTATGCAATGACGAATCCAAGTTTGAAATTCTTTGGTCCAATTGTCAACAATATTTGAGAAGAAGAGTTAGAGAGAGATGGAAGAATAAGTGTTTCCGGCCTTCAGTGAAACATGGTGGAGAGTCTGTCCTGCTTCGGGGCTGCATTTCTGCCTGTGGTGTTGTCCTAATTGATGGGATCATGAATGCTGAAAAGTACGGACTGGGTTTAAATTCATCATGCAATTCCTTCTGGAAAGCACCTGATTTGGAATGGTTTTATTTTTAGCATAACGATCCCAAGCACATTGCTATTGCATTGAAATTATATCTGGAGAGAAAAACAGCTGATAAAACACTGGCAGTCATGGACTGTCCTCCACAGAACCCAGATCTGAATATTATGGAGGCAGTATGGGATCACCTGGACAGAGAAAGAAATAAAAGACAACCTAAATCTAAAGAAGAACTCTGGGAAGTGCTGAAAGAAGCCTGGTATAATATACCAGAAGATTACTTCAGAAAACTTCAAGACAGTCTCCCCAAAGGAGTTCAAGATGTGCTTAGTGCCAAGGGAGGTCACCCTAAAATAAATAATATAATTTGTCAATATTTTGCTTACTTTCTACAACAACAACAAAAAAGCCAATCAAATTGAAGCTGGCTGGTCTAAATATGCGTTTGTATATCTCAAGCGACTCTGTTTGGCGTGGCATCACTCTCCCATACAGCTTCTCCTTGTGCAAAGTGCACTGAATTGTTAAATGATGCACAGTGACACCATCTGCAGTAAGATGATGTTGTAGGTCTTTGGAGGTGGTCTGTGGACTGTTTTTGACCGTTCTCACCATCATTTGCCTTTGCCTCTCCGATATTTTACTTCTGGCCTTAACAAGAACTGTGCATGTGGTCTTCAATTTCCTCACAGTGGACACTGACAGCTTAAATCTCTGCGATAGCTTTTTGTAGCCTTCCCCATAACCATAATGTTGAACAATCTTTGTTTTCAGGTCATTTGAGAGTTGTTTTGAGGCCCCCATGTTGCCACTCTTCAGAGGAGAGTCAAAGAGAACAACAACTTGCAATTGGCCACCTTAAATACCTTTTCTCATGATTGGATGCACCTGTCTATGAAGTTCATCGCTTAATGGGTTTACCAAACCAATTGTGTGTGCCCAAATTTATGCCCCTGTCTAATTTTGTTTTGATGCATATTGCACATTTTCTGTTAATCCAATAAACCTCTTTTCACTACTTAACCCCTTAATGACCGGAACATTTTTCAATTTTCTTACCCTTAATGACAATGGCTATTTTTACATTTCTGTGGTGTTTGTGTTCAGCTGTAATTTTCCTCTTACTCATTTACTGTACCCACACATATTATATACCGTTTTTCTCGCCATTAAATGGACTTTCTAAATATACCATTATTTTCATTATATCTTATAATTTACTATAAAAAATTTTATAAAATATGAGGAAAAAATGGAAAAAACACACTTTTTCTAACTTTGACCCCCAAAATCTGTTACACATCTACAACCACTAAAAAACACCCATGCTAAATAGTTTCTAAATTTTGTCCTGAGTTTAGAAATACCCAATGTTTACATGTTCTTTGCTTTTTTTGTAAGTTATAGGGCCATAAATACAAGTAGCACTTTGCTATTTCTAAACCATTTTTTTTTTTCTCAAAATTAGCGCTAGTTACATTGGAACACTGATATCTGTCAGGAATACCTGAATATCCATTGACATGTATATATTTTTTTTTAGAAGACATCCCAAAGTATTGATCTAGGCCCATTTTGGTATATTTCATGCCACCGTTTCACCGCCAAATGCGATCAAATTAAAAAAAATGTTCACTTTTTCACACATTTTGTCACAAACTTTAGGTTTCCCACTGAAATTATTTACAAACAGCTTCTGCAATTATGGCACAAATGGTTGTAAATGCTTCTCTGGGATCGCCTTTGTTCAGAAATAGCAGACTTATATGGCTTTGGGGTTGCTTTTTGGTAATTAGAAGGCCGCTAAATGCCGCTGCGCACCACACGTGTTTTATGCCCAGCAGTGAAGGGGTTAATTAGGGAGCATGTAGGGAGCTTGTAGGGTTAATTTTAGCTTTAGTTTAGTGTAGTAGACAACTCCAAGTATTGATCTAGGCCAATTTTGGTATATTTCATGCCACCATTTCACCGCCAAATGCGAGCAAATAAAAAAAACCTTTAAATTTTTCACAATTTTAGGTTTCTCACTGAAATTATTTACAAACAGTTTGTGCAATTATGGCACAAATGGTTGTAAAAGCTTCTCTGGGATCCCCTTTGTTCAGAAATAGCAGACATATATGGCTTTGGCGTTGCTTTTTGTTAATTAGAAGGCCGCTAAATGCTGCTGCGCACAACACGTGAATTATGCCCAGCAGTGAAGGAGTTAATTAGGTAGCTTGTAGGGCGCTGGCAGGGTTAATTTTAGCTTTAGTGTAGAGATCAGCCTCCCACCTGACACATCCCACCCCCTGATCCCTCCCAAACAGCTCTCTTCCCTCCCCCACCCCACAATTGTCCCCGCCATCTTAAGTACTGGCAGAAAGTCTGCCAGTACTAAATAAAAGGAGTTTTTTTTATTTTATTTTTTTTTTAAATGTATTCTGCTGTAATGGAGCCCTGCCTTAGCCCCCAACCTCCCTGATCCCCCACCAAACAGCTCTATAACCCTCCCTGCTACTTAATTGCCGCCATCTTGGGTACTGGCAGCTGTCTGCCAGTACCCAATTTGCCCCCAAAAATATTTATAAACTTTTGCCCCCAAAAATATTTATAAACTTTTCTGTAGTGTAGCAGCCCCCCCCCCTCAATACCCCCAACCCCCCCCCCCCAGATCCTTATATATATATATATATATATATATATATATATATATATTTTTTTTTTTTTTAATGTTTTGAACTTTTTATTTTTTTCCATTGGTGTCAGTGGCTAATATGCGCGCGCCCCCACGTGCACACGCGCGCGCCCCCCACGTGCACATGTGCGCGCCCCCCACGTGCACGCGCGCGCCCCCACGTGCAAACGCGCGCGCCCCCACGTGCAAACGCGCGCGCCCCCACGTGCACACGGGCGCCCGCACGCTGCCGCCTCCTTGCTTCTCTTCCCCCTGGAACACAGCACCATTGTTACCGGTGCAGAGAGGGCCACAGAGTGGCTCTCTCTGCATCGGAAGCTTGTTAAAAGGTATTGCAGGATGCCTCCATATCGAGGCATCACTGCAATACCCTGAGAGCTGCTGGAAGCGATTGCGATCGCTTCCAGCACTCTCTTAAACAACTGACGTACCAGGTACGTCCATTGTCACTAACTGCTAGTTTTTGCAGGACGTACCTGGTACGTCAGTTGTCATTAAGGGGTTAAATATTGCTGTGTCCTTCAGTTATTTGATAGATAAAAATTAAATTGCTGATCCAAACACCCAATTATTTATAAATGAAAATCATGGAAATTGTCAGGGGTGCCTAAACTTTTGCATACGACTGTATATATATATATATATATATATATATATATATATATATATATATATATATATATATATATATGTATATATATATATATGTAGAGACGAGTGCACTCTCACAAACAGGATACACTTGCCAGGGTGCTGAGTAAAATTTCAAATATTTGTAGAAGGAAATCTATGCTTATTTACATGAGGATATATATATATATTTATTTATTATATTACTTAATAGTCTGAGATTTTTGAAAATCTCCAAATAATTTATAAAAAAAGCCTGGAGTAGTTGTTTTTTGCAAACAAGCGGTGATTATTTTCTGAAATGCATTCTCAAAACAGACAACTGCAAAAAGAATTGCAAGATTTCTTCAGTAAAAATAAGACTTTTTTTTTATCTCCTATGCATATAATATTCTTTATTCTTGAATTTCTTTTGCATAAGAGTTTTTCACTGTTCGACACACAGCATAAATGATTCAGGTTGTAGTTGTAAAACATTCTGTGTGTGTTGTGATAGAGGATTGTCTGCATCTGCAGGGAATGCCCCTATGGTCTTGTGCGCGGTCTGGTCTACAAGACATCAAACAGACTGAGCAACAGTATCCTGGCAGCTTGAAAGAGATTCGAGTCAGAGAGGCAACTGTTTTGCTTGCTGAGGGTTTTTCGAAAAAAAAAAATATGAATAATTCAGTGAAAAAGAAACTTGATACATTGTGTATGGAGACATAACACAAAATAATTCACAATACAAGGAAAGGGAGGAAAGGCTGTCCCAATGCCCAGATGTGAAGAAATAGTTTGCTGCTTATTTTAAAAGGGACACTCAAGTCAAAATAAAGTTTTAAGATTCAGATAGAGCATGCAGTTTTAAGACACTTTCCAATTTATTTCCATTATCTAATTTTGCACAGTCTTTTTATATTCACGCTTTCTGGGGAACAAGGTCCTACTGAGCATGTGCACAAGCTCACAGGGTATACGTATACTAGTCTATGATTGGCTGATGTCTGTCACATGATACAGGGGGACAGAAAATGGGAGAAAAAAATAATTTTGTCATATAAAAAAAAATCTACTGCTTATTTGAAATTCAGAATAAATAAATTTTATTATGCACTTGGTAACTGTGCAATTCTACTGCATTGAGTGGTCATTTAAGGGAATGTGGCAATTTAACCCTTTGAGTGCTAATGACGGCCCTGAGCCGTCACAGAGTTTCCCACACTGGTGCTAATGACGGCTCAGAGCCGTCACTAGCACTCTCCCACCTTGAGGGAGATCTGGGGGCTCCCACCCGCTCCTACCCCGGCGATCGTGCCTGTAGTGACAGGCATCACCAGGGCTTCCCGTTTTGCGTGATGACGTCACCGCGCAACTTATTTATACTTAACAATGTTAAGTATAGGAGAAGGGCGCATGCTGCTTAGAAGCCTGTATCTCCGGCATCTAAGCAGCTACAGACCCCCACGACCCACTATTGGAAAGGTAATCGCCTAACCTTTCCAACAGTGTAAATCTTGGGGGTCTGAAAAAAATAAAATAAAAGTTGTAAAAAAAATATTGTTCAAAAAAATAAAAAAAAAAACATTAAAAAATCTTAGCACCCAGGTGGGAAAGTGCTTAGCACTCAAAGGGTTACAAAGCAAATGCTCTAATTCATGTGTTAAACCCCTATGTAGGTAAAGTACCACTTAGGAACTGAAACGCTGCAGCTCCTGAGCAAGACAGAGCCTGTTAGCCAATAAGGAGCGGCATACACAAGTACTCACTTATTATTGGCCATATCTTGCTAATACCGTTTAACCCCTTTGTCATTTTGTGTATTGCAAAGTCTGGCAAATCTAAAAACTATGATTTGGGTGCAGAGATTAGAGTCATTTCAATCATTTGTTTCAAAGCAGTGTTACTATCTAATATGAAAACAAATATGGACTAATATAGGCACTTCCTAAAGATCCCATTGTCTCACCCCAACACCAACGACACTAATATCCTACAACCATAAGAAGATTAGAACTATTATTATTATTGTTGTTGTCTCTTTGTATTTGAACACATCAACCACCAGTACCAAAACCTTGTATGAAATACATACTGAGGGGTCTATTACAATTAAAGGGACATGAAACCCAATTTGTTTCGGTCCTGATTCTGATAGAGAACACAATTTTAAACAACTTTCTAATTTACTTCTATAATCAATTTCTTTGTTCTTTTGGTATCTATTGTTGAAATGCAGAGACGTAAGCTTAGGAGCCGTTCCTTTTCTCGTGTACTATACTACAGCAGTTTTGCAAAAATGTTATTCATTTGCAAGAGCACTAGATGGCAGCACTATTTCTTGCTATGTAGTGCTCCAGGTGTTTACCTAGGTATCTTTTTAAAGGGACAGTCAAGTAAAAAATTTACTTTTATTATCAATTTTGCTTTGTTTTCTTGGTATTCTTAGTTGAAAGCTAAACCTAGGAGATTCATATGCTAATTTCTTAGACCTTGAAAGGCCGCCTCTAATCTGAAAGCATTTTGACAGTTTTTCACCACTAGAGGGTGCTAGTTCATGTGTTTCATATAGATAACATTGAGCTCAGGCACGCAAAGCTCCTAGGAGTCCACACTGATTGGCTAAAAATGCAAGTCTGTCAAAAGAACTGAAATAAGGGGGCAGTTTGCAGAGGCATAGATACAAGGTAAAAACAGAGGTAAAAAGTGTATTACTATAACAGTGTTGGTTATGCAAAACTGGGGAATGGGTAATAAAGGAATTATCTACCTTTTTAAACAACAAAAATTCTGGTGTTTACTGTCCCTTTAACACAGAATAACATGGGAACAAAGCAAATTTGATAATACAAGTAAATTGGAAACATTTTTAAAACTGTATGCTCTGTCTGAATCACAAAAGGACAATTTTAGGTTTCATATCCCTTTAACCTCTACGGAAACGATTTACTTATATTCAAATAATGAAACATGGAAAAGCAGTGGAAGCTTCTAAACAAACATACAATCTCTAATGAAGAAAAGTGGTTCAGTGAGGAAAAACGCGGGCTGCCTGAACGCTTCCAACAAATAAAAGAGCTTTCAGCATTAAGTATATTATACTTCTGGAATGAACGTCCCCTTTAATTGATCCAACTGTAAATCCTAGCGTTTCACAAATGCTAGAATTTACAATCACTTTAAATCAGGTATCTTTAAACCAAAACATCTATTAATGAAAATGATTAGAAAACAGAGTTGAAAAACAGACTAGAAATTCTCCTTTATACCGGCGCCAGCTTGAAAACCTGGAAGGATGTTTAACAAACCGTTTTAAACTAAATGCTAGAGTTATACAGACTGGTATGTTCTTATCAATTCTCACTGCACCCTATGCAGGGACTTGTTTTTATTATCTCCACTTGGGGATGAATGGAATATTCCTCGATTAAAGCCATCAGACTTGAAATGGATCATAGTGAGGGTTGCAGAGAATCAAGCTAATGGCTTACAGTATGTGTTTGTGTGAGAGAATCAAGCAGAAGTAAAGTTAGTTTAATAAAGAAACAGCTCAGTAAAAACGTGTGCATGGTGTATGGTTCTGAACATTGTAGAAAATGATTTAATATTTATATTTTTTAGATGAAGCTCCTTCAACAAATTTGTATAGACTGTTGAGCAAATGCTTCCAATGATCCACCTATATCTAATTCAAGGGACATAAAAATTATATATATATATATATATATAAGTATGTATGTATATGCTGTATAAATATATATAAAACTTTATATTTATATATAACACACAGAGAAAGTCCAGCACTCACTTACAAGCTCTCAGCTAATTTTAAAAGCAATACTGGAAGAGTTAGTTACCGCATCTGGCCAAGTAAGACAAGCCCAGGTACCACATCAAGGTGCTGGACTTTCTCTGTGTGTTGTATTAATTTATTTTGTAATTTTCCCTATGGGCCTTGCACCCAGGATTGTCTGGGGTTAACTGCCTGTGACTCTGAAGACAGCACAGCTTCCTGAGAGTGCTATAGCACACAGGGCTGAGCATGTTGCAGGGTCATGGGATGTGTACTCAGTCCAGTCTGAGAGTGCAGTCCCCTTCCGTGTTTTGTGTGTATATATATATATATATACACACACACACAGACACACATGTTGATTGGCGTAGCCGTTTTAGTCCAGAGATTTAGATATCAAAATAACAAGAGTATTGCATTAAGCAATAATTCTTTTTTTATTGGACTAACTATACATTCATAAGTAGACAAGTAGACAAGCAATACTGCAGTAAAGCTTGTCTACTTATAAATGTATAGTTAGTCCAATAAAAAAAAGGATCCTTGCTCAATGCAATACTCTTGCTATTTTGATATATATATATAATATTTGGCCCCCGATTGCTTTTTTTCCTTCGTACATGATTCCAATAGAGCATTCAGATTTTTTTAAAAAAGTTTTACAATTATCTTTTGTCTCTATTGTTTGTTGTAAAGAATACCTAGGTAGGTAGAGTGCACGTTGGAGCAGTTTTGCAAGAATGCTTTTCACTATATGGTAGTAGTGGTTACTCAACATATAACTGTTAAAAGTATTCTTGCATAACTGCTGCTATATGGTGCACCAGACACGTGCACACTTCTCAGCCTACCTACCTGCTTTTCAAAGCCATAACAAGGTAAATTGTATAATAAAAGTGAAATGTAAAGGTTCTTTTCTTTTTTTGCTTTTTTTTTTAATGGGCACTCATGAATCATAAAAGAAAAAAAAATGGTTTCCATGTCCATGTAATAAGTGGCGTGTGTGTGTGTTTGTGTATATATATATATATGTGTGTGTGTGTGTGTGTGTATATATATATATATATATATATATATATATATATATATATATGTGTGTGTGTGTGTGTGTATGTGTGTATATATATATGTGTGTGTGTGTGTGTGTGTGTGTGTATGTGTGTGTGTGTATATATATATATATATATATATATATATATATCTTAATTTTTTTAGAGAAGACAAAGTGACATAAAATAATATCACTTTAAAAAGACTGGGATTTCAGCACTCTTTTAATAATAACAAATTCAACAGCACTCTCATGATATAGTATCAAAACTTGTGGGTTTATTATGTGTCCAAATACTTAGGAGACATTGAACATGACTAAATTATATAAATGTATTCTAAACACTAAATACATATGCAGTGAATTAAAATATCTTCCAGAATTCCTTCTAGAAACAAGGACCGGTCCCTATGACTACCACACTTGATTCAAGTGTGGTAGTCATAGGGACCGGTCCTTGTTTCTAGAAGGAATTCTGGAAGATAACAGAATTTATGTTTACCTGATAAATTACTTTCTCCAACGGTGTGTCCGGTCCACGGCGTCATCCTTACTTGTGGGATATTCTCTTCCCCAACAGGAAATGGCAAAGAGCCCAGGAAAGCTGGTCACATGATCCCTCCTAGGCTCCGCCTACCCCAGTCATTCGACCGACGTTAAGGAGGAATATTTGCATAGGAGAAACCATATGGTACCGTGGTGACTGTAGTTAAAGAAAATAAATTATCGGACCTGATTAAAAAAACCAGGGCGGGCCGTGGACCGGACACACCGTTGGAGAAAGTAATTTATCAGGTAAACATAAATTCTGTTTTCTCCAACATAGGTGTGTCCGGTCCACGGCGTCATCCTTACTTGTGGGAACCAATACCAAAGCTTTAGGACACGGATGAAGGGAGGGAGCAAATCAGGTCACCTAAATGGAAGGCACCACGGTTTGCAAAACCTTTCTCCCAAAAATAGCCTCAGAAGAAGCAAAAGTATCAAACTTGTAAAATTTGGTAAAAGTGTGCAGTGAAGACCAAGTCGCTGCCCTACACATCTGATCAACAGAAGCCTTGTTCTTGAAGGCCCATGTGGAAGCCACAGCCCTAGTGGAATGAGCTGTGATTCTTTCGGGAGGCTGCCGTCCGGCAGTCTCGTAAGCCAATCTGATGATGCTTTTAATCCAAAAAGAGAGAGAGGTAGAAGTTGCTTTTTGACCTCTCCTTTTACCGGAATAAACAACAAACAAGGAAGATGTTTGTCTAAAATCCTTTGTAGCATCTAAATAGAATTTTAGAGCGCGAACAACATCCAAATTGTGCAACAAACGTTCCTTCTTTGAAACTGGTTTCGGACACAGAGAAGGTACGATAATCTCCTGGTTAATGTTTTTGTTAGAAACAACTTTTGGAAGAAACCCAGGTTTAGTACGTAAAACCACCTTATCTGCATGGAACACCAGATAAGGAGGAGAACACTGCAGAGCAGATAATTCTGAAACTCTTCTAGCAGAAGAAATTGCAACTAAAAACAAAACTTTCCAAGATAATAACTTAATATCAACGGAATGTAAGGGTTCAAACGGAACCCCCTGAAGAACTGAAAGAACTAAATTGAGACTCCAAGGAGGAGTCAAAGGTTTGTAAACAGGCTTAATTCTAACCAGAGCCTGAACAAAGGCTTGAACATCTGGCACAGCTGCCAGCTTTTTGTGAAGTAACACAGACAAGGCAGAAATCTGTCCCTTCAGGGAACTTGCAGATAATCCTTTTTCCAATCCTTCTTGAAGGAAGGATAGAATCTTAGGAATCTTAACCTTGTCCCAAGGGAATCCTTTAGATTCACACCAACAGATATATTTTTTCCAAATTTTGTGGTAAATCTTTCTAGTTACAGGCTTTCTGGCCTGAACAAGAGTATCGATAACAGAATCTGAGAACCCTCGCTTCGATAAGATCAAGCGTTCAATCTCCAAGCAGTCAGCTGGAGTGAAACCAGGTTCGGATGTTCGAACGGACCCTGAACAAGAAGGTCTCGTCTCAAAGGTAGCTTCCAAGGTGGAGCCGATGACATATTCACCAGATCTGCATACCAAGTCCTGCGTGGCCACGCAGGAGCTATCAAGATCACCGACGCCCTCTCCTGATTGATCCTGGCTACCAGCCTGGGGATGAGAGGAAACGGCGGGAACACATAAGCTAGTTTGAAGGTCCAAGGTGCTACTAGTGCATCCACTAGAGCCGCCTTGGGATCCCTGGATCTGGACCCGTAGCAAGGAACTTTGAAGTTCTGACGAGAGGCCATCAGATCCATGTCTGGAATGCCCCACAGCTGAGTGACTTGGGCAAAGATTTCCGGATGGAGTTCCCACTCCCCCGGATGCAATGTCTGACGACTCAGAAAATCCGCTTCCCAATTTTCCACTCCTGGGATGTGGATAGCGGACAGGTGGCAGGAGTGAGACTCCGCCCATAGAATGATTTTGGTCACTTCTTCCATCGCTAGGGAACTCCTTGTTCCCCCCTGATGGTTGATGTACGCAACAGTTGTCATGTTGTCTGATTGAAACCGTATGAACTTGGCCCTCGCTAGCTGAGGCCAAGCCTTGAGAGCATTGAATATCGCTCTCAGTTCCAGAATATTTATCGGTAGAAGAGATTCTTCCCGAGACCAAAGACCCTGAGCTTTCAGGGATCCCCAGACCGCGCCCCAGCCCATCAGACTGGCGTCGGTCGTGACAATGACCCACTCTGGTCTGCGGAATGTCATCCCTTGTGACAGGTTGTCCAGGGACAGCCACCAACGGAGTGAGTCTCTGGTCCTCTGATTTACTTGTATCTTCGGAGACAAGTCTGTATAATCCCCATTCCACTGACTGAGCATGCACAGTTGTAATGGTCTTAGATGAATGCGCGCAAAAGGAACTATGTCCATTGCCGCTACCATCAACCCGATCACTTCCATGCACTGAGCTATGGAAGGAAGAGGAACGGAATGAAGTATCCGACAAGAGTCTAGAAGCTTTGTTTTTCTGGCCTCTGTCAGAAATATCCTCATTTCTAAGGAGTCTATAATTGTTCCCAAGAAGGGAACCCTTGTTGACGGAGATAGAGAACTCTTTTCCACGTTCACTTTCCATCCGTGAGATCTGAGAAAGGCCAGGACTATGTCCGTGTGAGCCTTTGCTTGAGGAAGGGACGACGCTTGAATCAGAATGTCGTCCAAGTAAGGTACTACAGCAATGCCCCTTGGTCTTAGCACAGCTAGAAGGGACCCTAGTACCTTTGTGAAAATCCTTGGAGCAGTGGCTAATCCGAAAGGAAGCGCCACAAACTGGTAATGCTTGTCCAGGAATGCAAACCTTAGGAACCGATGATGTTCCTTGTGGATAGGAATATGTAGATACGCATCCTTTAAATCCACCGTGGTCATGAATTGACCTTCCTGGATGGAAGGAAGAATAGTTCGAATGGTTTCCATCTTGAACGATGGAACCTTGAGAAACTTGTTTAAGATCTTGAGATCTAAGATTGGTCTGAACGTTCCCTCTTTTTTGGGAACTATGAACAGATTGGAGTAGAACCCCATCCCTTGTTCTCTTAATGGAACAGGATGAATCACTCCCATTTTTAACAGGTCTTCTACACAATGTAAGAATGCCTGTCTTTTTATGTGGTCTGAAGACAACTGAGACCTGTGGAACCTCCCCCTTGGGGGAAGCCCCTTGAATTCCAGAAGATAACCTTGGGAGACTATTTCTAGCGCCCAAGGATCCAGAACATCTCTTGCCCAAGCCTGAGCGAAGAGAGAGAGTCTGCCCCCCACCAGATCCGGTCCCGGATCGGGGGCCAACATTTCATGCTGTCTTGGTAGCAGTGGCAGGTTTCTTGGCCTGCTTTCCCTTGTTCCAGCCTTGCATTGGTCTCCAAGCTGGCTTGGCTTGAGAAGTATTACCCTCTTGCTTAGAGGACGTAGCATTTTGGGCTGGTCCGTTTCTACGAAAGGGACGAAAATTAGGTTTATTTTTTGCCTTGAAAGGCCGATCCTGAGGAAGGGCGTGGCCCTTACCCCCAGTGATATCAGAGATAATCTCTTTCAAGTCAGGGCCAAACAGCGTTTTCCCCTTGAAAGGAATGTTAAGTAGCTTGTTCTTGGAAGACGCATCAGCCGACCAAGATTTCAACCAAAGCGCTCTGCGCGCCACAATAGCAAACCCAGAATTCTTAGCCGCTAACCTAGCCAATTGCAAAGTGGCGTCTAGGGTAAAAGAATTAGCCAATTTGAGAGCATTGATTCTGTCCATAATCTCCTCATAAGGAGGAGAATCACTATCGACCGCCTTTATCAGCTCATCGAACCAGAAACATGCGGCTGTAGCGACAGGGACAACGCATGAAATTGGTTGTAGAAGGTAACCCTGCTGAACAAACATCTTTTTAAGCAAACCTTCTAATTTTTTATCCATAGGATCTTTGAAAGCACAACTATCCTCTATGGGTATAGTGGTGCGTTTGTTTAAAGTGGAAACCGCTCCCTCGACCTTGGGGACTGTCTGCCATAAGTCCTTTCTGGGGTCGACCATAGGAAACAATTTTTTAAAAATGGGGGGAGGGACGAAAGGAATACCGGGCCTTTCCCATTCTTTATTAACAATGTCCGCCACCCGCTTGGGTATAGGAAAAGCTTCTGGGAGCCCCGGCACCTCTAGGAACTTGTCCATTTTACATAGTTTCTCTGGGATGACCAACTTGTCACAATCATCCAGAGTGGATAATACCTCCTTAAGCAGAATGCGGAGATGTTCCAACTTAAATTTAAATGTAATCACATCAGGTTCAGCTTGTTGAGAAATGTTCCCTGAATCAGTAATTTCTCCCTCAGACAAAACCTCCCTGGCCCCATCAGACTGGGTTAGGGGCCCTTCAGAAACATTATTATCAGCGTCGTCATGCTCTTCAGTATCTAAAACAGAGCAGTCGCGCTTACGCTGATAAGTGTTCATTTTGGCTAAAATGTTTTTGACAGAATTATCCATTACAGCCGTTAATTGTTGCATAGTAAGGAGTATTGGCGCGCTAGATGTACTAGGGGCCTCCTGAGTGGGCAAGACTCGTGTAGACGAAGGAGGGAATGATGCAGTACCATGCTTACTCCCCTCACTTGAGGAATCATCTTGGGCATCATTGTCATTGTCACATAAATCACATTTATTTAAATGAATAGGAATTCTGGCTTCCCCACATTCAGAACACAGTCTATCTGGTAGTTCAGACATGTTAAACAGGCATAAACTTGATAACAAAGTACAAAAAACGTTTTAAAATAAAACCGTTACTGTCACTTTAAATTTTAAACTGAACACACTTTATTACTGCAATTGCGAAAAAACATGAAGGAATTGTTCAAAATTCACCAAATTTTCACCACAGTGTCTTAAAGCCTTAAAAGTATTGCACACCAAATTTGGAAGCTTTAACCCTTAAAATAACGGAACCGGAGCCGTTTTGAACTTTAACCCCTTTACAGTCCCTGGTATCTGCTTTGCTGAGACCCAACCAAGCCCAAAGGGGAATACGATACCAAATGACGCCTTCAGAAAGTCTTTTCTAAGTATCAGAGCTCCTCTCACATGCGACTGCATGCCATGCCTCTCAAAAACAAGTGCGCAACACCGGCGCGAAAATGAGGCTCTGCCTATGCTTTGGGAAAGCCCCTAAAGAATAAGGTGTCTAAAACAGTGCCTGCCGATATTATTATATCAAAATACCCAAATAAAATGATTCCTCAAGGCTAAATATGTGTTAATAATGAATCGATTTAGCCCAGAAAAAGTCTACAGTCTTAATAAGCCCTTGTGAAGCCCTTATTTACGATCGTAATAAACATGGCTTACCGGATCCCATAGGGAAAATGACAGCTTCCAGCATTACATCGTCTTGTTAGAATGTGTCATACCTCAAGCAGCAAGAGACTGCTCACTGTTCCCCCAACTGAAGTTAATTGCTCTCAACAGTCCTGTGTGGAACAGCCATGGATTTTAGTGACGGTTGCTAAAATCATTTTCCTCATACAAACAGAAATCTTCATCTCTTTTCTGTTTCTGAGTAAATAGTACATACCAGCACTATTTCAAAATAACAAACTCTTGATTGAATAATAAAAACTACAGTTAAACACTAAAAAACTCTAAGCCATCTCCGTGGAGATGTTGCCTGTACAACGGCAAAGAGAATGACTGGGGTAGGCGGAGCCTAGGAGGGATCATGTGACCAGCTTTGCTGGGCTCTTTGCCATTTCCTGTTGGGGAAGAGAATATCCCACAAGTAAGGATGACGCCGTGGACCGGACACACCTATGTTGGAGGAATTTTAATTCACTGCATATGTATTTAGTGTTTAGAATAAATTTTTATATATATATATGTGTGTGTGTGTGTGTGTGTGTGTGTGTGTGTGTGTGTGTGTGTGTGTGTGTGTGTATATATATATATATATATATATATATATATATATATATATATATATATATATATATATATGTATGTGTGTGTGTGTATGTGTATGTGTATGTGTGTGTGTGTGTGTATATATATATATATATATATATATATATATATATATATATATATATATATATATGTGTGTGTGTGTGTGTGTGTGTGTGTGTGTGTGTGTGTGTGTATATATATATATATATATATATATATATATATATGTGTGTGTGTGTGTGTGTATATATATGTGTGTGTGTGTGTGCATATATATGTGTATATATATATATATGTGTGTGTGTGTGTGTGTATATAGCCTATTAAGATAAATATAGTGCAGTTTATTTACTTTATGTCCCTTGAAAAAAAAAATATATATACGTTTAAAACGTATTAGTAGCTAGACCAAACCTTTAGACCTGAAGATATGTGGATCTATATTTTTGTTTAATTTAGCTTTAACTCCTTAAAATACAAAACAAATATATCATAACTGAACCTTTCTCACCCTTGTACCAAAGCTGCTTTTACAAGTTTGTACTTTCTTAAAGATCGATTTCAGGGATCTTTTATGTTATTTCAAAAGCCTAAGGCTGTTAGATGTAATCTTCGTTAAACGCCCAGTAATACTGGTAGTAGCAGGACTTACCATGATACAGATTATAAAGTGATATAAAAATGCCAGAGTTTGTTACCAATCAAAGCATGTATTACATTATATAATACTATATCATATTACAGTGTTCTCCGAAGAAAACTTTGCCAGCCAGATGGCATTATGAAGTAGCTGGGTGGGGAAGTGTAATATTTTCTAATCCAAAACTCAACTTAATTGCATAATTTAACATAAACGTATTTAATGTTAATTTGTGCAGTAAAAACATTAACATTTTTAATATTAGCTAATGTTAGCTTTTTATTGGCTAAAATTTTAGCCGTGTGGTCAGTAAAATCAGTAAAATCAGTAGGGTGGTGCACCCGCTAAAAAGGTCCTGGGGAGAACACTGTATTAAATTGTAATACATTGAATTTAATAGTTTGTTATATGAGAGTGCAATGTGCAAACAGTGACAGCCACGGTGCTGTGTTTGCAGTAACAAAGGTGGTGATGTGTGTGTGTGTGTGTGTGTGAGAGAGAGAGTGAGAGAGCTGTGAGAGTGCTGTGTGCGTGCAATTAAAGTGAAGATGCATTGATGTGCAGTGAGGATGCTGTGCTTGCAGTGACTTGTGTGCAGTTAGAATGAGGGGGCTGTGTGTACAGATGTGTGTATATACATTTAACCCTTTAAGGACACAGCTTTCAGTTTGCTCAATTGTTTTATGACGGAAAAATTCCGTCATATGTCCTTAAGAGGTTAATATTGTAACATTGTGTGTGTGCATATATATATATATATATATATATATACTGCAAGTATATACATTTAATATTGTAACACTGTATATATACTGCAAGTATATACATTTAATATTGTAACACTGTATATATACTGCAAGTATATACATTTAATATTGTAACACTGTATATATACTGCAAGTATATACATTTAATATTGTAACACTGTATATATACTGCAAGTATATGCATTTAATATTGTAACACTGTATATATACTGCAAGTATATGCATTTAATATTGTAACACTGTATATATACTGCAAGTATATACATTTAATATTGTAACACTGTATATATACTGCAAGTATATACATTTAATATTGTAACATTGTGTGTGTGTATATATATATATATATATACTGCAAGTATATACATTTAATATTGTAACACTGTATATATACTGCAAGTATATACATTTAATATTGTAACACTGTATATATACTGCAAGTATATACATTTAATATTGTAACACTGTATATATACTGCAAGTATATACATTTAATATTGTAACACTGTATATATACTGCAAGTATATACATTTAATATTGTAACATTGTGTGTGTGTGTATATATATATATATATATATATATATATATATATATATATATATATATACTGCAAGTATATACATTTAATATTGTAACTGTATATATACTGCAAGTATATACATTTAATATTGTAACACTGTATATATACTGCAAGTATATACATTTAATATTGTAACACTGTATATATACTGCAAGTATATACATTTAATATTGTAACACTGTATATATACTGCAAGTATATACATTTAATATTGTAACACTATATATACTGCAAGTATATACATTTAATATTGTAACACTGTATATATACTGCAAGTATATGCATTTAATATTGTAACACTGTATATATACTGCAAGTATATACATTTAATATTGTAACACTGTATATATACTGCAAGTATATGCATTTAATATTGTAACACTGTATATATACTGCAAGTATATGCATTTAATATTGTAACACTGTATATATACTGCAAGTATATACATTTAATATTGTAACACTGTATATATACTGCAAGTATATGCATTTAATATTGTAACACTGTATATATACTGCAAGTATATGCATTTAATATTGTAACAATGTATATATATTCCACAAATCTCTGGTTAAACTGCATTAGAACATTTGTTCTTTGCCAACACAAAAAAAATAACTGAAAAGTAGGATGTATGGTTTATCCCTTTAAATAGTGTGTGTTTGGCATAGGTACTTGACTAATTGAGGAAGTACGATTTAAGAAACGCTTTGACACTGCAAGGTGTCCTGCCGGCAGTGGCGTATTTAGGTTTTGTGCTGCCCTAGGCACTCAAAATTCTGCTGACCCCCCCCCCCCCCATAAAAAAAAAAGTTGTAGGCCTTTTTGGGGTTTTTTTTTTTTTTTTTTGGGGGGGGGGTTTATAACAATTCAAAAGAATACACTGCAAAAATGCTGGCGGCTCAAAATGTAGCAACAGTTTAAAGGAGCACTGCCTGTGAAGAGCGACCTTAATCAGCGCACATGCTTGTCTTCTCTGTAAAAGCCTGCACTTTATCGCTCACTGTACTGTGTGCTGGCTTTTAGAGAGAGGATAGGGCAGATGTGCTGCCCCTACCAAATCTGCTGCGCTAGGCACCGGCCTTGTTGGCCTAGGCCATAATACGCCCCTGTGTCCTGGTATTATGATTAAAGCTTCTTTTAAAGCCATCATCTCGCATATAGTTCATTTTGTGTCACAGCACCGCATGCAAGAAACTTTTTCCTATTTACTTTGTTCATTTGGAAGCCGTGGTGGGGCTTTTTCTTTCCTGGACTATGGCGGAGTGGTTCACTGTTACCATAGGAATCGCTGAGAGCGTACAGATGGGTGCTTTGCATGCCCAATAACAAAGAGGGTGTTTGAGTGCACAGTGACAGTGCAGTGTGTATAGTGTGAGTGATGTGTATGCAGTGAAAGTGAGGGTGTGGACAAAGACACTGAGAGTACTCAGTGCGCAGCAAGGGTACGTGTGTGTAGTGACTGTGACAAAGCTTTGAGTGCAATGAGGGTTAGGTGTGTGCACTGACTGTGATGATGCTGTGTTCACATTGAGGGTGATATATGTTTAGTGACAGTGACAATGTATGCAAGGTGAGGTTGAGGTGTGGGAAGTTACTGTGACAATGCTGTGTGCACAGTGCGGGTGGGGTGTGTGCAGTGACTGTGAAAGTGCTTAAGGCGCAGTGAGGGTGAGTTGTGTTCACTGCAATGAGAGTGAGGTGTGTGCAGTCAGGGTTATGTGTTTAGAGTGACTGTGACAATTCTGTGTGCACAATGAGGGTGAGGTTTGTTTAGTGACCGTGACAAAGCTGTTTGCGCAGTGAGGGTGAGGTGTGTGCGGTGACTGTGAAAATGCTTGTGCGCAACTAGGGTAAGGTGTGTGGAATGACTGTGATGATGCTGTGTGCAGTGAAGGTGAGGTGTGTGCAGTGATTGTGATGATGCAGTTTGCGCGTGAGAGAGAGGTGTGTGAAGTGATTGTGGCAATGTTGTGCGTGCAGTGAGGGTGAGGTGTATTGTGACCTTGAAAATGCTGGGTGTGCAATGAAAACAAGGTGTGTGCAGTAATTGTGACAATGCTGGGTGTGCACGGTGATGGTGACAATGCTTTGTGTACAGTTATGGTGAGGTGTGTGTGCTGACGGTGACAATGCTTTGTGGGCGGTGAGGTGTGTGCGGCGATGATGACAATGCTTTGTGTGCAGAGAGTGTGTGGAGTAATGAGCGTGTGTACTGAATTGGTGTGTGTACTCCTATAAATGTCAATCTGCAAATCCTTTTTGTTTGAGATTAAAAGTAGTGTCTAAGGGTCTTGTTATTCACGGAAGAAAATCCACACATTTTCAAAAAAAGAATGCATTATATTTCCAGTAAGGCACTAGAAGATAGATGTGTATTTGACACTAAATACAAAAGTGAAAACAGACATTTCTTCTGATTAAGAAAAACGTCTGTTTTTAACATTTGCAAACATTAGCGCTCAGCTACGGTAACTTAAATTAATATTTACTTCGGGGACAGAAAACCACTTGAGATGTGATGTAAACGCTGATTTCCGCAGCTGCTTTGGAAAAATAAAATTAAACAGTCTTTCTCTTGTTCTCAAGTTTGACATTTTTGCACAGGAAGCACAATATTTAACTGTTTCTCAGATAATGCTAATACCAAACAGCCAATTGCTATCAGGGATAGGCACAGACAAAGGCTGTAGCGGACATTTTCCAAAGTATAGATCTTAGTGAAGGACACCAAGGTACATTTGAAATTAAAAACATTATTTTATAGTGCTTGGTGTTATTATACTGATGCAGATACCACTGATCCTATAACCATCCCTCCTCTGGCTATACCCATGAGCCAGTGTCACTACTGTGTCATTATACTGATGCAGATACCACTGATCCTATATCCAGCCCTCCCCTGGCTATACCCATGAGCCAGTGTCACTACTGTGTCATTATATAGTGCTGGGTGTTATTATACTGATGCAGATACCACTGATCATATAACCAGCCCTCCTCTGGCTATACCCATGTGCCAGTGTCACTACTGTGTCATTATATAGCACTGGGTGTTATTATACTGATGCAGATACCACTGATCCTATAACCAGCCCTCCCCTGGCTATACCCATGAGCCAGTGTCACTACTGTGTCATTATATAGTGCTGGGTGTTATTATACTGATGCAGATACCACTGATCCTATAACCAGCCCTCCTCTGGCTATACCCATGTGCCAGTGTCACTACTGTGTCATTATATAGTGCTGGGTGTTATTATACTGATGCAGATACAACTGATGCTATAACCAGCCCTCCTCTGTCTATACCCATGAGTCAGTGTCACTACTGTGTCATTATATAGCGCTGGGTGTTATTATACTGATGCAGATACCACTGATCCTATAACCAGCCCTCCTCTGGCTATACCCATGAGTCAGTGTCACTACTGTGTCATTATATAGTGCTGGGTATTATTATACTGATGCAGATACCACTTATTCTATAACCAGCCCTCCTCTGGCTATACCCATGTGCCGGTGTCACTACTGTGTCATTATATAGTGCTTGGTGTTATTATACTGATGCAGATACCACTGATCCTATAACCAGCCCTCCTCTGGCTATACTCATGAGCCAGTGTCACTACTGTGTCATTATATAGTGCTGGGTGTTATTATACTGATGCAGATACCACTGATCCTATAAACAGCCCTCCTCTGGCTATACCCATGTGCCGGTGTCACTACTGTGTTATTATACTGATGCAGATACCACTGATCCTATAACCAGCCCTCCCCTGGCTATACCCATGTGCCGGTGTCACTACTGTGTTATTATACTGATGCAGATACCACTGATCCTATAACCAGCCCTCCCCTGGCTATACCCATGTGCCAGTGTAACTACTGTGTCATTATATAGCGCTGGGTGTTATAATACTGATGCAGATACCACTGACCCTATAACCAGCCCTCCTCTGGCTATACCCATGAGTCAGTGTCACTACTGTGTCATTATATAGCGCTGGGTGTTATTATACTGATGCAGATACCACTGACCCTATAACCAGCCCTCCTCTGGCTATACCCATGAGTCAGTGTCACTACTGTGTCATTATATAGCGCTGGGTGTTATTATACTGATGCAGATACCACTGATCCTATAACCAGCCCTCCTCTGGCTATACTCATGAGCCAGTGTCACTACTGTGTCATTATATAGTGCTGGGTATTATTATACTGATGCAGATACCACTGATCCTATAACCAGCCCTCCTCTGGCTATACTCATGAGCCAGTGTCACTACTGTGTCATTATATAGTGCTGGGTGTTATTATACTGATGCAGATACCACTGATCCTATAAACAGCCCTCCTCTGGCTATACCCATGAACCAGTGTCACTACTGTGTCATTATATAGTGCTGGGTGTTATTAAACTGATGCACTGATCCTATAACCAGCCCTCCTCTGGCTATACCCATGAGCCAGTGTCACTACTGTGTCATTATATAGTGTTTGGTGTTATTATACTGATGCAGATACCACTGATCCTATAACCAGCCCTCCTCTGGCTATACCCATGAACCAGTGTCACTACTGTGTCATTATATAGTGCTGGGTGTTATTATACTGATGCAGATACCACTGACCCTATAACCAGCCCTCCTCTGGCTATACCCATGTGCCAGTGTCACTACTGTGTCATTATATAGCGCTGGGTGTTATTATACTGATGCAGATACCACTGACCCTATAACCAGCCCTTTTCTGGCTATACGCATGTGCCAGTGTCACTACTGTGTCATTATATAGTGCTGGGTGTTATTATACTGATGCAGATACCACTGACCCAATAACCAGCCCTTGTCTGGCTATACGCATGTGCCAGTGTCACTACTGTGTCATTATATAGTAATGTGTGTTATTATACTGATGCAGATACCACTGATTCTATAACCAACCCTTGTCTGGCTATACCCATGTGCCAGTGTCACTACTGTGTCATTATATAGTGCTGGGTGTTATTATACTGATGCAGATACACTGACCCTATAACCAGCCCTTGTCTGGCTATACGCATGTGCCGGTGTCACTACTGTGTTATTATACTGATGCAGATACCACTGATCCTATAACCAGCCCTCCTCTGGCTATACCCATGTGCCAGTGTCACTATTGTGTCATTATATAGTGCTTGGTGTTATTATACTGATGCAGATACCACTGATTCTATAACCAACCCTTGTCTGGCTATACCCATGTGCCAGTGTCACTACTGTGTCATTATATAGCGCTGGGTGTTATTATACTGATGCAGATACCACTGACCCTATAACCAGCCCTTTTCTGGCTATACCCATGTGCCAGTGTCACTACTGCAGATACACATCCAGTATTTCACTCAGGCTTTATTTATTCCATAACTTATCACCCAATTTCGCTAGATGTCTCTTGACAAGCCACTAACTTTATTCACCTTGCCTATCCCTGATTGCTAGGCAATTAAAAATCCCCTTGTTGTTTCCTTATTCCTGGCTGAACATGTGAGTGGTTTGGTTGTACTTTTTCTAAATGAGTTCCTTCTCTTTCTTCATTGTCATTCTTTAAAGGGATATTCCAACCAAAATTAGAAACCACATGGGTGCATTTCGGTATTGAACAGAAGCAATTTTTTAATATACATGCATTTGCAAAAATGCTTCTAATAAAAGCTATAGTGGTTTCAAAAGTTTGGTATGCACCGTGCATCAACATTTTAAACACAACACTTGTTCGGAGAGCCTAAGGTGCTTGTATCATCTGGTAATGACTCAATTTGTTAATTGCTGACATGATACAAGCCCCACTGATTATTTGAGCAGCTGCATTATTTAAAATGTTGGTGCAGTGACAATATCTAGCTATGCTTCACATGCAGAGAAAATGTTAACACTAAAACAGTGATAACTCTTAATAGAAGCATTTTTGCAAATACGTGTATATTGCAAATATGTTTCTATTCAAAGATGTAATTCATCTATGTGCATTTATATTTTGACTGGAATGTCCCTTTAACATCCCAAACCCACATATTTAACCAGAACAGATAAGCCAAAAATTATAGTTCCAAGTAGTGTTCCCTCTAGGACCAGTTTTGTGTGCGGCCTTACAGCACTTTGCAACAAGGCCGGATTGGCCTACCAGATAATAAGCATTGTTCTCTTATTAAATGTTTCACCGCTGGGCCGCCCACAAAGCTGGCCTTAGAGGGAACACTGGTCCCAAGTAGTCAATAACTGCCCTTAAAGCGACTAATGTGTTAAAACATTTATTTACTGCACCCATTCCTTGCATATATTATATTTGTTTATTTGTAAAGGGCCAACAGAATAAATGTCCCCGGTCAGAAAAGTCTGGGGGGGGGGGATTGAAATAAGTCACTTTCAAGTTAGTGTATAGATTAAGAAGCGGCTATCTAATGACCACTGCTACTGCAGCCAAAGGTCTTCCGAAGCACCATTCATAGATTCTTAAATGGAGCTTAATACATTTATCTTAAATTATGCCTTGCATAGCATTTTTTTTATATAATTTTACAAAGTATTACACTCACAAACATTAAGTATACATACACACAGATAGACAGACACTAGCATATTTAGATATTCACCACCAATTCTGGTGACAAATGCACAGAGAATTAGAAGTGCGTTTTACAGTTTACCGAGAATCTATCAGAGACCAGATGACAGGTGCTGAGCAAGTTAACGAGTCTCCTCACAAACAGAGATGGATTTACCACATCGCTACAGATCTCCTGCTGTTTGCAATTTAACTTCCAGGAACTGCAATTTCAAAGCACTCTTCATTTATTTTACATGTCCACTCTCAGTTTGTGCTTGTAGATTTATGTCCTTGCTAATCCTCGGTAGTTGCAAAACTCCTTATAAAGTAATATATGGGACTTATTTGGCCTCACACCTACAGCATTAGGAGTTGTTGCAGATCATCTACCCATGTAAAACAGACAAGGGATTTGTAATTGACCATTAACAATGAGCACAATTTGTATTATTGTTTATATTATTATATTATAAAAATTGTATTTGCAGAGACCTCTTCCTGATTGATGGTGATAGCGATGTTTTGCACCATGAAGCACAAAAAAAGAAAATGCATGTTTAAATGTGTTTGTATTTATATTATCATGGTACAGGTATACCCCGCTCATACAGCGGGTTAGGGACCGGAGCCCCGCTGTAAAGTGAAAACCGCCTTAAAGTGAAACAAGGCAGTTTTAGTTTTCTTTTCACTCGCCAGTGTGTTTAAAGACTTGAAAACGTGTTTGAACTGACATATATTAGGGGTGCAATAGGGCTACGTTTAGTTTAACACTAGCACAGCACAGTATTCAATAAATACTGTACCTATAAAATAGTGACAATTACTGTAGTACAATTTGCACTGCAATGCTGTAAACAGAGTGATCTAAGCATAACATAATGGTGCCAGTCACTTTTCTCACAATCTCAGGATGATTACAGCACTGTTTCAAAATCCTTGGAGGTTGACCTTCAGCTCCACAAAGCGCTGTATTAGCGAAGCGCTGTAAAGTGAAGCGCTGTAAAGTGAAACGCTGTAAAGTGAGGTATACCTGTATTCTTTGTGGAAGAAATACCTAGGTAGTCGTCTAGAGCACTACATGACAGGAAATAGTGCTGATATCTAGTGCTTTTTCAAATGGATACAATTCTTGCAAAACTGCTGCAATTTAGTGCTCCAGAAACACACGCTCCTTAGCTTATGTCTCTGCTTTTCAACAAATAGTAACAAAAGAACAAAGAAAATGTGATAATAGAAATAAAATAGAAAGTTGTTTAAAATTGCAGGCTCTATCTGAATCATGAAAGAAAGAAAGAAAATTGGGTTTCATGTCCCTTTAATATAAAGGTCTTACATTCTAAATTCTGTTTAATACTGAAATGTCACCATCAGAGCAACAGCCTTTAAATGTTGCAGTCACAATGCTGTGACATTTACAAAGCCATCAAAGAGATTTTGAATATCTCTGTCCCTATTGTCCGTCCTTTATTCAATTCACAAAGAAAACAAAGTACAAAGCCTTTCTGTGCCCATACGTATGTTCCAGCTCACCTACATACAACTTTAGCAAATGTACCGCTAGAGAATACAATTTACTTCTATTATCAAATTTGCTTTGTTGAATAGATATAGGTATTCTTTGTTGAATATATGTACATTTTCCAACAAAAAATACCAAGAGAACACAGTAAATTTGAAAATAGAAGTAAATTTAAAAGTGTCCTAAAACGGCATTACTGGATCACAACACCATGTTTACTGGGTCCCTACTTGTGTGTGTGTTGTATGAGAGTGTGTGGTGTTTGTGTGTTATGAGTGTGTGTGTGTGTTGTATGAGAGTGTGTGGTGTTTGTGTGTTATGAGTGTGTGTGTGTGTTGTATGAGAGTGTGTGGTGTGTGTGTGTGTGTTGTATGAGAGTGTGTGGTGTGTGTGTGTGTTGTATGAGTGTGTGTGTGTGTGCTGTATGAGAGTGTGTGTGCTGTATGAGAGTGTGTGGTCTGCGTGTGTGTTGTATGAGAGTGTGTGTGGTGTGCGTGTGTCTGTGAGTTGTATGAGAGTGTGTGTGTGGTGTGCGTGTCTGTGAGTTGTATGAAAGTGTGTGTGTGTGTTCTATGAGAGTGTTTGTGGTGTGCGTGTATTGTATGAGAGTGTGTGTGTGGTGTTCGTGTTTTGTATGAGTGTGTGTGGTGTGCGCGCGTGTGTGTTGTATATGAGTGTGCGTGGTGTGTGTGTTGTATGAGAGTTTGTGTGGTGTGCTGTATGAGAGAGTCTGTGGTGTATATGTGTGTTGTATGAGAGTGTGTGTGGGGTATGTGTTGTATATGAGTGTTTGTGTTGTATAAGAGTGCGTGTTGTATATGAGTGTGTGGGGTGTGCATGTGTGTTGTATATGAGTGTGTGTATGGTGTGTGTGTTGTATGAGACAGTCTGTGGTGTGTGTGTTGTATACAAGTGTGTGTGGTGTGCGCTTGTGTTGTATGGGAGTGTGTGTGGTGTGCATGTGTGTTGTATGAGAGTGTGGGTGGTGTGTTGTATGAGAGAGTCTGTGGTGTGTTATATGAGAGTGTATGTTGTGTGTTATATGAGAGAGTCTGTGGTGTGTTGTATGAGAGAGTCTGTGGTGTGCATGTGTGTTGTATGAGAGTGTGTGGTGTGCATTGTATGAGAGTGTGTGGTGTGCGTTGTATGAGAGTGTGTGGTGTGCGTGTGTGTTGTGTTATTACTTTTTACAACACTTTCCACAAATATACAGTATGCACATTTTGTTGTATATTACTTCCGAAAATTTCTGACCAAGTATAAAAAATAGGGTCACAAAGGTATGTGGTATCATTGCACTGGATCATGCAAGTTTAATTTGACTTTACTACTCTTAAATTTAATTTCAATTTTATGGTTCAGACAGAGCATATAATTTTAAGAACTTTAAGCAGATCTGATACTACATTCCCCTATTCTACACAGTAGTCTGTTGAAACGGTGTTGCGGCCAGCATTGGATGACATGATATATTGAGAAGTTTCTCCACAATTAATCTTATGTGCATTATCCTTGGATTCAGTCCAAGCGTCCCCTTAATAGTACTAGTGAGGCTTTGCTAGTACAGAAATAATGAAATGGAAAATGATGAGGAAAATCCTGCAGTAGTTCCCTGTGCATCATCTATCAGAGAGTTGAAAGCTTGTGTCGTGTCTCAGCCTGAAAAGCATTTCTCACTTTTATCACACAAAATGTACTGGCAATTTTATTTTTAAGGAAAACAGAGGGACAAATATGCAACAGACATTGGAGACTCAAGTAATGCTTTATAGCTTAAAGGGACATGAAACCCATTTTTTTTTCTTTTGTGCTTCAGATCGAACATAGAATTTTAAAAGTTTCAAGTTTACTTCTATCATCAGATTTAATTTGTTCTTATAGCATTACACAACCAGGAGTCTGTATACATCAGTATACATCTAAAACTCTGGGGCTTGGTTAGGAGTCTGAAAATCAGCACAATATTATTTAAAAATAAGCAAAACTATACATTGTTACAAAAGCACTATATAAATTGATCATCTACAAAACATTTATGCAAAGAAAAATCTAGTGTACAATGTCCCTTAAAGGGACAGTTTACCCACAAATTTTCTCCCTTTTAATTTGTTCCGAATGATATATTTTACCAGCTGGATTGTATGGAATTGTTTACTAGTAGCTCGCTTTCCCTTATTTCGGCATTTGAAATAGCTGATTAAGCCTGTGGTATCCCCACCTATACTGAAAGTTTTTGGACTTAAGTCCAAGTTATTGACAGAAGAAATTACACTCCCGTTGGGGGTTAGAGAAAACAATAAATAATGTATCATTTTATTAGTTATTTCTTAAGTGTTGGGCTTTGGTTTACAGACAGATATAAGATAAGGAAGCAAGTGTGTGTATACAAAGTGATAACATAATGAGATCTCATTTTACCTGCAAGGTCAACTCAATTCAATAGGATGTGGTTTCAAAGCACAAAACCAGCAATTTAATATCCACAAATAAACCTTAAAATGCAATTTCTCATACATTCTATACTCTGCAGTTGGTATTACAAGTCTTTGGAAATACATTGAGAGAAAAACAATTGTACAGCAAACTGTCCCTTTAAGGTCTGAGCTAAACTCCACATGATCTGGGATGACCTAGCAGAATTGTGATATTGACAACATCTTATCTTCGTATAGTCTTCCAGCATTACGAAGTGCTAGTATCACAGTGTTCCTTTCAGTAAGGAGCCTCCAGGCCACCGATGTGTGTCTACAAACAGCATGAAGAACCATATTGCTGCTTATGCCCTAATGATTGGGCCCAGCTGGAGGAGCTGTCATTTTACCCAAATGATCACATTCTTGCTTATCAGTATTTGCTGCTTTAGTCTACAAGTGAACTGGTGGCTCCCAGAGAGAAATACAAAGCCAACACTAATTAAATAGGATTTAGAATTGAATGTGCCGATAACCTTATCTCGCTGTAGCAAGCTGTTCCTGAGTTCCCCATAATTTATAGGATTAAAAGGAACAGGAAATAAAAAAAAAAGAATACATATGAATATAGTATTATGACGATATCTTTTGCTTACAAAATTACAGACGTGCAAGTTGGTATATAAGAGAATCACATGCTCAGTGCATGAAAAGGACAAATCCACTGACTCTGTTGGCCGACAGGGACATAGCTCCATCAACATAGGAAAATGAATTAAAGGGACAGTATAGTCATAATTACATTTTCATGATTCAGAAAGGACATGTAATTTTAAACAACTTTCCAAATCACTTTTTTCATCAAATTTGCTTTGTTCTCTTGGTATTCTTAGTTGAACGATAAACATAGGTAGCCTCATAGGCTAATTTCTAAGCCATTGAAGGCTGCCTCTTATATCAATACATTTGACAGATTTTCACAGCTAGAGGGCGTTAGTTTATGTGTGCTACTTACTTATGAGAGGGCACTGATTGGCTAAAATGCAACTCTAGCAAAAGAACTGAAATCAGGGGACAGTCAGCAGAGGCTTAGATACAAGGTAATTACAGAGGTTAAAAGTATATTAATATAAAACTGTGCAATGGGTATTAAAGGGATTATCTATCTTTTTAAACAATAAAAGTTCTGGAGTAGACTGACCCTTAAAGGGATAGTAAAGTCCAAATTAAACTTTCATGATTAAGATTAGCGCATGCAATTTCAAACAGCTTTCTAATTTACTTTTATCATTAAATTTGCTTTATTCTCTTGTTATTCTTAGTTGAAAGCTAAACCTAGGTAGGCTCATATGCTAATTTCTAAACCCTTGAAGACTGCCTCTTATCTAAATGCATTTGACAGCTTTTCACAGCTAGAGGGCGTTAGTTCATGTGTTTCATAAAGATAACATTGCGCTCTTACATGTTAAATGATTTAATTGCCTAAAATGCAAGTCAGTCGAAAGATCTGAGATAAGGAGGCAGTCAGCAGAAGCTTAGATACAAGGTAATTACAGAGGTAAAAAGTATATTTCTAAATCAGTGTTGGTTACACAAAACTGGGGAATGGTAAATAAAGGGATTATCTATCTTTTTAAACAATAACATTTTTGGTGTTTACTATCCCTTTAAAAAAAATAGCATATTGATTCAAAGTTGCCATACGTTTAAGACTTGACTCATGACCCTATTTAGCACTCACTAACATGGACAGAACAGAAAGTGTGCACGTGCCTTTAGCAGTCTATGACAGCAGTAGTTGCAACTATATATAACTTTGCTATAAGAGCTAGGTAGGTTGATAGGAGCCCAGGAGCATGCACGTGTCTATCATCCTATGGCAGGAGTATTTACAACTATATATAACATTGCTATAAATGTTGTTACAAATGCTGCTGCCAGATGGCTAAAGACGTGCGCACTCCTGAGCTCACCTAGGATTACTCTTTAACAAAGGATACCAAGAGTACTAAACAAAATTGATAACAGAAGAAAATTAGAAAGTTTTTGAAAACTTAATGTTCTAATACATTTAAATTTAATTTCAACTTTACTGCCCCATTAAGGTAAAATAAGACCATTGACATTTTAACAATGCATAACATTTTTCATTATTGCAAGTGAAGCATAATTGCAATATACATTCATTATTTATTTTGCAGCATTTTGCTGTAAAAATACATTTAAAAAATGTGTTTGCTTCACTTTTTCCCAGAGAGGCTTGGGTTAATATGTTAAGGCAATTTATGTGAGCTTTTGTTAACTTTTCCCTCTATAAGCTTCTATGGTGTCACATGCTTTTAAAAGGTGGATTATCAGTTTTGCATCAGCAATCATGATAGACGAATCATTCTTTGCAATAGTTGAATCAGTTCTAAACCCTACAAGGAGGGCAGACTACCACAGTCTGCACATGTGCAAAAAGAGTTTGTGCTATATCCGAATATTAATTTGTAATTGGTAAGCAGAGGTTTCTTTTGTTCTGGGACAGGGAAATCAGTAAAAAGAATAAACAAAATAATATACTCATTAGACAAAATAAAGCTGCAGGTTTCTTTGCAAAATTATACTTTTACATGAAGGTTTATAATTATTTCATTTACAATTTGTGTTTAGTGCCTTTTTAATTGTTTTCAATGTTTGTTGTACAAATTATCATTAAAGGGATATGAAACACAAATTTTTTTCTTTCATGATTCAGCTAGAGCATGCAATTTAAAGCAACTTTCTAATTTACTCCTATTATCAATTTTTTCTTTGTTTACTTGGTAACTTTCTTTGAAAAGCAGGAATGTAAGCTTAGGAACCAGCCCATTTTTGGTTCAGCACGCTGGATAGCGCTGGCTGATTGGTGGCATGCTCTATCTGAATCATGAAAGAAAAAAAATCTGTGATTCATATCCCTTCAAATCAATGTATCCTTTATCTGAAGTGTGCTGTTCACATGCAACTCAGTTGATTAGTCCGAGCATTTCAAGTGCTGAGAATTTAAAAAATAACCAATTTTCAGAGATAAATTGTATGAAAAAGGGGCAAAATAAATAATGAACTTATATTGCAAAGTTGTTTCATTACACATAAGTAAACGTTATGTATAAAAGCCTCAATGTGTTTACTATACCTATAACACATTTCTTTCAGAGAAGAGAAAATGACAGATTTCTGTTTGAGATGCAAGTATTTCAAATTAATTTATACCGTGATTTCAGGTCCATTATCATGTAATTGTTTTAAAGTAAACATCAATATAATTTTAAAAGATGGAAAATACTTCTACCTGTTGTGAGAAAGAGTCTAGAAAAAAAATATTTTCTTAAAGGGACAGAAAAGTCAAAAGTAAACTTTAATGAATCAAATAGAACATACATTTTAAACAACTTTTCAATTTACTTCTATAATCTAATTTGCTTTGTTCTCTTAGTATAATTTGTTGAAAAGCATACCTAGTTAGGCTGAGGAGCAGTAATGCATTACTAGCAGCTGATTGGTGGCTGCACGTTTATTCTGCTTGTCACTGGCTCACCAGATCTGCCCAGCTAGCTCCTTCAACAAAGGATACCAAGTGAATCATTCAAATTTGATAATAGAAGTAAATTGGAAAGTTGTTTAAAAGCGTATTCTCTGTCTAAACCATGACAAAAAAAAAATGTAGGGGTTTCATGATCATATAGGCTGAGGGCTGAGTGTACCCTAAATATTCCATTCAAAATAAAAGTTTCCCATAACCATCAGTGGAACATCTTTTATTAAATACAATAGCTGAAATGTTTAAATGCAGAGTATTAATAGAACTCTATGGAATAACCATCCTGTTTGCTGCCAAGAGTTTAAAAAATGTGCACATTATTCTTCTAAAATACTATAATCTAAAAAGTAGTGTGTATGATATAGATATGTAATATGAGGATACTAAGCCAAATAACCCAGGGTTTGTATGTGCTCCGGGTAAAAATGTGTTATCACTGGTGTATGTGTCTTCTGCCTCAGAATCAAGTGAATAAATATTTGGTGTATGTGTGTATATGTAGGTGTGTGTGTGCATGCGTGTGTATGTATATGTAGATGTGTGTATGTGTGAGTATATCTAATGCATGTGTGCGTGCATGTATATGTAGGTGTGTGTGTGTGCGCGTGCGTATGTAGATGTAGATGGGTTTGTGTGTGCGTACGTGTGCAAGTATATGTAATGTGTGTGTGTGTATACGTAGGTGTGTGTGTGTGCATGCGTATATGTAGATGTGTGTGTGTACGTGTGTATATGTAGATGTGTGTGAGTATATGTAATGTGTGTGTGCGTGTGTGAGTGTATATGTAGGTGAGTGTGCGTGCATGTGTATATGTAGGTGTGTGTGTGTGTGTAAGTATATGTAATGTGTGTGTGCGTGCATGTATATGTAGATGCGTGTGTATGCGTGCATGCGTACATGTAGATATGTGTGTGTGAGTATATGTAATGTGTGTGTGTGCGTGCATATGTAGATGTGTGTATGTATTTGTAGGTGTGTGTGCGCGCCTGTGTATTTTTTTATATATATATATATATATATATATATATATATATATATATATATATATATATATATATATATATATATATATATATATATATACACACACACACAGTATATATGTGTTGTGTGTGTGCGTATTCCTGTATATGTAGAGGGGTGTGCGGACATGTGTGTGTATATATTTGTATTTATATATATATATATATATATATTTCTGTGTGTGTGTAAGCACATGTAGGTGTGTGTGTATGTGCATATATATTTATTTGTGTGTGTGCATATGTAGGTGTGTGTGTGTATGCGCATATATTTTTATTTGTGTGTGTGCATATGTAGGTGTGTGTGTGTGTGTAAGTGCATATATATTTATTTGTGTGTGTGTGCATATGTAGGTGTGTGTGTGTATGTGCATATATATTTATTTGTGTGTGTGCATATGTAGGTGTGTGTGTGTGTATGTGCATATATATTTATTTGTGTGTGTGCATATGTAGGTGTGTGTGTGTGTATGTGCATATATATTTATTTGTGTGTGTGCATATGTAGGTGTGTGTGTGTGTATGTGCATATATATTTATTTGTGTGTGTGCATATGTAGGTGTGTGTGTGTATGTGCATATATATTTATTTGTGTGTGTGCATTTGTAGGTGTGTGTGTGTGTATGTGCATATATATTTATTTGTGTGTGTGCATATGTAGGTGTGTGTGTGTATGTGCATATATATTTATTTGTGTGTGTGCATATGTAGGTGTGTGTGTGTGTAAGTGCATATATATTTATTTGTGTGTGTGCATATGTAGGTGTGTGTGTGTATGTGCATATATATTTATTTGTGTGTGTGCATATGTAGGTGTGTGTATGTGTGTAAGTGCATATATATTTATTTGTGTGTGTGCATATGTAGGTGTGTGTGTGTGTGTGTATGTGCATATATATTTATTTGTGTGTGTGCATATGTAGGTGTGTGTGTGTGTATGTGCATATATATTTATTTGTGTGTGTGCATATGTAGGTGTGTGTGTGTGTATGTGCATATATATTTATTTATGTGTGTGCATATGTAGGTGTGTGTGTGTGTGTATGTGCATATATATTTATTTGTGTGTGTGCATATGTAGGTGTGTGTGTGTATGTGCATATATATTTATTTGTGTGTGTGCATATGTAGGTGTGTGTGTGTATGTGCATATATATTTATTTGTGTGTGTGCATATGTAGGTGTGTGTGTATGTGCATATATATTTATTTGTGTGTGTGCATATGTAGGTGTGTGTGTGTATGTGCATATATATTTATTTGTGTGTGTGCATATGTAGGTGTGTGTGTGTGTATGTGCATATATATTTATTTGTGTGTGTGCATATGTAGGTGTGTGTGTGTATGTGCATATATATATATTTATTTGTGTGTGTGCATATGTAGGTGTGTGTGTGTATGTGCATATATATTTATTTGTGTGTGTGCGTGTGTATGTGCATATATATTTATTTGTGTGTGTGCATATGTAGGTGTGTGTGTATGTGCATATATATTTATTTGTGTGTGTGCATATGTAGGTGTGTGTGTGTATGTGCATATATATTTATTTGTGTGTGTGCATATGTAGGTGTGTGTGTGTATGTGCATATATATTTATTTGTGTGTGTGCATATGTAGGTGTGTGTGTATGTGCATATATATTTATTTGTGTGTGTGCGTGTGTATGTGCATATATATTTATTTGTGTGTGTGCATATGTAGGTGTGTGTGTGTGTGTGTATGTGCATATATATTTATTTGTGTGTGTGCATATGTAGGTGTGTGTGTGTATGTGCATATATATTTATTTGTGTGTGTGCATATGTAGGTGTGTGTGTGTATGTGCATATATATTTATTTGTGTGTGTGCATATGTAGGTGTGTGTGTGTGTGTATGTGCATATATATTTATTTGTGTGTGTAAGCACATGTAGGTGTGTGTGTGTGTATGTGCATATATATTTATTTGTGTGTGTAAGCACATGTAGGTGTGTGTGTGTATGTGCATATATATTTATTTGTGTGTGTGCATATGTAGGTGTGTATGTGCATATATATTTATTTGTGTGTGTGCATATGTAGGTGTGTGTGTGTATGTGCATATATATTTATTTGTGTGTGTGCATATGTAGGTGTGTGTGTGTATGTGCATATATATTTATTTGTGTGTGTGCATATGTAGGTGTGTGTGTGTATGTGCATATATATTTATTTGTGTGTGTGCATATGTAGGTGTGTATGTGCATATATATTTATTTGTGTGTGTGCATATGTAGGTGTGTGTAAGTGCATATATATTTATTTGTGTGTGTGCATATGTAGGTGTGTGTGTGTATGTGCATATATATTTATTTGTGTGTGTGCATATGTAGGTGTGTGTGTGTATGTGCATATATATTTATTTGTGTGTGCATATGTAGGTGTGTGTGTGTGTATGTGCATATATATTTATTTGTGTGTGTGCATATGTAGGTGTGTGTGTGTATGTGCATATATATTTATTTGTGTGTGTGCATATGTAGGTGTGTGTGTGTATGTGCATATATATTTATTTGTGTGTGTGCATATGTAGGTGTGTGTGTGTGTATGTGCATATATATTTATTTGTGTGTGTAAGCACATGTAGGTGTGTGTGTGTATGTGCATATATATTTATTTGTGTGTGTAAGCACATGTAGGTGTGTGTGTGTATGTGCATATATATTTATTTGTGTGTGTGTGCATATGTAGGTGTGTGTGTGTGTATGTGCATATATATTTGTTTGTGTGTGTGCATATGTAGGTGTGTGTGTGTGTATGTGCATATATATTTGTTTGTGTGTGTGCATATGTAGGTGTGTGTGTGTATGTGCATATATATTTATTTGTGTGTGTGCATAACAGAATTTATGTTTACCTGATAAATTACTTTCTCCAACGGTGTGTCCGGTCCACGGCGTCATCCTTACTTGTGGGATATTCTCCTCCCCAACAGGAAATGGCAAAGAGCCCAGCAAAGCTGGTCACATGATCCCTCCTAGGCTCCGCCTACCCCAGTCATTCGACCGACGTTAAGGAGGAATATTTGCATAGGAGAAACCATATGTTACCGTGGTGACTGTAGTTAAAGAAAATAAATTATCAGACCTGATTAAAAAAACCAGGGCGGGCCGTGGACCGGACACACCGTTGGAGAAAGTAATTTATCAGGTAAACATAAATTCTGTTTTCTCCAACATAGGTGTGTCCGGTCCACGGCGTCATCCTTACTTGTGGGAACCAATACCAAAGCTTTAGGACACGGATGAAGGGAGGGAGCAAATCAGGTCACCTAAATGGAAGGCACCACGGCTTGCAAAACCTTTCTCCCAAAAATAGCCTCAGAAGAAGCAAAAGTATCAAATTTGTAAAATTTAGAAAAAGTGTGCAGTGAAGACCAAGTCGCTGCCTTACATATCTGATCAACAGAAGCCTCGTTCTTGAAGGCCCATGTGGAAGCCACAGCCCTAGTGGAGTGAGCTGTGATTCTTTCAGGAGGCTGCCGTCCGGCAGTCTCATAAGCCAATCGGATAATGCTTTTAATCCAGAAGGAGAGAGAGGTAGAAGTTGCTTTTTTACCTCTCCGTTTACCAGAATAAACAACAAACAAAGACAAAGTTTGTCTGAAATCCTTAGTAGCTGCTAAGTAAAATTTTAGAGCACGAACTACATCCAAGTTGTGCAACAAACGTTCCTTCTTTGAAACTGGATTAGGACACAAAGAAGGCACAACTATCTCCTGGTTAATGTTTTTGTTAGAAAACAACTTTTGGAAGAAAACCAGGTTTAGTACGCAAAACCACCTTATCTGCATGGAACACCAGATAAGGAGAAGAACACTGCAGAGCAGATAATTCTGAAACTCTTCTAGCAGAAGAAATTGCAACCAAAAACAAAACTTTCCAAGATAATAACTTAATATCAACGGAATGTAAGGGTTCAAACGGAACCCCCTAAAGAACTGAAAGAACTAGGTTGAGACTCCAAGGAGGAGTCAAAATTTTGTAAACAGGCTTGATTCTAACCAGAGCCTGAACAAAGGCTAGAACATCTGGCACAGCTGCCAGCTTTTTGTGAAGTAACACAGACAAGGCAGAAATCTGTCCCATCAAGGAACTTGCAGATAATCCTTTTTCCAATCCTTCTCGAAGGAAGGATAGACTCTTAGGAATCTTAACCTTGTCCCAAGGGAATCCTGCAGATTCACACCAACAGATATACCAAATTATGTGGTAATTTTTCTGGTTACAGGCTTTCAGGCCTGAACAAGAGTATTAATAACAGAATCTGAGAACCCTCGCTTTGATAAGATCAAGCGTTCAATCTCCAAGCAGTCAGCTGGAGTGGGTCGAACGGACCTAGAACAAGAAGGTCTCGTCTCAAAGGTAGCTTCCATGGTGGAGCCGATGACATATTCACCAGATCTGCATACCAAGTCCTGCGTGGCCACGCAGGAGCTATCAAAATCACCGACGCCCTCTCCTGATTGATCCTGGCTACCAGCCTGGGGATGAGAGGAAACGGCGGGAACACATAAGCTAGTTTGAAGGTCCAAGGTGCTACTAGTGCATCCACTAGAGCCGCCTTGGGATCCCTGGATCTGTACCCGTAGTAAGGAACTCTGAAGTTCTGACGAGAGGCCATCAGATCCATGTCTGGAATGCCCCACGGTTGAGTGACTTGGGCAAAGATTTCCGGACCCCGGATGCAATGTCTGACGACTCAGAAAATCCGCTTCCCAATTTTCCACTCCTGGGATATGGATAGCAGACAGGTGGCAGGAGTGAGACTCCGCCCATAGAATGATTTTGGTCACTTCTTCCATCGCTAGAGAACTCCTTGTTCCCCCCTGATGGTTGATGTATGAACTTGGCCCTCGCTAGCTGAGGCCAAGCTTTGAGAGCATTGAATATCGCTCTCAGTTCCAGAATATTTATCGGTAGAAGAGATTCTACCCGAGACCAAAGACCCTGAGCTTTCAGGGATCCCCAGACCGCGCCCCAGCCCATCAGACTGGCGTCGGTCGTGACAATGACCCACTCTGGTCTGCGGAAGGTCATCCCTTGTGACAGGTTGTCCAGGCACAGCCACCAACGGAATGAGTCTCTGGTCCTCTGATTTACTTGTATCTTCGGAGACAAGTCTGAATAGTCCCCATTCCACTGACTGAGCATGAACAGTTGTAATGGTCTTAGATGAATGCGCACAAAAGGAACTACGCCATTGCCGCTACCATCAAACCTATCACTTCCATGCACTGCGCTATGGAAGGAAGAGGAACGGAATGAAGTATCCGACAAGAGTTTGTTTTTCTGGCTTCTGTCAGAAAAATCCTCATTTCTAAGGAGTCTATTATAGTTCCCAAGAAGGGAACCCTCGTTGACGGAGATAGAGAACTCTTTTCCACGTTCACTTTCCATCCGTGAGATCTGAGAAAGGCCAGGACAATGTCCGTGTGAGCCTTTACTTGAGGAAGGGACGACGCTCGAATCAGAATGTCGTCCAAGTAAGGTACTACAGCAATGCCCCTTGGTCTTAGCACCGCCAGAAGGGACCCTAGTACCTATGAGAAAATCCTAGGAGCAGTGGCTAATCCGAAAGAAAACGCCACGAACTGGAAATGCTTGTCCAGGAATTCAAACCTTAGGAACCGATGATGTTCCTTGTGGATAGGAATATGTAGATACGCATCCTTGAAATCCACCTTGGTCATGAATTGACCTTCCTGGATGGAAGGAAGGAGTGTTCGAATGGTTTCCATCTTGAACGATGGAACCTTGAGAAACTTGTTCAAGATCTTGAGATCTAAGATTGGTCTGAACGTTCCCTCTTTTTTGGGAACTATGAACAGATTGGAGTAGAACCCCATCCCTTGTTCTCCTAATGGAACAGGATGAATCACTCCCATTTTTAGCAGGTCTTCTACCCAATGTAAGAATGCCTGTCTTCTTATGTGGTCTGAAGACAACTGAGACCTGTGGAACCTCCCCCTTGGAGGAAGCCCCTTGAACTCCAGAGAATAACCTTGGGAGACTATTTCTAGCGCCCAAGGATCCAGAACATCTCTTGCCCCAGCCTGAGCGAAGAGAGAGAGTCTGCCCCCCACCAGATCCGGTCCCGGATCGGGGGCCCGCATTTCATGCTGTCTTGGTAGCAGTGGCAGGTTTCCTGGCCTGCTTTCCTTTGTTCCAGCCTTGCATAGGTCTCCAGGCTGGATTGGCTTGAGAAGTATTACCTTCCTGCTTAGAGGACGTAGCCCTTGGGGCTGATCCGTTTCTGCGAAAGGGACGAAACTTAGGTTTATTTTTGAAAAGACCTATCCTGAGGAAGGGCGTGGCCCTTGCCCCCAGTGATATCAGAGATAATCTCTTTCAAGTCAGGGCCAAAGAGTGTTTTCCCCTTGAAAGGAATGTCAAGCAATTTGTTCTTGGAAGACGCATCCGCTGCCCAAGATTTTAACCAAAGCGCTCTGCGCCACAATAGCAAACCCAGAATTTTTTCGCCGCTAACCTAGCCAATTGCAAGGTGGCGTCTAGGGTGAAAGAATTAGCCAATTTAAGAGCACGAATTCTGTCCATAATCTCCTCATAAGAAGAAGAATTACTAATAATCGCCTTTCCTAGCTCATCAAACTAGAAACACGCGGCTGCAGTGACAGGGACAATGCATGCAATTGGTTGTAGAAGGGAACCTTGCTGAACAAACATCTTTAGCAGACCTTCTAATTTTTTATCCATAGGATCTTGGAAAGCACAACTATCTTCTATGGGTATAGTGGCGCGCTTGTGTAGAGTAGAAACCGCCCCCTCGACCTTGGGGACTGTCTGCCATCAGTCCTTTCTGGGGTCGACTATAGGAAAACAATTTTATAAATATGGGGGGAGGTACTAAAGGTATACCGGGCCTGTCCCATTCTTTACTAACAATGTACGCCACCCGCTTGGATATAGGAAAAGCTTCGGGGGGCCCCGGGGCCTCTAAGAACTTTTCCATTTACATAGTGGTTCTGGAATGACCAGATAATCACAATCATCCAAATTGGATAACACCTCCTTAAGCAGAGCGCGGAGATGTTCCAACTTAAATTTAAAAGTAATCACATCAGGTTCAGCTTGTTGAGAAATGTTTCCTGAATCTGAAATTTCTCCCTCAGACAAAACCTCCCTGGCCCCCTCAGACTGGTGTAGGGGCCCTTCAGAAACCATATCATCAGCGTTCTCATGCTCTACAGAATTTTCTAAAACAGAGCAGTCGCGCTTTCACTGATAAGTGGGCATATTGGCTAAAATGTGTTTGATAGAATTATCCATTACAGCCGTTAAATGTTGCATAGTAAGGAGTATTGGCGCACTAGATGTACTAGGGGCCTCCTGTATGGGCAAGACTGGTGTAGACGAAGGAGGGGATGATGCAGTACCATGCTTACTCCCCTCACTTGAGGAATCATATTGGGCATCATTTTTACTAAATTTTTTTATGACATAAAATACATATAGTTAAATGAAAAAGAACCTTGGTTTCCCCACAGTCAGAACACAATCTATCTGGTAGTTCAGACATGTTAAACAGGCATAAACTTGACAACAAAGCACAAAAAACGTTTTAAAATAAAACCGTTACTGTCACTTTAAATTTTAAACTAAACACACTTTATTACTGCAATTGCGAAAAAGTATGAAGGAATTGTTCAAAATTCACCAAAATTTCACCACAGTGTCTTAAAGCCTTAAAAGTATTGCACACCAAATTTGGAAGCTTTAACCCTTAAAATAACGGAACCGGAGCCGTTTTTATATTTAACCCCTTTACAGTCCCTGGAATCTGCTTTGCTGAGACCCAACCAAGCCCAAAGGGGAATACGATACCAAATGATGCCTTCAGAAAGACTTTTCTATGTATCAGAGCTCCACACACATGCAGCTGCATGCCATGCTGTCCTCAAAAACAAGTGCGCCATACCGGCGCGAAAATGAGGCTCTGACTATGATTAGGGAAAGCCCCTAAAGAATAAGGTGTCAAAAACAGTGCCTGCCGATATAATCATATCAAAATACCCAAAAAAAAAAATGATTCCTCAAGGCTAAATATGTGTTAATAATGAATCGATTTAGCCCAGAAAAAGTCTACAGTCTTAATAAGCCCTTGTGAAGCCCTTATTTACTATCTTAATAAACATGGCTTACCGGATCCCATAGGGAAAATGACAGCTTCCAGCATTACATCGTCTTGTTAGAATGTGTCATACCTCAAGCAGTAAGAGACTGCACACTGTTCCCCCAACTGAAGTTAATTGCTCTCAACAGTCCTGTGTGGAACAGCCATGGATTTTAGTTACGGTGCTAAAATCATTTTCCTCATACAAACAGAAATCTTCATCTCTTTTCTGTTTCTGAGTAAATAGTACATACCAGCACTATTTTAAAATAACAAACTCTTGATTGAATAATAAAAACTACAGTTAAACACTAAAAAACTCTAAGCCATCTCCGTGGAGATGTTGCCTGTACAACGGCAAAGAGAATGACTGGGGTAGGCGGAGCCTAGGAGGGATCATGTGACCAGCTTTGCTGGGCTCTTTGCCATTTCCTGTTGGGGAGGAGAATATCCCACAAGTAAGGATGACGCCGTGGACCGGACACACCTATGTTGGAGAAATATATTTATTTGTGTGTGCATATGTAGGTGTGTGTGTGTATGTGCATATATATTTATTTGTGTGTGTGCATATGTAGGTGTGTGTGTGTGTGTGTATGTGCATATATATTTATTTGTGTGTGTGCATATGTAGGTGTGTGTGTGTGTGTGTATGTGCATATATATTTATTTGTGTGTGTGCATATGTAGGTGTGTGTGTGTATGTGCATATATATTTGTGTGTGTGCATATGTAGGTGTGTGTGTGTGTATGTGCATATATATTTATTTGTGTGTGTAAGCACATGTAGGTGTGTGTGTGTATGTGCATATATATTTATTTGTGTGTGTAATCACATGTAGGTGTGTGTGTGTATGTGCATATATATTTATTTGTGTGTGTGCATATGTAGGTGTGTGTGTATGTGCATATATATTTATTTGTGTGTGTGCATATGTAGGTGTGTGTGTGTGTATGTGCATATATATTTATTTATGTGTGTGCATATGTAGGTGTGTGTGTGTATGTGCATATATATTTATTTGTGTGTGTGCATATGTAGGTGTGTGTGTGTATGTGCATATATATTTATTTGTGTGTGTGCATATGTAGGTGTGTGTGTGTGTATGTGCATATATATTTATTTGTGTGTGTGCATATGTAGGTGTGTGTGTGTATGTGCATATATATTTATTTGTGTGTGTGCATATGTAGGTGTGTGTGTGTATGTGCATATATATTTATTTGTGTGTGTGCATATGTAGGTGTGTGTGTGTATGTGCATATATATATATATTTATTTGTGTGTGTGCATATGTAGGTGTGTGTGTGTGTATGTGCATATATATTTATTTGTGTGTGTGCGTGTGTATGTGCATATATATTTATTTGTGTGTGTGCATATGTAGGTGTGTGTGTATGTGCATATATATTTATTTGTGTGTGTGCATATGTAGGTGTGTGTGTGTATGTGCATATATATTTATTTGTGTGTGTGCATATGTAGGTGTGTGTGTATGTGCATATATATTTATTTGTGTGTGTGCATATGTAGGTGTGTGTGTGTATGTGCATATATATTTATTTGTGTGTGTGCATATGTAGGTGTGTGTGTGTGTATGTGCATATATATTTATTCGTGTGTGTAAGCACATGTAGGTGTGTGTGTGTGTATGTGCATATATATTTATTTGTGTGTGTAAGCACATGTAGGTGTGTGTGTGTATGTGCATATATATTTATTTGTGTGTGTAAGCACATGTAGGTGTGTGTGTGTATGTGCATATATATTTATTTGTGTGTGTAAGCACATGTAGGTGTGTGTGTGTGTATGTGCATATATATTTATTTGTGTGTGCATATGTAGGTGTGTGTGTGTGTATGTGCATATATATTTATTTGTGTGTGTGCATATGTAGGTGTGTGTGTGTATGTGCATATATATTTATTTGTGTGTGTGCATATGTAGGTGTGTGTGTGTATGTGCATATATATTTATTTGTGTGTGTGCATATGTAGGTGTGTGTGTGTATGTGCATATATATTTATTTGTGTGTGTAAGCACATGTAGGTGTGTGTGTGTATGTGCATATATATTTATTTGTGTGTGTAAGCACATGTAGGTGTGTGTGTGTATGTGCATATATATTTATTTGTGTGTGTGTGCATATGTAGGTGTGTGTGTGTGTATGTGCATATATATTTGTGTGTGTGTGTGCATATGTAGGTGTGTGTGTGTATGTGCATATATATTTGTTTGTGTGTGTGCATATGTAGGTGTGTGTGTGTATGTGCATATATATTTATTTGTGTGTGTGCATATGTAGGTGTGTGTGTGTATGTGCATATATATTTATTTGTGTGTGTGCATATGTAGGTGTGTGTGTGTATGTGCATATATATTTATTTGTGTGTGTGCATATGTAGGTGTGTGTGTGTGTGTATGTGCATATATATTTATTTGTGTGTGTGCATATGTAGGTGTGTGTGTGTGTGTATGTGCATATATATTTATTTGTGTGTGTGCATATGTAGGTGTGTGTGTGTGTGTATGTGCATATATATTTATTTGTGTGTGTGCATATGTAGGTGTGTGTGTGTATGTGCATATATATTTGTGTGTGTGCATATGTAGGTGTGTGTGTGTGTGTATGTGCATATATATTTATTTGTGTGTGTAAGCACATGTAGGTGTGTGTGTGTATGTGCATATATATTTATTTGTGTGTGTAATCACATGTAGGTGTGTGTGTGTATGTGCATATATATTTATTTGTGTGTGTGTATATGTAGGTGTGTGTGTGTATGTGCATATATATTTATTTGTGTGTGTGCATATGTAGGTGTGTGTGTGTATGTGCATATATATTTATTTGTGTGTGTGCATATGTAGGTGTGTGTGTGTATGTGCATATATATTTATTTGTGTGTGTGCATATGTAGGTGTGTGTGTGTATGTGCATATATATTTATTTGTGTGTGTGCATATGTAGGTGTGTGTGTGTATGTGCATATATATTTATTTGTGTGTGTGCATATGTAGGTGTGTGTGTGTATGTGTGTAAGTGCATATATATTTATTTGTGTGTGTGCATATGTAGGTGTGTGTGTGTATGTGCATATATATTTATTTGTGTGTGTGCATATGTAGGTGTGTGTGTGTGTATGTGCATATATATTTATTTGTGTGTGCATATGTAGGTGTGTGTGTGTATGTGCATATATATTTATTTGTGTGTGTGCATATGTAGGTGTGTGTGTGTATGTGCATATATATTTATTTGTGTGTGTGCATATGTAGGTGTGTGTGTGTGTATGTGCATATATATTTATTTGTGTGTGTAAGCACATGTAGGTGTGTGTGTGTATGTGCATATATATTTATTTGTGTGTGTGCATATGTAGGTGTGTGTGTGTATGTGCATATATATTTATTTGTGTGTGTGCATATGTAGGTGTGTGTGTGTGTATGTGCATATATATTTGTTTGTGTGTGTGCATATGTAGGTGTGTGTGTGTATGTGCATATATATTTATTTGTGTGTGTGCATATGTAGGTGTGTGTGTGTATGTGCATATATATTTATTTGTGTTTGTGCATATGTAGGTGTGTGTGTGTGTGTATGTGCATATATATTTGTTTGTGTGTGTGCATATGTAGGTGTGTGTGTATGTGCATATATATTTATTTGTGTGTGTGCATATGTAGGTGTGTGTGTGTGTGTATGTGCATATATATTTATTTGTGTGTGTGCATATGTAGGTGTGTGTGTGTATGTGCATATATATTTATTTGTGTGTGTGCATATGTAGGTGTGTGTGTGTATGTGCATATATATTTATTTGTGTGTGTGCATATGTAGGTGTGTGTGTGTATGTGCATATATATTTATTTGTGTGTGTGCATATGTAGGTGTGTGTGTGTGTATGTGCATATATATTTGTGTGTGTGCATATGTAGGTGTGTGTGTGTATGTGCATATATATTTATTTGTGTGTGTGCATATGTAGGTGTGTGTGTGTATGTGCATATATATTTGTTTGTGTGTGTGCATATGTAGGTGTGTGTGTATACATATACAGTTATGGCCAAAAGTATTGGCACCCCTGCATTTCAGATAATGCACCACTTCGCCCAGAAAACTGTTGCAATTACAAATGTTTAGGCATTCTCATGTTTATTTCTTTCGTTTGTATTGGTATGACACAAAACAATGGAGAAAAAAAGCCAAATCTGACACATTCCACGCAAAACTTCAAAAATGGACTGGACAAAATTATTGGCACCCTCAATTTAATATTTGGTAGCACACCCCTTGAAAAAAATAACTGAAATCAATCGCTTCCTGTAGCCATCAATTAGTTGTTTACACCTCTCTACTGCAATTTTAGACCACTCTTCTTTCGCCAACTGCTCCAGGTGTCAGATCAGAAGGGTTCCTTTTCCCCAACTGAGATTTCTCCACAGATGCTCTATGAGATTGAGATCTGGAATAATTTGTGGCCAGTTCACTACTCTCCAGTGCTTTGGCTTAAACCATTTCTGGGTGCTTTTTGATGTGTCCTTTGGGTCATTGTCCTACTGTAAGACCCTGGGTCTTAGACCCATGACCTCTGATGGAGACCCAACTTTCTGACACTGGGCCCTACATTGCACCACAGAATTCTTTGGTAGTCTTCAGATTTCACAATGCCATGCACACAGTCAAGACATACAGTACCTGAAGCAGCAAAGCAATCCCAAAACATCAGTGAACCTTCACCATGTTTGACTGTAAGCAGTGGCGTAGCGTGGGGGGGGCCACAGGGGCGGTTGCCCCGGGCGCAAAATTCTTAGGGGCGCAAAATTTCAAAAGAAATTTGCGCCCCTAAGGAATTTAATTCGTTATAAACATTGCAGGCGGCAGGGCCGTGGTGGTTGCTTGTAAGGGAGCCGCCTGCCAATTCATAAGGTGCACTACTAGGATTGCCACTTTCCCTGGTATTAATAATTAGGGGGGGGTTGAAGAAAGTGCGTGAGTCAGTCACACTTATCATCAAGGGAAGTGAGGAGGAGGCCCTGACTGCAGCCTGAAGTGCATCATGATGAGGTCACGGACCATGGTCGATAGTCCAACCAGTCCTCCTCTCAACTCGCCTCCCAAAGACCCAAGTCCCACCCAGTCATGTGATCTCGTTGGTGTGCGGGTGCGGTGTCACTGTGAGCTGCTAGTACGACGAGTCCGACAGAGGTGGCCAGGCCGTGACCCTCCTGTTTGGGTACTGTTCAACTTCTTCCTAATGATATGATCTGCAGTTTTTTCTAGGTAAAATATTTTTTTTAAATTTGTTTTATAAAAAAAGAGTTTCCTCTGTATTACCTGCTTTATCACCTGGGTCTCCTACCACAGCGTCCCTTTTCATTCCGATGGCGACGTATAGTGCGAGCTGACACATTTTTACTCTATGCCTGAAGGTCAGCATGAATTTGTCTGGAATTTGATTGAGGTTCTTTATCCACCATTCGAACAATCCTTCAATGCAATCTTTGTTCAATGTTTATCTTTCGTCCATGTCCAGGGAGATTAGCTACAGAGCCATGGGCTGTAAACTTCTTGACATTGTTGCGCACAGTGGACACAGGAACATTATATATAAATTAAATTAAAGGAGCATCACAAACTTGGAATGCAATTATTTATTACAATTATGAGAAGACGGCAATAATTTTGTCCAGTTAATTTTTGGAATTTTGCGTGGAATGTGTCAGATTTGGCTTTATTTCTCCACTTTTTTTGTGTCATACCAATACAAACAAAAGAAATAAACATGAGAACATTTGTATTTGCAACAATTTTCTGGGCAAAGTGGTGCATTATCAGAAATGCAGGGGTGTCAATATTTTTGCCCATGTTTGTATATATATATATATATATATATATATATATATATATATATATATATATATATATATATATATATATATATTTGTGTGTGTACGTGTGTATATATAACATAATTTATGCTTACCTGATAAATTTATTTCTCTTGTAGTGTGTTCAGTCCACGGGTCATCCATTACTTATGGGATATATTCTCCTTCCCAACAGGAAGTTGCAAGAGGATCACCCAAGCAGAGCTGCTATATAGCTCCTCCCCTCACATGTCATATCCAGTCATTCGACCGAAACAAGACGAGAAAGGAGAAACTATAGGGTGCAGTGGTGACTGGAGTTATAATTTAAAATTTAGAACCTGCCTCAAATAGATAGGGCGGGCCGTGGACTGAACACACTACAAGAGAAATAAATTTATCAGGTAAGCATAAATTATGTTTTCTCTTGTTAAGTGTGTTCAGTCCACGGGTCATCCATTACTTATGGGATACCAATACCAAAGCTAAAGTACACGGATGATGGGAGGGACAAGGCAGGAACATTAAACAGAAGGAACCACTGCCTGTAGAACCTTTCTCCCAAAAACAGCCTCCGAAGAAGCAAAAGTGTCAAATTTGTAAAATATGGAAAAAGTATGAAGTGAAGACCAAGTTGCAGCCTTGCAAATCTGTTCAACAGAGGCCTCATTCTTAAAGGCCCAGGTGGAAGCCACAGCTCTAGTGGAATGAGCTGTAATTCTTTCAGGAGGCTGCTGTCCAGCAGTCTCATAGGCTAAGCGTATTATGCTACGAAGCCAAAAAGAGAGAGAGGTAGCCGAAGCCTTTTGACCTCTCCTCTGTCCAGAGTAAACGACAAACAGAGAAGAAGTTTGTTGAAAATCTTTAGTTGCCTGTAAGTAGAACTTCAGGGCACGGACCACGTCTAGATTATGCAAAAGACGTTTCTTCTTTGAAGAAGGATTAGGACATAAGGATGGAACAACAATCTCTTGATTGATATTCTTGTTAGAAACAACCTTAGGTAAAAACCCAGGTTTAGTACGCAGGACTACCTTGTCTGAATGAAAGATCAGATAAGGAGAATCACAATGTAAGGCAGATAACTCAGAGACTCTTCGAGCCGAGGAAATAGCCATCAAAAACAGAACTTTCCAAGATAAAAGCTTAATATCAATGGAATGAAGGGGTTCAAACGGAACACCCTGAAGAACTTTAAGAACCAAGTTTAAGCTCCACGGAGGAGCAACAGCTTTAAACACAGGCTTAATCCTAGCCAAAGCCTGACAAAAAGCCTGGACGTCTGGATTCTCTGCCAGACGCTTGTGTAAAAGAATAGACAGAGCAGAAATCTGTCCCTTTAGTGAACTAGCAGATAAGCCCTTTTCTAAACCCTCTTGTAGAAAAGACAATATCCTAGGAATCCTAACCTTACTCCATGAGTAACTCTTGGATTCACACCAATATAAATATTTACGCCATATCTTGTGGTAAATTTTTCTGGTAACAGGTTTCCGAGCCTGTATTAATGTATCAATAACCGAATCCGAAAACCCACGCTTTGATAGAATCAAGCGTTCAATTTCCAAGCAGTCAGCCTCAGAGAAATTAGGTTTGGATGGTTGAAAGGACCCTGAATTAGAAGGTCCTGCCTCAGGGGTAGAGACCATGGTGGACAGGACGACATGTCCACTAGGTCTGCATACCAAGTCCTGCGTGGCCACGCAGGCGCTATCAGAATCACTGATGCTCTCTCCTGTTTGATCCTGGCAATCAGTCGAGGTAGCAACGGAAAAGGTGGAAACACATAAGCTATGTTGAAAACCCAAGGGGCTGCTAGTGCATCTACCAGCACCGCTCCCGGGTCCCTGGACCTGGATCCGTAACAAGGAAGCTTGGCGTTCTGGCGAGATGCCATGAGATCCAGATCCGGTTTGCCCCAACGATGAATCAGTTGAGCAAATACCTCCGGGTGAAGTTCCCACTCCCCCGGATGAAAAGTCTGGCGACTTAGAAAATCCGCCTCCCAGTTCTCCACGCCTGGGATGTAGATCGCTGACAGGTGGCAAGAGTGAGACTCTGCCCAGCGAATTATCTTCGAGACTTCCAACATCGCTAGGGAACTCCTGGTTCCCCCTTGATGATTGATGTAAGCCACAGTCGTGATGTTATCCGACTGAAATCTGATGAACCTCAGTGTTGCTAACTGAGGCCAAGCTAGAAGAGCATTGAATATTGCTCGCAATTCTAGAATGTTTATTGGGAGGAGTTTCTCCTCCTGAGTCCACGATCCCTGAGCCTTCAGGGAGTTCCAGACTGCTCCCCAGCCTAGTAGGCTGGCATCTGTTGTTACAATCGTCCAATCTGGTCTGCGAAAAGTCAATCCTTTGGACAGATGAACCCGTGACAACCACCAGAGAAGAGAATCTCTGGTTTCCTGGTCCAGATTTAGCAAAGGGGACAGATCTGAGTAATCCCCGTTCCATTGACTTAGCATGCATAGTTGCAGCGGTCTGAGATGTAGGCGCGCAAATGGCACTATGTCCATTGCCGCGACCATTAAGCCGATAACTTCCATGCACTGAGCTACTGATGGGCTTGGAATGGAATGAAGGATACGGCAAGCATTGAGAAGCTTTGATAACCTGGACTCCGTCAGGTAAATCTTCATCTCTACAGAATCTATAAGAGTCCCTAGAAAAGGAACCCTTGTGAGTGGTAACAGAGAACTCTTTTCCATGTTCACTTTCCACCCATGCGACCTCAGAAATGCTAGAACTATCTCTGTATGAGACTTTGCATTTTGAAAACTTGACGCTTGTATCAGAATGTCGTCTAGGTACGGAGCCACCGCTATGCCTCGTGGTCTTAGTACCGCCAGAAGAGAGCCCAGAACCTTTGTAAAAATTCTCGGGGCCGTAGCCAACCCGAAGGGAAGCGCTACAAACTGGTAATGCCTGTCTAGAAAGGCAAACCTTAGGTACCGATAATGATCTTTGTGAATCGGTATGTGAAGGTAGGCATCCTTTAAATCCACTGTGGTCATGTATTGACCCTCTTGGATCATGGGTAGGATGGTCCGAATGGTTTCCATCTTGAACGATGGAACCCTTAGGAATTTGTTTAAGATTTTTAAATCTAAGATTGGTCTGAAGGTTCCCTCTTTCTTGGGAACCACAAACAGATTTGAATAAAACCCTTGCCCCTGTTCCGTCCGCGGAACTGGGTGGATCACTCCCATCACTAAGAGGTCTTGTACACATTGTAGAAATGCCTCTTTCTTTACTAGGTTTGTTGATAACCTTGACAGATGAAACCTCCCTTGTGGAGGAGAAGTTTTGAAATCCAGAAGGTATCCCTGAGATATAATCTCCAACGTCCAGGGATCCTGTACATCTCTTGCCCAAGCCTGGGCGAAGAGAGAGAGTCTGCCCCCCACTAGATCCGTCTCCGGAAAGGGGGCCCTGACTTCATGCTGTCTTAGGGGCGGAAGTAGGCTTTCTGGCCTGCTTGCCCTTGTTCCATGACTGGTTGCCTTTCCAACCCTGTCTGTAACGAGCAGTAGTTCCTTCCTGTTTTGGAGCGGAGGAAGTTGATGCTGCTCCTGCCTTGAAATTACGAAAGGCACGAAAATTAGACTGTTTGGCCTTCGATTTGGCCCTGTCCTGAGAAGGGTGTGGCCCTTACCTCCAGTAATGTCAGCAATAATTTCCTTCAAGCCGGGCCCGAATAAGGTCTGCCCTTTGAAAGGAATGTTTAGTAATTTAGACTTAGAAGTTACATCTGCTGACCAGGATTTAAGCCAAAGCGCTCTGCGCGCCTGTATGGCGAATCCGGAATTTTTAGCCGTAAGTTTGGTTAAATGCACTACGGCATCTGAAACAAACGCATTAGCCAGCTTAAGGGTTCTAATCTTGCTCAGAGATTCATCCAATGGTGCTGTGCGAATCGCCTCTTCCAGAGACTCAAACCAGAATGCCGCTGCAGCAGTGACAGGCGCAATGCATGCAAGAGGCTGTAATATAAAACCTTGTTGAACAAACATTTTCTTAAGATAACCCTCTAATTTTTTATCCATTGGATCTGAGAAAGCACAGCTATCCTCCACCGGGATAGTGGTACGCTTGGCTAAAGTAGAAACTGCTCCCTCCACCTTAGGGACCGTCTGCCATAAGTCTCGTGTGGTGGCGTCTATAGGGAACATTTTTCTAAATATCGGAGGAGGGGAAAAAGGCACACCAGGTCTATCCCACTCCTTACTAATAATCTCTGTAAGCCTCTTTGGTATAGGAAAAACGTCAGTACACACCGGCACCGCGTAGTATTTATCCAGCTTACATAATTTCTCTGGGATTGCCACCGTGTCACAATCATTCAGAGCCGCTAACACCTCCCCTAGCAACAAGCGGAGGTTCTCAAGCTTAAATTTAAAATTTGAAATTTCTGAATCCGGTCTCCCCGAATCAGAACCGTCACCCACAGAATGAAACTCTCCGTCCTCATGTTCTGCAAATTGTGACGCAGTATCAGACATGGCTCTCGTGTCATCGGCGCGCTCTGTCCTTAACCCAGAATTGTCGCGCTTGCCTCTTAACTCGGGCATATTGTATAATACTTCTTTCATAACATTAGCCATATCATGTAAAGTGATTTGTAAGGGCCTTGATGTACTTGGCGCCTCAATCTCACGCACCTCCCGAGCGGGAGACGAAGGTACTGACACGTGAGGAGAGTTAGACGGCATAACTGCCCCCTCGTTGTCTGGTGATAATTTTTTAATCGGTACAGATTGATTTTTCAAAGTAACATCAATACAATTGGTACACATATTTCTATTGGGCTCCACAACGGCTTTTAAACATAATGAACAAGCAGATTCCTCTGTATCAGACATGTTTAAACAGACTAGCAATGAAGCTAGCAAGCTTGGAAAATACTTTCAATAAGTTTGCAAGCAATATAAAAAACGCTGCAGCGCTTTTACAAAAACACAGTTGAGTAACAAAGAACTAATTCAGTTATAGTCAACAATACTTTAAATGTATCAATTAGCAGAGGATTGCACCCATTAGCAATAGGATGATTAACCCCTCAGTACCCAAAAAAACGGATATCAAATTAATATTAAACATTTTTATCACAGTCTAACACACTGTCACAGGTCTGCTGTGACTGATTACCTCCCTCAAAAACGAATTTTGAAGACCCCTGAGATCTCTAGAGACGTCCTGGATCAAGGAGGAAGAAGCAGGAAGACTGTGCTAGAATTTTAACTGCGCAACAAGGCGCTAAAAAGAGGCCCCTCCCGCTCATTTACAACAGTGGGAGACCTGATATAACGGTTTCTATGCAGAAAAATACGTTAGCCATGTGGAAAAAAATTCATGCCCAAAGGATTTATCACCAAAGTACCTCACAAAACGAATAACATGCCAGTAAACGTTTTGAAAATAAACTTCTTTAAATGTCATGCAAAATTATCACTAAGCCTGCAACCAGTCGCTACCACTGCAGATAAGGCTTAAGCATTATTTCAGTATTAACAGTATTTTCTCAGTCAAATTCTAGTCCCTAGAAAATAACTCTACTGTGCATACATTTATCAGCCTGATACCAGTCACTTCTACTGCATTTAAGGCTGTACTTACATCATACGGGTAACAGCAGTATTTTCTTAGTCAATTCCATTTCCAGAAAATATTGTACTGCACATACCTCATTTGCGGGGGACCCCGCATGCTATTCCCATGTTCTGAAGTTACCCCACTCATCAGAATGTCGATAACAGCCAGTGGATCTTAGTTACGCCTGCTAAGATCATAGAAAACGCAGGCAGTTTCTTCTTCCAAATACTGCCTGAGATAGAAAAACAGCACACTCCGGTGCCATTCAAAATAACAAACTTTTGATTGAAGAATAATTAAGTAAAAACTCCAACTCCTCCCGCGACCTCCTTCTTTGTTGAGGGTTGCAAGAGAATGACTGGATATGACATGTGAGGGGAGGAGCTATATAGCAGCTCTGCTTGGGTGATCCTCTTGCAACTTCCTGTTGGGAAGGAGAATATATCCCATAAGTAATGGATGACCCGTGGACTGAACACACTTAACAAGAGAAATATATATTTGTGTGTACGTTTGTGTATATATATATATATTTGTGTGTGTAAGTTTGTGTATATATATATATATTTATTTATATTTGTGTGTGTACGTTTGTGTGTATATATATATATATATATATATATATATATATATATATATATATATATATATATATATATTTGTGTGTGTACGTGTGTCTATATATATATATATATATATTTGTGTGTGTACGTGTGTCTATATATATATATATATATATGTGTGTTTGTTATATATTACATTACACACACTCCCCTACATATACATGAATACACACACAGGCACCATAAGTGATATGAAACACTTTAAATAACTTGAGGCTATCCGTATTGTTGTTTCTATTTTTTGTGACAGGGGGATAAAACATAAGTTGTAGCTTAATCTGCAAAAAAGAGCAGTGTTGTTTGCTGCCATTTAATAGAGCATAGGACACATCTCTCATGCTATGTTCCTAAAATTGGGATCAAGAGAGCCATATGTGGCTGTGCGGAAGTTGCATTTGTTTTCCAGTAGCATCTGGCCTTTGGCAGAATTTACAGACAGATTGCTTGGGGCCTAGGCAGCTCTTCTCTAGACAAGTACAGTTGTTACCCAGCAGACCTCTTAGAGATAGTGAAGAGCAAATCTGTTCTCTCATTTGAAAGCTAATGTAATAAAGCTACATTTAACTCTGCTACACAATGCAAAGAGAAGGGAAAAAAAACTCTGCATATTCTCATTAAAGGGACAATAAACTTAAAAAATAATGTTATATAAATTTGCACATAGATCCCGCTCTGGTTTGGTAGCAGGAGCGAGCTACATTCAGTTCAATGGCGCGATTGGTCACGCTGTGAATAGACAGGGCGCCCGCAAAGCGCTTTTGAAAGCCAAGACCCGATCAGAAGAGCCTGGAGTGGAGACCCGGTATGTGGGATTTTGATGGCAAAAATTTCTCCAAGCTTTTGATTTTGAAAGCTGCCGCTGAGATAATGTTATATAATTCTGCACTATGTTGCAGAATTATATAAAATTATTTTTAAATGTTTACTGTCCTTTTAAATATAATTTTTAAAACTTCAAAGAGAAGTCCTGTTGTTTTGATCACATGATGGAATTTCTACCCTTCTAGAGAGCTTGGGACTTTTAAGCTCCTTTATCACTAGTTCTGGGATTCTAGGGTTCAGAGCTGAATCCTCACCTACAGAAAGCAACATTTTCCTGAGTATTTTTGTGTGAATGGTTCAATTATTGGTTTTGTATGATTTTTAAATTACAAATTTAAAGGGACAGTAAAGTCATAATTAGACATTCATGATTTAGACAGAGCATACAATTTTAAACAACTTTCCAATATACTTCTATTATTTAATTGATTTCCCTTCTCTTGTTATCCTTTGCTGAAATGTTTATCTAGATAAGCTCAGGAGCAGCAAAGAACCTAGGTTCAAGCTGCTGATTGGTGGCTGCATATGTATACTGATTGTCATTGGCTCACCCATGTGTTTAGTTAGAAACCAGTAGTGCATTGCTGCTCCTTCAACAAATGATACCAAGTGAATGAAGCACATTTAATAATAGAAGTAAACTGGAAAGTTGTTTAAAATGATATGTTCTACCTAAATCCTGAAAGAAAAATATTGGGTTGTGCACTTTTGTAATGTATGCACCTCCTTCCCATAAGAAAATGCAGCATACATCCCTTAGTGAGACACCCTGTTTTCAGGGTAAAAAGTTGCTTTCTATAATTCCACCAGGGAAATAGAAGGCTTGGCAAGCATTCTTATAGAATCTCACCAGCCCAGAGAGATTTTTTAGAATCGGGCCCTTAGAGAGAACAATTGAAAATCAACATTTTAGAATTTCCCTGTCCCACAACCAACTAGGAGTGTACTTTTTTTTTCTATAAAACTCATTGTATACATTACTTTTCTAAAAAAAAAAAACTGGGGCTGCAACTAATTATTATTTTGATAATCGATTAATCGGCCGATTATTTTTTTGATTAATCGACTAATCAGATAAAAAAAGAATCAATAATTGTTTCCTATATTTTAAATGGACTCCACATACTTAGTGTTACAAATATAAACTTCAGACTAAAACTTTACATTAACACAACTGTTTGTCCAATTTTTAAGCAGCAGAGCACAGTTTTATAATTAAACAAAACCAAAAACTGTAGAACTTCCACCTTGGCAAGGGGCCTCTCAATAAAGTAACCGTTGACTTCATTCTAACATAAAAATATCTTGAATATCTATACGCAATGGTAAATAACCAGCTATAAGGTTAGGGGAAAATATCTAGTCCGCTCTAAAAATAACAGATATATACTTATAAAGGTTGAATCTGGTACATATTATCACAATTTATTAAAAATATATATAAAAAAAAAAACTATAAAAAACAAGATCAAAAGCGCTAAGGACTATATATCAATAACAGGACAAAGCCTTACACATTATTTATACAGTACATATAATCAGCAATAGCAAGCAATACGCTAATAATTGTGCAAACAGATAATAGTGCACATCAATTTAAATAACTCCCATCAATCTAGGAGCTAGGTGTAAATAACAAGCTTGGCACTATATCACGCAAAGCATAGGTCCAAATCACTGGATTTTATATAAACAATCCAAATGATGACTATTATATCTGGGTTGCACATAAGCCAGGGGTAGTTGTAAACTTATACTCTCCTGAAAAAGTGAAAAGTATACGTCGGTAGATGTCCTTTAGGCTAAGAACATAACCATAAAACACAATACCATGTGCAGGAGCTCAGTGTTATGAAGCAGCTGGAGTTGTGCACAGACCAACTAATTGCAAACCAACTAATCGATTATGAGATTCGTTGACAACTATTTTCATAATCGATTATTATCAGTTGTTGCAGCTCTACGTAGCTGTAATTTTCAATATAGGTGGTGGGTGTACAACAGGCAAAAATAGCTGTTTCAAATGACAAAATAAAAGGAGTTATTTTTAAACAATTTAATACAGTTCAGAATGTAAAATCGATCATTGGGAACACATTAAAGGAAAGAAAAGAAGAAGAAAAAATACACTTTCCCTTTAAATGGACAGTCAAGTCAAAATTAAACTTTCATGATTCAGATAGGGCATACAATTTTAAACAACTTTCCAATTCACTTTTATCATCATATTTGCTTTGATCTCTTGGTATTCTTAGTTGAAAGCTAAACCTAGGTAGGCTCATATGCTAATTTTTAAGCCCTTGTAGGCCACCTCTTATTTTAATGCATTTGACAGTTTTTCACAGCTAGAGGGCTTTAGTTCACGTGTTCCATATAGATAACATTGTGCTCACGCCTGTTGGGTTACCTTGGAGTCAGCACTGATTGGCTAAAATGCAAGTTTGTCAAAAGAATTTAGATTATGGGACAGTCTGCAAAGGCTATAGATACAATGTAATCACAGAGGTAAAAAGTATATTAATATAACAGTGTTGGTTATGCAAAACTGGGGAATTGGTAATAAAGGGATCTTTTTAAACAATTAATTCTGTCCCTTTAATGCTTTCATTTAAAGCAGATCTTTCAAAAACAGATTTGTTTAAAAGTACAGTGTTGCAAAACTGTACATACATTATATTTACAAAACCACAGCTAGTGCAATCATTCTTCATACCCTTTTTGCTGTCTGGCCCAGCATGCTATCTGCTAGCTGTGTGTGCTATGATCCATGCCAGCCAAGAATGGTCTAGCTCAGAGTTTTCAGTATAGAGTAGGCATGCTGAAACTTATGCTCGGGGCTACAAGATGTAGCGCTAGTATCTCACCCTCAGCCCCTTCAAACAGAGCACTGTATATGGCAGAGAAGGAAGATATCTTGCAGAATTTTAATTAGAGATCAGTATTTTTCGCAATTGTGCATAATAGCACCATACCCCCCAACTGTCCCGATTTTCGCAGGACAGTCCTGATTTTAGGGGTCTGTCCCTCTGTCCCGAGTTGCTAGCCATCTGTCCCGATTTGGCCCAGGCATTTTTTTTTATTTTTTTATTTTAATTCTATTGGGCCCATACTCAGAAGCAGCTGACTTTGCTCTGACAGGGTTAGATACCTGTTATATTCCCTGTGGAAAAGGAATGGTGTGTGGGTTAAGCAGGAGTAAGAAGGCTGTATACACTCTGACCACGGGTAATGGTGACCTCTCTATCCTACCTCTGGTAGTGATGATGTCTAACCCCTGGTGATAATACTAGCATGCCTTCAGTTTTATACAATGAGCAGTGCTAATACCAGGTTAACGAACAGTGGCAGCCGCAGACTGACAGCTAATGTGCTTGCCAACCCCAGGGCCCCATACAATGAATTACAGATACCCATATATTATGTAGTGTGTGTGTCTATCTGTATCCATAACTGTGTGTGTGTATCTGTATGTATAAGTTTATGCTATGTAGTGTGTGTGTGTCTGCATGTATAAATGTAAGCTATGTAGTGTGTGTATGTGTATCTGTATGTATAAGTGTATGATATGTAGTGTGTGTGTATCTGCATGTATAAGTGTATGCTGCATGTATAAGTGTATGCTATGTAGTGTGTGTGTGTATCTGTATGTATAAGTGTATGATATGTAGTGTGTGTGTATCTGCATGTATAAGTGTATGCTGCATGTATAAGTGTATGCTATGTAGTGTGTGTGTGTGTATCTGCATGTGTAAGTGTATGCCATGTAGTGTGTATGTATCTGCATGTGTAAGTGTATGCCATGTAGTGTGTATGTATCTGCATGTGTAAGTGTATGCCATGTAGTGTGTATGTATCTGCATGTATAAGTGTATGCTGCATGTATAAGTGTATGCTATGTAGTGTGTGTGTGTCTGCATGTATAAGTGTATGTTATGTAGTGTGTGTGTGTCTGCATGTATAAGTGTATGCTATGTAGTGTGTGTGCGTCTGCATGTATAAGTGTATGCTATGTAGTGTGTGTGCGTCTGCATGTATAAGTGTATGCTATGTAATGTGTGTGTATCTGCATGTGTAAGTGTATGCTATGTAGCGTGCTACTGTGCATTTTTGCTGACTTTAAAGGCCAGAATCTAGAATATTAATGGGGAATGCAGAGAGTAGTTTTAAAGAATTTATTAATAAATATGCAATTAAGATAAAAATATTTAGCAATGTCTTTGCAAAGGCTAATTAAATACAGCGCTCACATAGCCATACCAGTGGTTTGAGCTTGTGTTTGATTTGCTGCCTAAGTGTATTAAAATATATGACTTTATTTAGAATTTTATTTTTATTACTTTGGTCTTATGATTTTTTAAGCCCCGCCCACCACCTTTCAAAATTTTTTGCCGGGGGGGGGGGGGGGTCCCTCTTTTGAATTTTGAAATGTTGGGAGGTATGTAGCACTCATGCTGAAATAGTGTTAGGACAGAAATTATATATATATAAATAAGAAGATACTGTTGTCAGTGAACAATACAAAAACATTAAAGTAGCACAACGCCAATCAGATACTGGTGCTTGTTCAAGCCAAATGAATGGCAAATATTTAACTAAGGCATTGTTTATTTAAATATGTGTATATAAATATTTTATTCTGTAGTGCAAGTTGAACAGAATTTTTAAGCCTTGTAACTAAAGAAAATTCCAATATCTTTAACCCTTTAACTGCAGAGCCATTTTCACCCCTGTGCTGAGCTGTTTTGCCATGTTTAGATGCAATTTTTCAGCGTCAAACTATACCATTATGTATATGTCATGACTTGTAAAAAACTGAAGACAATTTTGTTAAAGGCATTTAAACATGTCCCTCTATTAGCCAAATATCACACACCCCTCTTGAAAAACCTCATGAGTATTGTTTATTAGTAGACGTGCAAATATTCTGACTTTATTAATCGTCGTGCAAACAAATGACTAAGCGATCCTCTGTTTCCTGCATTCATTTAGTTCTAACACTGGATATAACAGACCTAAAAAACTGACTTGTCTCAGCTCAGACCGCTGTAGTCGTGCCTCTGTTTTGAACGGGATTTCCTGGGACATTCATTTTGCATGCAAATATTTTCAGTATTAGTTTCTGATAAATATTAATTAAAAAAAAAGTTTATCCAGTCACATCATATTCACTTATATTTAAGAGATATATAGGTATGCTTCAAGTAAAACTTAACCCCCCAAAAAATGATTTCATGATTCAGATAGAACATACTATTATAAACAACTTTCCAATTTATTTCTATTATCATCAAATGTTCTTGTTATCCTTTGTTGAAAAGCAGGAATGTAAGTTCAGGAGTGTGCACGTGTCCGCAGCACTAGTTTTGCAACAGTGTTATACAACAGCAAGAGCACTAGATGGCAGCACTTTTTCCTGTCATGTAGTGTTCCAGACATGTGCACAGTATCTATCAAGATATCTCTTCAAGATAAAATAATAAAATGAGAAAGAAGCAGATTGGATCATAGAAGTACATTGGAAACTTTTTTTAAAATTGTATTCTCTATCTGAATCATGAAAGAAAAAAATTGGGTATCATGTTCCTTTAAAATCCCATATTAAACAGAGTCTGGTTTTATACAATGAGACATAAAAGTTCTAAAAGCCAATAAACAGGCAGCTAATGTATTGTATAAGTAGATTTCTATATCTAGTACATTTATCACCCGCTGTTACAGACTGACCCTAACTAAACCAACAAGGAGAAGGAACTGTCGGTTTTTATTTTAGCCATGATCAGTTTTATGTTTACAGCAACACCAGAGGGCAGCAGAAGCAATTTGCTAGATAACCAGGGCAGGGTTGAGTAATCATTTTAAGATAAACTTGTAATCAATCATTTATATTTTCTTCAATATATAAATCTGTTAGCAGCAATGAAGTTATAACACTGTGAAAAAGATGCACAGTATGTGCGGGTGTGATTGTGTGACTGTCAATTGCTATGACATGACTGTGTGTGTTAGTGTGACAGTATGCGAGTATGTGACTGTGTATTGCTATGACATGACTGTGTGTGTTAGTATGACAGTATGTGAGCATGTGTGTCTGTGTATTGTTATGACATGACTGTGTGTGTGTTAGTATGACAGTATGTGAGCGTGTGTGACTGTGTATTGCTATGACATGACTCTGTGTGTGTGTGTTAGTATGACAGTATGCAAGTATGTGACTGTGTATTGCTATGACATGACTGTGTGTTAGTATGACAGTATGTGAGCGTGTGTGACTGTGTATTGCTATGACATGACTCTGTGTGTGTGTGTGTTAGTATGACAGTATGAGAGTATGTAACTGTGTATTGCTATGACATGACTGTGTGTGTGTTAGTATGACAGTATGTGAGCGTGTGTCACTGTGTATTGCGATGACATGACTGTGTGTGTGTTAGTATGACAGTATGTGAGTATGTGACTGTGTATTGCTATGACATGACTGTGTGTGTGTTAGTATGACAGTATGTGAGCGTGTGTGACTGTGTTAGCTATGACATGACTGTGTGTGTGTTAGTATGACAGTATGTGAGTATGTGACTGTGTATTGCTATGACATGACTGTGTGTGTGTTAGTATGACAGTATGTGAGCGTGTGTGACTGTGTTAGCTATGACATGACTGTGTGTGTGTTAGTATGCCAGTATGAGAGTATGTGACTGTGTATTGCTATGACATGACTGTGTGTGTGTTAGTATGACAGTATGTGAGCGTGTGTGACTGTGTTAGCTATGACATGACTGTGTGTGTGTTAGTATGACAGTATGTGAGTATGTGACTGTGTATTGCTATGACATGACTGTGTGTGTGTTAGTATGACAGGATGTGAGTATGTATTGCTATGACATGACTGTGTGTGTGTTAGTATGACAGGATGTGAGTATGTGACTGTGTATTGCTATGACATGACTGTGTGTGTTAGTATGACAGTATGTGAGCATGTGTGTCTGTGTATTGTTATGACATGACTGTGTGTGTGTTAGTATGACAGTATGTGAACGTGCGTGTCTGTGTATTGCTATGACATGACTGTGTGTGTGTTAGTATGACAGTATGTGAGCGTGCGTGTCTGTGTATTGTTATGACATGACTGTGTGTGTGTTAGTATGACAGTATGTGAGCGTGCGTGTCTGTGTATTGCTATGACATGACTGTGTGTGTGTTAGTATGACAGTATGTGAACGTGTGTGTCTGTGTATTGCTATGACATGACTGTGTGTGTGTTAGTATGACAGTATGTGAGCGTGTGTATCTGTGTATTGCTATGACATGACTGTGTGTGTGTTAGTATGACAGTATGTGAGTATGTGACTGTGTATTGCTATGACATGACTGTGTGTGTGTTAGTATGACAGGATGTGAGTATGTGACTGTGTATTGCTATGACATGACTATGTGTGTGTTAGTATAACAGTATGTGAGCGTGCGTGTCTGTGTATTGTTATGACATGACTGTGTGTGTGTTAGTATGACAGTATGTGAGTATGTGACTGTGTATTGCTATGACATGACTGTGTGTGTGTGTTAGTATGACAGTATGTGACTGTATTGCTATGACATGACTGTGTGTGTGTTAGTATGACAGTATGTGACTGTGTATTGCTATGACATGACTGTGTGTGTGTTAGTATGACAGGATGTGAGTATGTGACTGTGTATTGCTATGACATGCCTGTGTGTGTGTTAGTATGACAGTATGTGAGCATGTCTCTGTGTATTGTTATGACATGACTGTGTGTGTGTGTGTGTGTGTGTGTGTTAGTATGACAGTATGTGAGTGTGTGTGACTGTGTATTGTTATGACATGACTGTGTGTGTGTGTGTTAGTATGACAGTATGTGAGCGTGTGTGTCTGTGTATTGCTATGACATGACTGTGTCTGTGTGTGTTAGTATGACAGCATGAGAGTATGTGACTGTGTATTGCTATGACATGACTGTGTGTTAGTATGACAGTATGTGAGCGTGTGTCTGTGTATTGTTATGACATGACTGTGTGTGAGTGTGTGTTAGTATGACAGTATGTAAGCGTGTGTGTCTGTGTATTGCTATGACATGACTGTGTGTGTGTTAGTATGACAGCATGTGAGTATGTGACTGTGAATTACTATGACATAACTATGTGTGTGTGTGTGTGTTAGTATGACAGCATGCGAGTATGTGACTGTGTATTGCTATGGCATGACTGTGTATTAGTATGACAGTATGAGTGTGTGTGTCTGTGTATTGTTATGACATGACTGTGTGTGTGTTAGTATGACAGCATGTGAGTATGTGACTGTGAATTACTATGACATGACTATGTGTGTGTGTGTGTGTGTGTGTGTTAGTATGACAGCATGCGAGTATGTGACTGTGTATTGCTATGGCATGACTGTGTATTAGTATGACAGTATGAGTGTGTGTGTCTGTGTATTGTTATGACATGACTGTGTGTGTGTGTTAGTATGACAGTATGTGAGTGTGTGTGACTGTGTATTGCTATGACATGACTGTGTGTTAGTATGACAGTATGTGAGCGTGTGTCTGTGTATTGTTAGGACATGACTGTGTGTGTTAGTATGACAGTATGTGAGTGTGTGTGACTGTATTGCTATGACATGACTGTGTGTGTGTTAGTATGACAGTATGTGAGCGTGTGTGTCTGTGTATTACTATGACATGACTGTGTTTGTGTTAGTATGACAGTATGTGAGTGTGTGACTGTGTATTGCTTTGACATGACTGTGTGTGACTGTGTATCGTTTTATCATGACTGTTTGTGCGCGTGTGTTAGTATGACAGTATGTGAGTGTGTGTGACTGTGTATTGTTATGACATGACTGTGTGTGCGTGTGTATTAGTATGTCAGCATGGGAGAATGTGGCTGTGTATTGTTATGACATGACTGTGTGTGCATGTTAGTATGACAGTATGTGAGTGTGTGTGACTGTGTATTGTTATGACATGACTGTGTGTGCGTGTGTGTTAGTATGACAGCATGTGAGTATGTGACTGTGTATTATTATGGCATGATTGTGTGTGCGCATATGCTAGTATGACTGTATGTGAGTGTGTGACTGTGTATTGTTATGACATGACTGTGTGTGTGTGTGTGTGTGTGTGTGTGTGTTAGTATGACAGTATGTGAGCGTGTGTGACTGTGAATTGCTATGACATGACTGTGTGTGTGTGTTAGTATGACAGCATGTGAGTATGTGACTGTGTATTGCTATTACATGACTGTGTGTTAGTATGACAGTATGTGAGCGTGTGTGTCTGTGTATTGTTATGACATGACTGTGTGTGTGTGTTAGTATGACAGTATGTGAGTGTGTGTGACTGTATTGCTATGACATGACTGTGTGTGTGTGTGTTAGTATGACAGTATGTGAGTGTGTGTGTGACTGTGTATTGCTATAACATGACTGTGTGTGACTGTGTATCGTTATGACATGACTGTTTGTGCGTGTGTGTTAGTATGACCGTATGTGAGTGTGTCTGTGTATTATGACATGACTGTGTGTGCAAGTGTGTTAGTATGACAGCATGCAAGTATGTGACTGGTTATGACATGATTGTGTGAGCGTGTGTGTGTTAGTATGACAGTATGTGAGTGTGTGTGACTGTGTATTGTTATGACATGACTGTGTGTGCGTGTGTATTAATATGACAGCATCGGAGTATGTGGCTGTGTATTGTTATAACATGACTGTGTGTGCGTATTAGTATGACAGTATGTGAGTGTGTGTGACTGTGTATTATTATGGCATGATTGTGTGTGCGCATGTGCTAGTATGACTGTATGTGAGTGTGTGACTGTGTATTGTTATGACATGACTGTGTGTGCGTGTGTTAGTATGACAGCATGTGAGTATGTGACTGTGTATTATTATGACATAATTGTGTGGGTGTGTGTGTTAGTATGACAGTATGTGAGTGTGTGTGACTGTGTATTGTTATGACATGACTTTGTATGCTGGTATGACCATATGTGAGTGTGTGTGAATATATGACTGTGTATTGTTAAGACATGATTGTGTGTGTGTGTGTGTGTGTGTTAGTATGATAGCATGCGAGTGTGTAACTGTGTATTGCTATGACATAACTGTGTGTGTCTTCGTATGATAGCATGTGAGTGTGTGACAGTGTATTGCTATGACATGACTGTGTGTGTGTGTTAGTATAAACAGTTTTTGTGACAGTATGATAGTGTGTAAAATCATACAACAGTTTGTGTGTCAGTATGATAGTGTGTAACATTATAAAACAGTGTGTAACGTCATACAACAGTTTGTGTGTCAGTAAGATAGCCTGTAACATCATACAACAGTTTGCGTGTCAGTATGATAATGTGTAGCATCATACAACAGTTTGTGTCTCAGTATGATAATGTGTAACATCATAAAACAGTTTGTGTGTCAGACTGATAGTGTGTAACATCATCATACAACAGTTTGTGTGTCAGTATGATAGCCTGTAACATCATACAACAGTTTGTGTGTCAGTATGATAGTGTGTAACATCATACAACATTTTGTTTGTCAGTATGATAGTGTGTAACATCATAAAACAGTTTAACAGTTTTTGTGTCACTCTAATACAGTTTGTGTGTCATTATGATAGTGTGTAACATCTTAAAACCGTGTATTAGTATGATAGTGTATAACATCATAAAACCGTGTGTGTATTAGTATGATAGTGTGTAACATCATACAACAGTTTTTGTGTCAATATGATAGTGTGTAACATCATAAAACAGTGTGTCTCAGTATGATAATGTGTAGCATCATACAACAGTTTGTGTGTCAGTATGATAACCTGTAACATCATACAACAGTTTTTGTGTCAGTATGATAGTGTGTAACACCATACATTTTGTGTGTCAGTATGATAGTGTGTAACATCATAAAACAGTTTAACAGTTTTTGTGTCACTCTAATACAGTTTGTGTGTCATTATGATAGTGTGTAACATCTTAAAACTGTGTGTTAGTATGATAGTGTATAACATCATAAAACAGTTTGTGTGTCAGTATGATAGTGGGTAACATCATACAACAGTTTAACAGTGTTTGTGTCACTCTAATACAGTTTGTGTGTCAATATGATAGTGTGTATATCACTATAATTGAGTTTTGTGTCTACATGATTGTGTCTGAGTCAGTGTGTGAGTGTGATTCCATCTTTTGTCATAACTCTCAGTAAAATAAATTCAATAAACCTTAGAAAGGCCAGGCAAAGTGATTAAAAATATCTCTCTGTATTGACTAAAGAGCAACTTGCATAAAAAAAGCGTTCTCATGAAGGCTCTTATATTTTTATTACTGAAAATATCTATGAATTTAACTTACAGGGACAATAGACTGAAATGACAAGTTACAGTTTTTAAACTTGAGTTATACAATAAGATGCAAGAACATAGGAAAGCCTTTACTTTTAACAAAAAGTGTATTTATTTCGCGAACCCAATCCAGATGTAGGTCCAATTGTGCCTTCTGATTGTATGATGAGATAGATGATCAGTTTTGTCTCCAGTTTAAAGAAGATACATTCTTTATACACAATCAGTTTTAGAATATAAATCTTTCATTGCTGGACACATAAGTTAAAACAAAGATCAGTACATTTTATAGCACAAAAAAAACAAAACTTTTTTTCTGGAAAATAAATTTGGAACCAGTTTCTGCTCAAAAAGATCAAATGCTAGTCTGCTAAAAAATGTGATTGAGTTGATTATTTATAATTTTTAGATACAGCAGTATCTGCTGAACCTTATGATTATGTTATGTGGGCCAGCATTTCATTTCAAATGAGGCACGAAAAGAGCAGATTAACTTCCAAGTGAACTGATCAAATGGAACAGCGCAGAGTCAATCCTAAAAATATCTGTTTTTTCCAGCATGACCATCGCTCAGAACAAAACCGTCAGATCTCCAAAGGCTCCTACGTAATTACACAGCCACAAAATAAACAGGCTGAGTACTTAAATAAGCAGACATGACTGATATCCCAGCATCCTCTGTATTTATATACAATATATATATATATATATATATATATATATATATATATATATATATATATATATATATATATATATATATATATATATATATATAGTGTTCTCCCCAGGACCTTTTACGAGGGTGCACCACCCAGCTGATTTTACTGACCAACGGTGCACTTCTTACAAGTTTCAGAATACATTTTTTACTTATTTTTTTGTAAATAAAGAAGGTTAACAAATTTAACCCCACCCAAATGGGATCGCAGGCTGGAGAGTGTGCCTAGCGCCATAGGCACTCCCCCCTGACACGATACCATCACTGAACTCACGAGATCAAATAATTTCAATTTTTACTTATTTGTTTACATCGGAACTTTGTTCTGATGTAGACAACTAAAACCTGTCAGGAAAGGGTTAAATGGTACTCATATGCATGATATACCGTACTTTATTTATTTTTTAGTTTAATATCACTTTAAAGGGACATTATACTATAAAACGTGTTCCTTATTATCCATATTTCCTGCTGAAGTGTATTAAAGGGACAGTAAGATCAAAATTAAACTTTCATCATGATACAGACACAACAAGTAATTTTGAACAATGTTTCAATTTACTTCTAGCTAGGTAGGCTCAGGATCAGCAACGCACTTCTGGGAACTAGCTACTGATTGGTGGATGCACAAACATGCCTCTTGTCATTGGATCACCCAATGTCTTTATCTCTGGAACCATAACTAGTATAAAGAATATTTTCACTTTAAACTGTATCTTACCACCAAGTAAATACAGTACCTTTTCTCCTTCTATTTGTTAGACACAAATACTATATATGCGCATTCAGAAGGTTTTGAATACCTCTTAGTGCAGAAGAAGGTGGCCGCTCGTGCATTCTGGCTATTTTCGGAGCCAAATTTATTTGTGTATGAAACACACTCAGATCTGGATTTGCACAAATCTAAGTGTGTTCCAGTTTAACAAGAATACATTTGGCTCCGAGAATAGCCGAACGGCACAAGCGGCCGCCTTCTTCCGCACACAGAGGTATTTTGAAACCTCTGAATGCGCAGATCTAATGAATCTTATTTTTCCCAATGAATTATTGTCATTGTGTAAACCTACTCATGTACTCAGTACTAAGTAACTTGGCAACGCATTACAAAGAAGAAGAAAAAAAGAATGTTATTGGCAGATAATGGTACTTCTTATTGCCTAGGAGGAAGAACATACATTTGGCCACAAAAGCGGATTTATCAGAGTCTGCAGGGAAGTCTTGGCTACTGATGTGATACAGTGTGACTACTTGCTAGTAGGATGGGAACTCCCAGATGAAGAGGAGAGCTTCATATTATCAATGGAAAGGCTGACATGTCCTGCATCTCCCTGGAACATTTTCCTGTGTGACTCACACAACTCAGGCAGAAGCCAAAACGCAGAAGTTTTCCTTCTGTCTGCATAAACACTTCTCTTCCCTAGTTGTGATGAAAAAGTCACTCGTAAAGAGAGGCATCGGAAGCAGGTACAAGATGAGGAGATGATGTTGTGGAGCAGACGTAACAGTCAATTTAAGAAATTGTCAGAATTCGGTCAGATTTGGGGCTCAAATTTGTTTTGAAAATACTACATATATAAGTAATTTGAAGCCATCAGGGTGGAGCAAGGGTTTCATGTAGATATGTGCATGATCGAAAAATTCAGTTCGGTTCTGAGGTTTTCGAATTTCGTTTCGGATCGATTCGAATTCGGAAAACTTCAAATTAATTCGTTTCGGATTCGAAAAAATGTGGCTGCATTCGGTTCGATTCGGAAATTTGGACTTTCGGTATGTGTGCTGTGTATTAGACTAGTATTATGTACTGTATATTAGGTGTAACCCATAGCAGAGTGATATAACCTAATATACTGTACAATACTAGTGTAATCCAAGTCCATCCAAATTTACCGAATAAATCCGAACTAATTCGGATTTATTCGGTAAATTCGGCAGTATTTTAATTCGGAAATTCGGTTCGATCCGAATCTACGAATTTTCCGAATTTCCGAATCGAACCGAACCGAATTGCACATGTCTAGTTTCATGTCCCATAGGTGAGACTTAAAGGGACAGTCTAGTCAAAATTAAACTTTCATGATTCAGATAGGGCATGCAATTTGAAACAACTTTGCAATTTACTTTTATCATCAAATTTGCCTTGCTTTCTTGGTATTCTTTTTGAAAGCTAAATCCAATTATGCTCATATCTCTTGTGCTAATTTCTAAGCCCTTGAAGGCTGTCTTTTCTCAGTGCATTTTGACTTTTTTACAGTTAGACAGTGCTAAGTCATGTGTGCCATATAGATAACATTGTGCTCTCTCCAGTGGAGTTATTTAAGAGTCAGCGCTGATTGGCTAAAATGCAATTCTGTCAAAAGAACTGAAATAAGGGGGCAGTCTGCAGAAGCTAAGAAACAAGGTAATAACAGAGGCAAAAGAGTATATTAATAAAAAAAAAGTGTTGGCTATGCAAAACTGGGGAATTGTTAATAAAGGAAATATCTATCTTTTAAAAAAAAAAAAAATTCTGGAGTAGACTGGCCCTTTAAAATGTGCAGATTTGCTATACTCTGTACTATCCATCTATCACTCACAGAGCAAGAGTAAGACACTGTATCTTATGCAGGAGCAGTCAATCCGATTGTTGTAGTTTACTGGAGATAAAAAAGTAACAGAATAGAACGGCTGGGTAAATATAAAGAGGGTCTAATAAATATATTTACACCTTAAAATGTACATAGGCTGATACTGAGTATACAACGCCTATACATTTTAAACATCTGATAGACTTATTAGTGGAAGCCAAAGCCCCTTGGTTTGGAATGTGCACAAAACATGAATTCAGCTGAGTAATAAAAATAATAGAACAAAACAAAAAAATTAAAAGCTTTCCAGTTTACTGCTATTACAAATTTACCTTGTGGTATCTCTAGTCCAGACTTGGCCCCTTTGTGTCACAGTGTCACTGATGTGTCACAGTGTCACTAATGTGTCACAGTGTCACTAATGTGTCACAGTGTCACTAATGTGTCACAGTGTCACTAATGTGTCACAGTGTCACTAATGTGTCACAGTGTCACTAATGTGTCACAGTGTCACTAATGTGTCACAGTGTCACTAATGTGTCACAGTGTCACTGATATGTCACAGTGTCACTAATGTGTCACTGATATGTCACAGTGTCACTAATGTGTCACAGTATCACTAATGTGTCACAGTATCACTAATGTGTCACAGTGTCACTAATGTGTCACAGTGTCACTAATGTGTTACAGTGTCACTAATGTATCACAGTGACACTCATGTATTACAGTGTCACTCATGTATTACAGTGTCACTCATGTATTACAGTGTCACTGATCTTTTAGGTTTCTTTATTTTGATACAACAGATCAAATGTGTCAACCTATTATAATGCTGTTGCTCTTATGTAGCCACCTGCCACCATGTCACACATTTTAGCCTACTACAATGTCACAAATCTAAAAGCTAATCGGCGGTGTCTTTACTGACATGCTTCATTAACGGAGCATTATGTCACAAATCTGTCATAATATCATTGACCTTGTGCTAATCCTTTATGGAAGAACCACAGACAAACAAAATTAACTGTTACTTAGTCTGCACAATACAGAAATAAATTGTTCAGATTTAAGCTGATCTTCAGTTTATTTTAGAATTGCTGCTATGGAAATCTTGTTACATGAAATTCTAATATCTCACATTTTCCTTTTGTCAGCCACCGTACACATTTTAGCCTGAACTGGGAATTTCGCTGATTCTCATCTGATTGGGCTTGGAGCAGATAGATTATATTTACAACAGCTTTTTGGCTCTGCGGGGAAAAACAGCAAGCCCTGTAAAGTGGGAGTTCCCCTCTGGAATCACTAAAGGAAAAGTTACATTTAAATGTCTGCAGCTTAATAAGGGGAGCTCCCTAGATATTTAAAGGGACAGTCTAGTCAAAATTAAACTTTTATGATTCAGATAGGGCATGTAATTTTAGATAACTTTCCAATTTACTTTTATCATCAAATTTGCTTTGTTCTCTTGGTATTCTTAGTTGAAAGCTAAACCTATGCAGGCTCATATGCTAATTTCTAAGCCCGTGAAGGCTGCCTCTTATCTGAATGCATTTGACAGTTTTTCACACCAAGAGAGCGTTAGTTTATGTGTGCCATATAGAAAACATTGTGCTCACGCCCATGAAGTTTCTTATGAGAGTGCACTGATTGGCTAAAATGCAAGTCTGTCAAAATAACTAAAATAAGGGGGCAGTCTGCAGAAGCTTAGATACAAGGTCATAACAGAGGTAAAAAGTGTATTAATATAACAGTGTTGGTTATGCAAAACTGGGGAATGAATGGTTAATAAAGGGATTATCTATCTTTTTAAACAATACAAATTCTGTATTGATAACTCTAATTTTATTTGCATTCATAATATAATGTATGATCTGCACAATGTATAATTGTATTTAGTACTGTACTCTAGGTACAACAGGTTTCACAGTACAGGTCATCAGTTGATTTGCATTGTTTTGCTTTTCAGGGACCCTAGCTTTGAAAAACAGCATTTATGCTTACCTGATAAATTACTTTCTCCAACGGTGTGTCCGGTCCACGGCGTCATCCTTACTTGTGGGAAATATTCTCCTCCCCAACAGGAAATGGCAAAGAGCACAGCAAATGCTGTCCATATAGCCCCTCCTCAGGCTACGCCCCCCAGTCATTCGACCGACGGTTACGAGAAAAAAGGAGAAACTATAGGGTGCCATGGTGACTGTAGTATATAGAGAGAAAAAAATTTGCAAACCTGATTAAAAAACCAGGGCGGGCCGTGGACCGGACACACGTTGGAGAAAGTAATTTATCAGGTAAGCATAAATTCTGTTTTCTCCAACATTGGTGTGTCCGGTCCACAGCGTCATCCTTACTTGTGGAAACCAATACCAAAGCTTTAGGACACGGATGAAGGGAGGGAGCAAATCAGGTTACCTAAACTGAAGGCACCACGGCTTGCAAAACCTTTCTCCCAAAAATAGCCTCCGAAGAAGCATAAGTATCAAATTTGTCAAATTTGGCAAAAGTGTGCAGAGAAGACCAAGTCGCTGCCTTACATATCTGATCAACAGAAGCCTCGTTCTTGTAGGCCCATGTGGAAGCCACAGCCCTAGTAGAGTGAGCTGTGATTCGTTCAGGAGGCTGCCGTCCGGCAGTCTCATAAGCCAATCGGATAATGCTTTTCAGCCAGAAAGAAAGAGAGGTAGCAGTAGCCTTTTGACCTCTCCTCTTACCAGAGTAAACGACAAACAAAGATGAGGTTTGTCTAAAATCTTTTGTTGCTTCTAAATAAAACTTTAAAGCACGAACTACATCTAAATTGTGTAACAAACGTTCCTTCTTCGAAACTGGATTCTGTCACAGAGAAGGAACAACTATTTCCTGGTTAATATTCTTGTTGGAAACAACCTTAGGAAGAAAAAAAGGCTTAGTACGCAAAACAACCTTATCTGAATGGAACACCAGATAGGGTGGATTACACTGCAAAGCAGATAATTCAGAAACTCTTCTTGCAAAAGAAATAGCAACCAAAAACATAACTTTCCAAGATAGTAACTTGATATCTATGGAATGTAAAGGTTCAAACGGAACCCCTTGAAGAACTGAAAGAACTAAATTTAGACTCCAAGGAGGAGTCAAAGGTCTGTAAACAGGCTTGATTCTGACCAAAGCCTGTACAAAAGCTTGTACATCTGGCACAGCCGCCAGACGTTTGTGCAACAAGACAGATAAAGCAGAAATCTGTCCTTTTAGAGAACTCGCTGACAATCCCTTATCCAAACCTTCTTGGAGAAAGGAGAGGATCTTAGGAATCTTAATCTTACTCCAGGAGAATCCCTTGGATTCACACCAACAGATATATCTTTTCCATATCTTATGGTAAATTTTCCTAGTCACAGGTTTTCTGGCTTGGACCAGAGTATCTATCACTGAATCAGAAAATCCACGCTTGGATAAAATCAAGCGTTCAATTTCCAAGCAGTCAGCTGCAGAGAAACTAGATTTGGATGTTCGAATGGACCTTGTATTAGAAGATCCTGTCTCAAAGGTAGCTTCCATGGTGGAGCCGATGACATATTCACCAGGTCTGCATACCAAGTCCTGCGCGGCCACGCAGGAGCTATCAGAATCACAGAGGCCTTCTCCTGTTTGATCCTGGCTACAAGCCTGGGAAGGAGAGGGAACGGTGGAAACGCATAAGCTAGGTTGAACGACCAAGGCGCCACTAATGCATCCACTAGAGCCGCCTTGGGATCCCTGGATCTGGACCCGTAGCAAGGAACCTTGAAGTTCTGACGAGACGCCATCAGGTCCATGTCTGGAGTGCCCCATAATTGAGTTAACTGGGCAAACACCTCCAGGTGGAGTTCCCACTCGCCCGGATGGAAAGTCTGACGACTCAGATAATCCGCCTCCCAGTTGTCTACTCCTGGAATGTGGATTGCAGATAGGTGGCAGGAGTGATCCTCCGCCCATTTGATGATTTTGGACACCTCTCTCATCGCCAAGGAACTCCTTGTTCCCCCCTGATGGTTGATGTAAGCTACAGTCGTCATGTTGTCTGACTGGAATCTTATGAATCCGGCCTTCGCTAGTTGAGGCCAAGCCCGGAGAGCATTGAATATTGCTCTCAGTTCCAGAATGTTTATCGGGAGAAGAGATTCTTCCCGAGTCCATAGACCCTGAGCTTTCAGGGAATCCCAGACCGCGCCCCAGCCTAATAGACTGGCGTCGGTCGTGACAATGACCCACTCTGGTCTGCGGAAACTCATTCCCTGGGACAGGTGGTCCTGGGTCAACCACCAACGGAGTGAGTCTCTGGTCATCTGGTCTATTTGAATGATTGGAGACAAGTCTGTATAGTCCCCATTCCACTGCTTGAGCATGCACAGTTGTAATGGTCTTAGATGAATTCGAGCAAAAGGAACTATGTCCATTGCTGCAACCATCAACCCTACTACTTCCATGCACTGAGCTATGGAAGGATGCAGAATAGAGTGAAGAACTTGACAAGCGTTTAGAAGCTTTGACTTTCTGACTTCTGTCAAGAAGATCTTCATCTCTAAAGAATCTATTATTGTTCCCAAAAAAGGAACTCTTGTCGACGGAGACAGTGAACCCTTTTCTACGTTCACCTTCCACCCGTGAGATCTGAGAAAGGCTAGAACAATGTCTGTATGAGCCTTTGCCTTGGAAAGAGACGACGCTTGAATTAGAATGTCGTCCAGATAAGGTGCCACTGCAATGCCCCTTGGTCTTAGAACCGCTAGGAGGGACCCGAGCACCTTTGTGAAAATTCTGGGAGCAGTGGCTAGTCCGAATGGGAGAGCCATGAACTGATAATGTTTGTCCAGAAAGGCGAACCTTAGGAACTGATGATGATCTTTGTGGATAGGGATATGTAGATACGCATCCTTTAAATACACGGTAGTCATATATTGACCCTCCTGGATTGTAGGTAAAATTGTTCGAATGGTTTCCATTTTGAACGATGGAACTCTGAGAAATTTGTTTAGAATTTTTAAATCCAGAATTGGTCTGAAAGTTCCCTCTTTTTTGTGAACTACAAACAGATTTGAGTAAAAACCCTGACCTTGTTCCACAATTGGAACTGGGTGTATCACTCCCATCTTTAACAGGTCTTCTACACAATGTAAGAATGCCTGTCTCTTTATTTGGTTTGAAGATAAGCGAGAAATGTGGAACCTTCCCCTTGGGGGTAGTTCCTTGAATTCTAGAAGATAATCCTGAGAGACTATTTCTAGTGCCCAGGGATCCTGAACATCTCTTGCCTAAGCCTGAGCAAAGAGAGAGACTCTGCCCCCTACTAGATCCGGTCCCGGATCGGGGGCTACCCCTTCATGCTGTTTTGGTAGCAGCAGCAGGCTTCTTGGCCTGTTTACCCTTGTTCCATCCTTGCATTGGTTTCCAAGCTGGTTTAGTCTGGGAAGCGTTACCCTCTTGTCTAGAGGCTGCAGAGTTGGAAGCCGGTCTGTTCCTGAAATTGCGAAAGGAACGAAAATTGGACTTATTCTTAGCCTTGAAAGGCCTATCTTGTGGGAGGGCATGGCCCTTTCCCCCAGTGATATCTGAAAAAATTTCTTTTAATTCTGGCCCAAAAAGGGTCTTACCTTTGAAAGGTATATTAAGCAATTTTGTCTTGGAAGATACATCCGCCGACCAAGACTTTAGCCAGAGCGTTCTGCGCGCCACAATTGCAAACCCTGAATTTTTTGCCGCTAACCTCGCTAACTGCAAAGCGGCGTCCAAAATAAAAGAATTAGCCAACTTAAGTGCGTGAATTCTGTCCATGACTTCCTCATACGGAGTCTCCCTACTGAGCGACTTTTCCAGTTCCTCGAACCTGAACCACGCCGCTGTAGTGACAGGAATAATGCACGAAATAGGTTGAAGGAGGTAGCCTTGCTGTACGAAAATCTTTTTAAGCAAACCCTCCAATTTTTTTTCCATAGGATCTTTGAAAGCACAATTGTCCTCAATAGGAATAGTTGTGCGCTTGGCTAGTGTAGAAACCGCCCCCTCGACCTTAGGAACTGTTTGCCATAAGTCCTTCCTGGGGTCGACCATAGGGAACAATTTCTTAAATATAGGAGGAGGGACAAAAGGTATGCCTGGCTTCTCCCACTCCTTACTCACTATGTCCGCCACCCGCTTAGGTATCGGAAAAGCATCGGGGTGCACCGGGACCTCTAGGAACTTGTCCATCTTGCACAATTTTTCTGGGATGACCAGATTGTCACAATCATCCAGAGTAGATAGCACCTCCTTAAGTAATGCGCGGAGATGCTCTAATTTAAATTTAAATGTCACAACATCAGGTTCTGCCTGCTGAGAAATTCTTCCTGTATCAGAAATTTCCCCATCTGACAAACCCTCCCTCACTGCCACTTCAGATTGGTGTGAGGGTATGACCGATAAATTATCATCAGCGCCCTCCTGCTCTATAGTGTTTAAAACTGAGCAATCACGCTTTGTTTGAAATGCTGGCATTTTGGATAATAAATTAGCTATGGAGTTATCCATTACTGCCGTCAATTGTTGCATAGTAATAAGCATTGGCGCGCTAGAAGTACTAGAAGCCACCTGCGCGGGCATAACTGGTATAGACACAGAAGGAGAGGATGTAGAACTATCCCTACTTCCTTCATCTGAGGAATCATCCTGGGCAACCTTACTAACGGCTAGATTTAGAGTTCGGCGGTAAAAGGGCTGTTAATGCTCCGCGGGTTTTTTTCTGGCCGCACCATAAATTTAACTCTGGTATCGAGAGTTTAATCAAATGCTGCGTTAGGCTCCAAAAAAGGAGCGTAGAGCATTTTTACCGCAAATACAACTCTCGATACCAGAGTTGCTTACGGACGCGGCCGGCCTCAAAAACGTGCTCGTGCACGATTCTCCCATAGGAAACAATGGGGCTGTTTGAGCTGAAAAAAAACCTAACACCTGCAAAAAAGCAGCGTTCAGCTCCTAACGCAGCCCCATTGTTTCCTATGGGGAAACACTTCCTACGTCTGCACCTAACACTCTAACATGTACCCCGAGTCTAAACACCCCTAGCCTTACACTTATTAACCCCTAATCTGCCGCCCCCGCTATCGCTGACCCCTGCATTACACTTTTAACCCCTAATCTGCCGCTCCGTAAACCGCCGCCACCTACGTTATCCCTATGTACCCCTAATCTGCTGCCCTAACATCGCCGACCCCTATGTTATATTTATTAACCCCTAATCTGCCCCCCACAACGTCGCCGACACCTACCTACACTTATTAACCCCTAATCTGCCGAGCGGACCTGAGCGCTACTATAATAAAGTTATTAACCCCTAATCCGCCTCACTAACCCTATCATAAATAGTATTAACCCCTAATCTGCCCTCCCTAACATCGCCGACACCTACCTTCAATTATTAACCCCTAATCTGCCGACCGGAGCTCACCGCTATTCTAATAAATGTATTAACCCCTAAAGCTAAGTCTAACCCTAACACTAACACCCCCCTAAGTTAAATATAATTTTTATCTAACGAAATAAATTAACTCTTATTAAATAAATGATTCCTATTTAAAGCTAAATACTTACCTGTAAAATAAATCCTAATATAGCTACAATATAAATTACATTTATATTATAGCTATTTTAGGATTAATATTTATTTTACAGGTAACTTTGTATTTATTTTAACCAGGTACAATAGCTATTAAATAGTTAAGAACTATTTAATAGTTACCTAGTTAAAATAATTACAAATTTACCTGTAAAATAAATCCTAACCTAAGATATAATTAAACCTAACACTACCCTATCAATAAAATAATTAAATAAACTACCTACAATTACCTACAATTAACCTAACACTACACTATCAATAAATTAATTAAACACAATTGCTACAAATAAATACAATTAAATAAACTATCTAAAGTACAAAAAATAAAAAAGAACTAAGTTACAGAAAATAAAAAAATATTTACAAACATAAGAAAAATATTACAACAATTTTAAACTAATTACACCTACTCTAAGCCCCCTAATAAAATAACAAAGACCCCCAAAATAAAAAATTCCCTACCCTATTCTAAATTTAAAAAGTTACAAGCTCTTTTACCTTACCAGCCCTGAACAGGGCCCTTTGCGGGGCATGCCCCAAGAAGTTCAGCTCTTTTGCCTGTAAAAGAAAACATACAATACCCCCCCCCCCAACATTACAACCCACCACCCACATACCCCTAATCTAACCCAAACCCCCCTTAAATAAACCTAACACTAAGCCCCTGATGATCTTCCTACCTTGTCTTCACCATGCCAGGTTCACCGATCCGTCCTGGCTCCAAGATCTTCATCCAACCCAAGCGGGGGTTGGCGATCCATAATCCGGGGCTCCAAAGTCTTCCTCCTATCCGGCAAGAAGAGGACATCCGGACCGGCAAACATCTTCTCCAAGCGGCATCTTCTATGTTCTTCCATCCGATGACGACCGGCTCCATCTTGAAGACCTCCAGCGCGGATCCATCCTCTTCTTCCGACGACTAGACGACGAATGACGGTTCCTTTAAGGGACGTCATCCAAGATGGCGTCCCTCGAATTCCGATTGGCTGATAGGATTCTATCAGCCAATCGGAATTAAGGTAGGAATTTTCTGATTGGCTGATGGAATCAGCCAATCAGAATCAAGTTCAATCCGATTGGCTGATCCAATCAGCCAATCAGATTGAGCTCGCATTGTATTGGCTGATCGGAACAGCCAATAGAATGCGAGCTCAATCTGATTGGCTGATTGGATCAGCCAATCGGATTGAACTTGATTCTGATTGGCTGATTCCATCAGCCAATCAGAAAATTCCTACCTTAATTCCGATTGGCTGATAGAATCCTATCAGCCAATCGGAATTCGAGGGACGCCATCTTGGATGACGTCCCTTAAAGGAACCGTCATTCGTCGTCTAGTCGTCGGAAGAAGAGGATGGATCCGCGCTGGAGGTCTTCAAGATGGAGCCGGTCGTCATCGGATGGAAGAACATAGAAGATGCCGCTTGGAGAAGATGTTTGCCGGTCCGGATGTCCTCTTCTTGCCGGATAGGAGGAAGACTTTGGAGCCCCGGATTATGGATCGCCAACCCCCGCTTGGGTTGGATGAAGATCTTGGAGCCAGGACGGATCGGTGAACCTGGCATGGTGAAGACAAGGTAGGAAGATCATCAGGGGCTTAGTGTTAGGTTTATTTAAGGGGGGTATTGTATGTTTTCTTTTACAGGCAAAAGAGCTGAACTTCTTGGGGCATGCCCCGCAAAGGGCCCTGTTCAGGGCTGGTAAGGTAAAAGAGCTTGTAACTTTTTAAATTTAGAATAGGGTAGGGAATTTTTTATTTTGGGGGTCTTTGTTATTTTATTAGGGGGCTTAGAGTAGGTGTAATTAGTTTAAAATTGTTGTAATATTTTTCTTATGTTTGTAAATATTTTTTTATTTTCTGTAACTTAGTTCTTTTTTATTTTTTGTACTTTAGATAGTTTATTTAATTGTATTTATTTGTAGCAATTGTGTTTAATTAATTTATTGATAGTGTAGTGTTAGGTTAATTGTAGGTAATTGTAGGTAGTTTATTTAATTATTTTATTGATAGGGTAGTGTTAGGTTTAATTATATCTTAGGTTAGGATTTATTTTACAGGTAAATTTGTAATTATTTTAACTAGGTAACTATTAAATAGTTCTTAACTATTTAATAGCTATTGTACCTGGTTAAAATAAATACAAAGTTACCTGTAAAATAAATATTAATCCTAAAATAGCTATAATATAAATGTAATTTATATTGTAGCTATATTAGGATTTATTTTACAGGTAAGTATTTAGCTTTAAATAGGAATCATTTATTTAATAAGAGTTAATTTATTTCGTTAGATAAAAATTATATTTAACTTAGGGGGGTGTTAGTGTTAGGGTTAGACTTAGCTTTAGGGGTTAATACATTTATTAGAATAGCGGTGAGCTCCGGTCGGCAGATTAGGGGTTAATAATTGAAGGTAGGTGTCGGCGATGTTAGGGAGGGCAGATTAGGGGTTAATACTATTTATGATAGGGTTAGTGAGGCGGATTAGGGGTTAATAACTTTATTATAGTAGCGCTCAGGTCCGCTCGGCAGATTAGGGGTTAATAAGTGTAGGTAGGTGTCGGCGACGTTGTGGGGGGCAGATTAGGGGTTAATAAATATAACATAGGGGTCGGCGATGTTAGGGGCAGAAGATTAGGGGTACATAGGGATAACGTAGGTGGCGGCGCTTTGCGGTCGGAAGATTAGGGGTTAATTATTTTAAGTAGCTTGCGGCGACGTTGTGGGGGGCAAGTTAGGGGTTAATAAATATAATATAGGGGTCGGCGGGGTTAGGGGCAGCAGATTAGGGGTACATAAGTATAACGTAGGTGGCGGTCGGCAGATTAGGGGTTAAAAATTTTAATCGAGTGGCGGCGATGTGGGGGGACCTCGGTTTAGGGGTACATAGGTAGTTTATGGGTGTTAGTGTACTTTAGGGTACAGTAGTTAAGAGCTTTATAAACCGGCGTTAGCCAGAAAGCTCTTAACTCCTGCTTTTTTCAGGCGGCTGGAATCTTGTAGTTAGAGCTCTAACGCTCACTGCAGAAACGACTCTAAATACCAGCGTTAGAAAGATCCCATTGAAAAGATAGGATACGCAAATGGCGTAGGGGGATCTGCGGTATGGAAAAGTCGCGGCTGTAAAGTGAGCGTTAGACCCTTTAATCACTGACTCCAAATACCAGCGGGCGGCCAAAACCAGCGTTAGGAGCCTCTAACGCTGGTTTTGACGGCTACCGCCGAACTCTAAATCTAGGCCTCAATGTGACAGTACTGTCCTTACTTTGTTTGGACGCCCTGGCACAATTTTCACATACATTTGAAGGAGGAATCACCTTGGCCTCCATACATACAGAACATGATCTATCTGAAGGTGCAGACATGTTAAACAGGCTTAAACTGGTTAATAAAGCACAAAAACCGTTTTTAAACAAAACCGTTACTGTCTCTTTAAATGTTAAACAGGGCACACTTTATTACTGAATATGTGAAAAACTATGAAGGAATTATCCAATCTTTACCAAATTTTCACCACAGTGTCTTAATGCATTCAAAGTATTGCACCCCAATTTTCAAGTCGTTAACCCTTAAAATACGGAAACCGGAGCCGTTTGCAATTTTAACCCCCCTATAGTCCCAGCCACAGCCTTTGTTGCAACTTTACCAAACCCAGGGGGGTATACGATACCAGTTGAAGCCTTCTAGGATCGTTTTCAGTGGATGCCAGACCCTCACACATGCAGCTTCATGTACTGTCCTCAAAAGTAACTGCGCAATAATGGCGCGAAAATGAGGCACTATAGTGAAAGGCCCTTCCTGACTGGGAAGGTGTCTAAACAAGTGCCTGGCGCTAAAAACGTTCCCCACATTAGAAAAATGTGAAATTCACCTCAAAATGCAAATAATGCCTAAATAAAGCAATCGATTTAGCCCTACAAGTGTCCACCAGTTTATAGCCCAGAATAAGCCCTTTGTTCTAATTGAGTCTAAGAAAATGGCTTACCGATCCCCATGAGGGAAAAATGACAGCCTTCCAGCATTACACAGTCTTGTTAGAAAAATGGCTAGTCATACCTTAAGCAGAAGAGTCTGCAAACTGTTCCCCCCAACTGAAGTTCTCTCAGCTCAACAGTCCTGTGTGGGAACAGCAATTGATTTTAGTTACTGCTGCTAAAATCATAATCCTCTTTTAAACAGAACTCTTCATCTCTTTCTGTTTCAGAGTAAATAGTACATACCAGCACTATTTTAAAATAACAAACTCTTGATAGAAGAATAAGAAAACTACAACTAAACACCACATACTCTTCACCATCTCCGTGGAGATGCTACTTGTTCAAAGCGGCAAAGAGAATGACTGGAGGGCGGAGCCTGAGGAGGGGCTATATGGACAGCCATTTTTTTCTGTGCTCTTTGCCATTTCCTGTTGGGGAGGAGAATATTTCCCACAAATAAGGATGACGCCGTGGACCGGACACACCAATGTTGGAGAAAACTTTTTGCTTGTGCTTTATCTTATCTCTTTTGCTAAACCCAATTAGAGAAAGCGCTAAATAAAATCCTGTATATATCGGGGCGGAGCCAACTCTGGAGCAGAGCGGTCGCACATCACGGCAGCTCCGGCTAAATTATATATAAATAAACTAGTTTAGAGACCGCTGAGGCTCCTCTACTCTACCAGCTTTGTACACTTATAGGTTTCAGTGACCTTTCTACCTAAATTCGAGAAGTGAAGCGTTCCGAGAAGGGAACTCTACCGCTCTGGGACTTGTCTGGTTAAACGGGAGCTTCAGGAGCGGCCATTTTTTCTGCCACGAGGAGTTCAATCTGTGAAAAAGTCTAACTGATTGCCGCTATATTGCCACCGATAGCGATAACTTTTGAACCACCGCGCCATGGCATCAGCAGCCTACATTGTCTGGGAGATAAGCAACCTCCTTGATGCCTGCAGATCTGCACTCGAATGTGAAATTCAACAGCTGACTCAGCCTGGGGGAACAAAGGTTGCGAAATTTGACGCAGACTCCCACACCTCTACGCCCGGCTATAAAGGTTGCGACACTCTGGGGCCCCAGTGTGTGCTACCCATTCTATATGATTTCGGGAGTGCTTCGAAAACGGCTCCCACAACAACTAATCACTCTGATAAGGTAGATAGTGAGACTGTGCAGCATTAAACGGAGTATTTTACTAGTCAATCTGATTCGAGTGGAACAACGGATTAGACTCTCTATTCTGCTCTGGAAGTTTCGACCGCCCAGAAGCATATAGATCAGACACACTTCCAATTTGTGACCGAAGCATCTACTCGGGGGAAACTCTTGGCAACACTTTCTGATCAGCAGGCCAACTACTGCATGGCCCCCTGTAGTAGGCTGGGCTGGGATCTGGGGGACATGGCCCTTACAGCGACAGGTGTAATACATGCACCGGGAGCACTGGTGTTCTCTAACATTTGGACCTGGTATGTAAAGCTACAGGCGAGCTGTGGATACTTCAGATCTAGGAATACCTTCTTTGTTCATAACCCTCACGTGGACTCATACATCTCTCTAAAAGCGGGTGTGGGCTGACTTATTAATCTCCCCTTATAAATACGAGCAAGCCTTGGTACAAGACAGTATTAATAGACGGTATCAATATTACCAAAGTGCTGCTTCTGCTGGACAATGAATCTTTTGTTATATGCCTATTTTAATTGTTTAGTCATGTGTCCGAGTTAATGTTTTTTGTTCTTATTTCCATACTTATTATAAGATTACTGAATAGTTTGTGTAACTATTTGTTTGTGTATATGCTAGCCACTGTAGTATTACTATATGGGTGTGTAGATTAATTTTTGAACCGCTAATAGGTCTGGGATATTTTAGTACACGCTTGTGTGTTTTGTTGGGGTGCCTGTTGGGTTGGGTTGCCTGCAGCCGGGGTGACCTAATAAGAACAATGTTTACTTCCATCGTTGTATTTCAGGGCATAATGTATACACACCCCAATTAAAGTCCTATAAAAATTTTACGTTATACCTCTATACAGCGGTATCTTAATGCCATATAAATCTACGTAATAAGTTATGTTTCACTTTCTGCCTCCTATGCCCATGGATAGGTCATAAATAATTTGCATGTAGATAGATATAAGCGTTATAATTTCCACACTTTTTACTAATGCTGTTGTTCTATTGGTCTTTAACAGGCCTTATATTGGCTATGCGTGCGTGACATGCTAGCTTCTCTTATGCAGCTTACCTCAACTAAGTTTAGGCTGGCGAACGGTCAACTACGGCCTTAAAATATTCACTAGCTATATATAATTAGTGTGTATTACACTTAGTAAGTTTAAAGTGTATGGGGTTTTAGAATTTATGTTTACCTGGTCAATACTCTGGTAATCTTCTTTGTTAAAGCTGGTTGCAGCGTGTACCATGGTTAGTTTTCACACATGCTGTTGTTTTATACACTATCCTATAGTTCTCCTCATTTAGATCTAATTGCGCCCTGTACCACCTCCACATCAGCTAGCCCAAATTAGCAATCTGCATTTTGAATTAACTTAATTTGTGCAGACTGGTTGAACACTATAATATTGGGGCACACTAACAAAGGCTATTATTACTATTGACAGCAGAGTTGTATTCTCGTTTAAGATAAGATATGCTCTGTCTAGAGAGCATTTCACTTCCACATGCTATAGGAACTGATAGATGCCTATTTGTACCACCATATTATATAACTAATGGATATCACTTATTCCCTCCTACAAAACTACATGACAATCAGAACATCCACTACTCAAAGTTAATATGAGTTCTTAGCTACCTTATGCTACAATTTATTAAGGCACCTACACCCACTTAACACTTTAAGTTGCAGTCATATATAGATTCTTGTTGTTATGTTTGTTAGTAACTGATAGACCCTATCAGATGATGTCCTAAATGCTGATTGTTAAAAATTACTACTTTATATACAAACATTTGAGAGGCAGTCATGTTGGCCCTCATGTCTCCTACAAAGAGATCATTAGAGCTGGTTTACTGTTCAGCCATTATTGCAATGTTTAGCCCAACTGCCACCTAAACATGCCCATCTGTAGTTATATATGGGTTCTTGATATTAGTTTCCTAAATAGATGCCTGAGCTGCAGCTGCAGTTTCAATTGTAAATTCTATGTTGCAAGAATTATATACCAGATTTTAGATCATGCCTGGATACGGGTGATGACATCAGCTTATTTTATTTTACCTATATTCTATATTACTAGGCTCCGCCCCCCCCCCCCCCTTTTTGGAGCTTATTTATTAAGCTAAGGGACACAGATCCCATCGAAGACCCCCTTAAAAAAAAATACAGAAGAGTCCTTCATTATAGTTGTGGTTGATAAACTTTTCTATGATATAGGTATATGTTTATAGTCTGGAGGACCCTAAAAGGGCCCTATATAATAATCCCTCCCCTAATACTCTATTCACTTATCTTTGGACCACTCTAGCTACAAGGGCTTATCTTTGACCCTATATGTTATTGAATTTAATAAGAAGATACAGATGTGAGGACCTAAAAAGAGGTCCTATATACCATAAACTTTAAAATCTGAGGTCGATTCACAGGTTTATTAACCACTTAGATTACATTACATTTCTTGGAATTGCTCATGGTTATTAGTTTCTTATTGTTAGAAATATTTGTACGCCTCCCATTTCTGATGTAACGCTCTGTGTATAAATAGTAATGTATACTTTTCTAAACCGCCCCACTGGTTGGAGGCCTATGTTTGTGGTTACTATGTATTACTTTATCTTTCACCTCAATAAAAATATTAAAAAAAAAAAAAAAAAAATCCTGTATATATCAAGTATTCACAGGGTTCTAAATTCCACTGAATGTACTCCAGCTTGTCTGTGGAGAGGGGGGTGGGTTAAATTACAGAAAAAGAAGGTAAAATAAAAAAAAAGCACATTTAAGTTATTTTACTATGCCTGATTAAACCCTTTTAAGTGTTTACAATTTATGTAGATGGGTGCTGGATAAAACAGACAGAGCTAGTAAAGTTATGGAGTAAATTGCCTCTATTTTACCTATGTCCTGGTCATTAGATGACGGCTACACATTTCCATGCCGATACTCATCTTTGTACGTAAGCATAGCATTTTATCTGCAAAACGTCATCAGGAACAAATGTGAGAAGAATTGTCATGTTTAGTGTTTTGTAGTAAAAAGCGGTGAAGACGTTGAAGAAAATCTGGTTTGATCTCTGATTGGCACACCAAGTTTAAAATGTATTTGCTTGTGACAAAGTAACTAGCGGAGAGGAGTCAGGAAAAATTGGAAGGTTTTAACATAGAAATATTCGGTTTCATGTATTAGATGATTAAAGCCAAGAATCTGACACATTCTCTGTATTCTGCAATGAAACGTTTATTCCCTTGCGTATTGGGTGTATTCTTCATCAAATACAGTATGCACCATCTATTTAAAGCCTGCTCCAAATTTGTGTGAATATAAAATATGTTGGCAGGTCAATGGTTAATTCCTCATAGAGCATTTCAGAAATGTCCTCAAATTAAAAAAGTTGAAAAATGTTCCCAATTGGGATTAATTAGCGCTGAGCTGCATTTTCATCCAATTAAAGGACTAGAGAATTTCAGATTTTGTTAACTGATGTTCTGAGGCTCCAGTCAGTTTTGCGAGACTAAGCAAGCCCAGACAATTACAGGCCTTTAAATGTATTATTAATTGGTTATAAAAAAGGGGGTTCAAAGCCCTCCCAAGCTCCTGTGCAAGTCACAATTAAAATGTACTAGGGATGAACCTTATTTTACCTAATCTCATTGTGTTACATAAAATACTTGGGGCGGATCTGTCAGTTCGCCAAAGATGTCATCTATTCATCTGAAATAGCCAGAAGAGTCTAATAAGATCTTATAACAGGTTTAACCAATTCCAGTACATTAGATTGTAGAGTTTTAACTTATTTTGGTTTAGATTAGTCAACATAAATTTATACACAAACAGCTGCCTCAGTGAGAGTAGACAAAGACATTCTGAAACAGTGTTGTGTAAACCAGTGATTTTCAACATTTTTTTTGCCGTGGCACACTTTTTTACATTAAAAAATCCTGCGGCACACCACCATCCCAAAATCACACATTGTAGCCTAATACAGCATATATTATACATCATAATGATTGTCTGTGAATGAATGTCAATATGTCATGGTTGTAAATGATGCCTGCCTGTCTGCCTGTCACATCAAAACAAGCAAAATTTAAAAAATATGTCACACTGTTCTCAGTCTCCTGCGGCACACCTGAGGATCTCTCATGGCACACTGGTTGAAAAACACTGGTGTAAACAATTAGTGCTTTACAACAACCAAAAACCTTCTTAAAAAATTGCTGTATAAATAAATGTATTTGGATTCCAAACGTTACCATAATCAAAGTTTAGGGCCTTTCCCATAGCTAACAATTCTTTTTTTCCCCATCAAGAACGAGGTCGGTGGTACATGCTCATTTCATTCTAATTCACCCTACTGTGGTGCGTGTTCCACTATAAACAAACTACGCATGCGCATTTTGTCCGGCTTCTACCTCGGGTACTAGGTATAATAGAAAGCTATGGAGAGGAAGGTACAGCCTGGAATATGCTGTAAGTTTTTGGAGTAAAGTGTATTTATTCAGTGAAATAAAAAAAAAATGCTTATTGTAAAGTAATAATTACTTTATTTATATGACACTATTTCATAATGACTGTGTTTACTTGCGCTTTAAATAGGAAAGTGACATATTAAAGCAAAGGTCCATTTTGATGAATTAGTGCCCGGTTTTTAATAAACCTATTAAAAACAAGGGCACTTTAATTAATCAAAATTGCCATTTCACTGTTTTCTTAAAAAACTTACCTTTCAATCCTGGCAGCCGCTCCAGCACTTCCTCCATCCGTCACAAGCTGTCTTCGCGAGTCCAAAATGGACTAATCTGGCTTCCTCCATTCATAGCGTTGCATCAGAACAAGATTCCCCCGGGGGGGGGGGGGGAGCTGTTATTGGAGGAAGCCTGATTCGTCTGCAGAGTCTTCCGACAGCCGGGGGAATTGCTGGAGCGGCATTTAGGATTAAAAGGTATGTTTTTGAAGAAAACAGTGAAATGTCAATTTTGATGAATTAAAGTGCCCTTGTTTTTAATAGGTTTATTAAAAACCGGGCACTAATTCATCAAAATGGACCTTCACTTAAAGGTTATTCTCAAGCCTTTTCTTAGAAGTTTTACTTAGAAGACTCAAATAATTTTTTTTGCTTTGTACAATGATAAACACCAAATGACCTTACCCTGCAGATGTCACCGGTCTTATGAATACATTTATGAAGCTGCATTCACAGCGTTTGAAGCTATACTCCAATGAGTGAACCTACAGTTACATATTAAAGTAGCAGAAACTGCTTATTTTGCCTCTCTCGCCACCTCAGAGGTTTTGAGATCATTCACCCGACACTCGCTAGTTAGCAATGATTGATATGTCCTGCTCTTGCACCTTTGATTGCGTAAGATACAGGGAGCGACATTGCATAAGTATCCTCTTGTGCAGTGTTAAATGATGCGGCACTGTAAGTGGTGATTACAGGCAGACAGGTTCACTACTTGCAAATCTGTCCGTCTGCAATGATGATCAATTATGCCCTAAGTACATGAGTCCCAAAGAATTACATAGGAATTGGTTAAAATGGAGAAGCCATTAGTGAATCTACCACCCAGCAATGTGTGGCATTATGAAGTAGCCAGGTGGGGGCAGTGTAATATTTTCTAATATTTTATATTTTTTTGTTATCCAAAGCACAAATTAATTGTATCATTTAACAAATGTATTTAATGATAATTTGTCCAATACATTTTTTTAATATTAGCTATTTTAGCTTAATATTGGCTACAAATTTTAGCTGTGTGGTCAGTAAAATCAGCCGGGTGTTGTACCCACTAAAAAGGTCCTGGGGAGAACACTGAAATGATATAAAAAGCTAATAAGAGTATTTATATGTAAGCACAGCACACCGTATTGGACTTTATTCCTGCACTGCAAGTGATTAAGTCTAACCCACAAACGGATAATGCCTTCTGTACTCAGCTGTAGTAGAAAACCATTATCTTCTCTTGGCCATAAGGTAAAATATTAAACCTTTTCTTTTTTATCTTTGTAGATAACAAACATCAAAAGGAAAGATAAACTACTAAACTATTTATAGACCTGGGTTTTCTGTTGTCTGCTCCAGACAGTAACAGCACATTAGGGTCTATAGCTGCAAGCCAATAACAATAGACCGTGTCTTAAAGGGACACTCAATCAAAATTAAACTTTCATTAATCAGATAGAGCAGGCAATTTTAAACAACTTTCTAATTTACTTCCATTAACAAAATGTGCACAGTCTTTTTATATTTAAACTTTTTGAGTCACCAGCTCCTACTGAGCATGTGCAAGAATAAGCGTGTATGCATTTGTGAATGGCTGATTGCTGTCACATGGTACGTGTATGCATTTGTGATTGGTTGATGGATGATGTCACATGGGGGAGTGGAAAAAGATATAACTTTTAAAATTGTCAGAAAAAAAATCTACTACTCATTTGAAGTTCAGACTAAGTTCTATTGCATTGTCTTGTTATCTTGCATTTGTTGATTATGCAAATCTACTGTGTTGACTGGTCCTTTAAAGGAACAGTAAAACCTTGTAATCCCAAGACAATTCTGTTGATTTTCAACACATTAGCATATCCATCAAGTCTATTTTTTTTTTGCTTTGTTCCCATGATATTCTGTGTTGAAGAGATACCTAGGTAAGTGTCTGCAGTATTATATGACAGGAAATAGTGCTGCCATTTAGTGCTCTTGCAAATGCATAACATTCTTGCTTAAAGGGCCATGATACCCAAATGTTGAAACACTTGAAAGTGATGCAGTATAGCTGTAAAAAGCTGACTAGAAAATATCACCTGAACATCTCTATGTAAAAAAGAAAGATATTTTACCTCAAAATGTCCTAAGTATTCACACCCCATTGCAAAGGACTTTAAGTAGCAAATCAGTATGTCTGTCCCGGGACTGGCAAGGTAGCGCGCCTCATGCACACTCATGTTATTTCCCTATTCAGTAAAAGGACGTTTACTATGAAATCTCATGAGAGTTAAAGGGACATAAAACCTATTTTTTTTTCCACGTGTCTGCAGCACTATATAGCAGCAGTTTTGCAAAAATGTTATACATTAGTAGGGGCACTAGATGGCAGCACTATTTCCTATTGTGTAGTGCTTCAGGCATGTGCACGCTACCTACCTAGGTATCTCTTCAACAAAGAATAACATGAGAATGAAACACATTTGATAATAGAAGTAAATTGGAAACTTTTTAAAAATTGTGTCCTCTATCTAAATCATGAAAGAAAAGTTTTGGGTTTAATGTTCCTTTAAGTGAAATCTCATGTGATCACAGCAAAAAGATTTAGCATATGAGTATTATGTCCCTTTAACTGCTGCCATGCACCATATAGTGCTTCAGATATGTGAATGCTCCTAAGCTTATGTCCCTGCTTTCCAACAAAAAATACCAAAAAAACAAAGAATATGTATAGCAAATTAGATTTTTTTTATAACTGTATGCTCTATCTGAATCATGAAAGAAAAATGGAATGTTTCATGTCCCTTTAGCATCTTGTTTGCTTTTTTCCCACTAGCCAAACATCACACACATACAGACTTATTTGGAGGAGTCAATCCGTGCTTGAATGTTCAGCTCACTAAGATAGGAACGGTCATAATGTCAGTATAAAATGCATTGTTTTACAGTTGTTTTCTGCTAAATACAACTAGGTAAAGATATGTTGTAGGGTTAGCCTTGAGAAGTCTACCAAGTGCATTTCAAAGTCAAATTTGCATTGCTAAAATTACATAAAAAGGGGGCAAAACAAATAATTAACTTCTATTGCAAAGTTGTTTTACTAATCATACATAATTATCTTATATTAAAATCTGAAGGTGTTTGTCCATTTAAGGAGGAATGGTGATATTTATTTCTTGCAATGTGAACACATAACTTGCCACCCGTGCTTTGTCAAGCATATTGTGATTATGTAGTGACTTCGTCCAGCACAAAGGGCATGTTGTATACCCCGCTATTAGCTTAAACAGCGGGAGCCACAACCAGGGGAAAGGAGGCATCTGCCTTCATATGGTTAGGAAGTACGGATCATGCTTCGTTATCATATGAAGCCAGAACACAGATTGTTACAGAGAAAAATGTTAGGCAGGGGAGAGGGAGGGATGGGTACCTATACTACAGGAATTAATGTTTGGTGGGAGGAGATTTTGAGAATGACACAAATATTACATTTCATGAAGTTTTATGCCTCAGTTTTTAGGATGGCAATTTGCATATACTCCAGAATGTTATGAAGAGTGATCAGATCAATTGCAATTAATTGCAAAGTCCCTCTTTACCAAAAAAATGAACTTAATCTCCCCAAAAAAAAAACATTTCCACTGCATTTCAGCCCTGCCCCAAAAGGACCATCTGATATCCTGTCAGTGATTCTCTCGTTAACACAGGTGTCAGTGTTGACAAGGACAAGGCTGAAGACTACTCAATCATGCTTATTGAGTTAGAATAACAGACTGGAAGCTTTAAAAGTATGATGGTGCTTGAAGATGGCTTCAGGGAGCCCAAGAAAGTCCAGCATGCACCAGGACCATCTCTTAAAAAGTCGATTCAGTTTCGGGATCGGGGCACCACCAGTAGGCAGGTGTGAGTGCATCTTCTCTCCAAGAAAAACATCAGGATCAGACTGATATTCTGCAAAAGGTAAAGGATTGGACTGCTGAGGACTGGGGTCATTTTCTCTGATGAATCCCATTTTCAATTGTTTGGGGCATTTGGAAAAAAAACCTTGTCCGGAGAAGAAAAGATGAACGCTACGATCAGTCCTGGGTCATGCCAACACTAAAGCATCTTGCGACCATTCATGTGTGAGGTTGCTTCTCAGCCAAGGTACAAAAGCATCTTCCAAGAGCAACTTCTCCCAACCATCCAAGAACAGTTTGGTGACGAACAATGCCTTTTCCAGCATGATGGAGCACCTTGCCATAAGGCAAAAGTGATAACTAAGTGGCTTGGGGAACAAAACATAAAACATTTGGGTCCATGGCCAGGAAACTCTCCAGACCTTAATCCCATTGAGAACTTGTGGTCAATACTCAAGAGGCGGGTGAACAACCCCCCCCCCCCATGAATTTTGACAAACGACAAGCATTGATTATGCTTGCTTGTAATTATACTTCAGTATACCATAGTAACATCTGACAAAAAGATCTAAAAACACTGAAGCAGCAGACTTTGTGAAAATGAATACTTGTGTCATTCTCAAAACTTTTTGCCAGGACTGTAATAACATAAAAGTATCATACAGATACCGGTGTAAAAACAATTACAATTAGAAAACAATTAGCACTGTCAGAGTATGAGGAATAGGACACAAAAAGTATCAACGTATCAAATCATCATGTACTAATGTTTCAAAAAGAAGAAAGCAAAGTGATCAAAGAGTATAAAGGACTATGAGGCCCATTGTGAGTCACCCTGTGACCAATAATAAGATCCCTGTCTCATTAACTACTATGATTTCGTGTGCTCCACGAACAGTGGGAAATCAATGGGCTTTACAGTATGGTCTGTCGCTGGGTGACTATTCACAATAATTATTAAGCGTTCGCTTGTCTGAGTATGAGGGATTTAATTTTGGATATGTACTAGTTTAAATTAATGACCTATAGGAGGGTTTTTACTTTATTATGAATTTTTAAGAGTTGGGCTTTGCTCTTGAATTTTTTACTTTTGCTCCTTTTATGGATCTTATTCCATTTTCTTACCTAACTTAATTGGCTATACGTTAGACTGAGGTGTGTGTGAGGTGGGAGTGGTTTTATAGCGCTCTTGGGCTTTGGAACTCTTTGCCTCCCCCAAGTGGTAGAGAAGGGTAATTCCAATGAGTAATGGATTGTGGACTCTCACCACCTGTATGAATGAAATTAAATTCAAAGCCAAAAATGCTTGACAAGGCAGTATGCTAACCATCTTTACTGTTATTGTAGTCATACCAAGACACAGGAATGCCCAGATAGCATGGTTTAAAAGTGGAAATATTTGCAAAAAATGAATATTCCTTTGCAGAATAAACTAACTTTTTTCTGTGGCTCTGTGGGAGTTTTCTTTGATGGTGAATAAATGTAAAAAATAAAGTATCATGTTTATCTGCAGCTCCTTTCATACAAATAATAGAAAAATGTCCTTTTAGGTTCAGTAATTAAAATAAAAAGGAATGTTGTCAAGTTTATGAAATAGCACTAATAAACAGCTTTAAAGGGGCAGATTTTTATATAAACTGTTTGGTTATGCGTAATGAAACAACTTTGCAATATATTTTCATTACTCATTTTGCCACCTTTTCATGTAATTTTGCTCTGAAAACATGTGTGCGCACAAATGGTTTGATGGTTAAAAGCTAACTGGTTCATAATGACAACTCCCAAAGCTATACTGAAGCACTGTAACATCCCGCAAGCATAAAACAAAAAAAGTGACTTTCTAGAAACAAAAGCTATAACACTTGTGAAATCCCTTTAATTTGTTCCCAATGATCCATTTTACCTGCTGGAGTGTATTAATAATTACATTGTTTACAAGTATTTCCTTTACTCTTATATTGGCATTTGAAATAGTTAATTTGGCCTGTGGTATCCCCACCTATTCTGAAAGTTTCTAGCCTTTGGTCCAAGCTATAGATAAGCTGTGTAAACACAGCCAGCAGACTAAATTACACTTTCAGTTGGGTATAGAAGAGATAATAAAATGTTAATTTTCCATTGTTCTCTCCAAGTATTCGTCTTTGCTTTACAGACAGATATAAGATAAAGAAGCATGTATATGTACACAATGTGATAAACTAATGACTGAGATCTGATTATAACCACAAGCTCAGGCCATTTTATTAGGTTGAGGCTTCAAAACACAAAATCTGCTTTTTTAGATTTGTGTATATTAAAAAGCTAATTCTCATACATTTTATACTTGGTAAAAAAAAAAGTAATTGGAAACATATTAAGGGAAAAACTATTTTACAGTATACTGTCCCTTTAAAGTAAATGTCAACTTTTATGCTAAAGTGCCCGTTTTAAAAAAAAAAACTATTAAAAACAGGGGCGCTTTCATTCATGAAAGTTTACATTGCACCGGATTTTACAAATACTTTCCTTCTTCTCCTGAAATGCCGGATCGCCGATCCCACGTCTTCAGGTCCTCTGTACTTTGTCAGCAATGACGAAACCTTCTCTCTCCAATCACGGCTTCCCCCCCAGGAGCGTCCATCTGGTGAGGCCACGCCATGATTGGCGATCCGGCGTTTCAGGAGAAGAAGGTACTTGTAAAATTCTGGTGCAATGTAAACTTTTATGAATGAAAGTGCCCCTGTTTTTAATAGTTTTTTTTTTTTTTTTTTAAACGGGCACTTTATCATGAAATTTGACATTCACTTGAATTTTGTTTTAATAAATGAATTAAAAAGCACAAAATATTCTAAGTATAACAAAAAGGAAAGTAATAATAACAGGCTAGACTTGCAAACAACCTCATTATTGGTTAGCACACAACTTGTGAAAACATGGCTGCCTTTCAACATAGCCCTTGTGAGCTAATATAAACACACTAGATATTTATGGAGAATGACTAGGTTGTGTTTTGCTTTTCGTGCAACGTCCCATAGTCATTAATCATTTAACATAATGCAGTTTAACCACTTTAGGGGCTTTCAAAACATTACAATGCCAGTAATGGACACCTATTAGGGCTAAGAACAAGGCCTAAATCTCAGAATGTTCACATTTTAATGCACTTTCAATAGACTATAATTAACCCAAGAGATTGGTATGGCTTATAAAGCTTAAGAACCACGGATGATCATTAGCACTAAAAGGAGAGAAAGTCATTAAAAAAATGTACATACAAATATTTACCTTCGCTTTAACACTCTGTTATGTCTGACTCACGCACAATATAATCATTAACCCTTATTCTGCACTGTAGGAAAATTTGTCTAATTTAGATGCAACTATATGAGTAAAGTATCCGAATAATTCGGTAGCGGACCTACTCAACAGAGGGAGCAGGTGCAAGATTTTTTTGGGGCCCCCAAAGGTAACTCAGTAGAAAGGAAAATTATGAATCTATATTCTGCTCTGTATAATGATTATGAGGATAGATAGAAAAATAGATAGAAAGAGATAGACAAATAGATAGAAAGAGATAGACAAACAGACTGATAGATGATAGACAGAACTACAACTTGCACTAATAAAAGGCTCCCCCGCATTAGGATTGTAAACATTCTGCACACAACTATGTATAGACTGGCTGTTATGGGCCCCTCCAGTTCTTGGGCCCTTATGCCCTTGCACCTGCTGCACCAATGGTAGTTGTACCCCTGTTTTTTATGGAACGTATCAGAAGCCTCCATACACCAACTGTAAATCTGTATGTTCTTCACAAAATCCAAATATCCCTCTGACTCGATTGCTTTTTTTTAAACTTAGAATATGTACCACGCTCGCCCATACATAAAACACTTGTAAGATTATACACTTCTATATGAAACGCAGACGATATTAAAACAAGACCTTATGCCTCTATTTTGGGTAAATTCGGTGAATAACATTTTTTTGTGTAAAAGAGCAACTTAAACAGCTTGTGAGACAAAAACAAGTGTGACAATGACTGAGCCATTTGCATAAACTTAGTCATTAGGTAGAACAGCTTCTTTCTACTTTGTTATGGTCCTCCAACATTTTATTGTTCTTTACTTTTTTATTTAATTTTTTATTTTAGAACTTCGCAACAATAAAACAGAATCAGTTTTTTTGACCTTTAGTAGATGTGGCCCCTGGGGTACTTGGCAAACAGACAAGCGGTTATTCAAGGGCTTTATCTGCCCTGATGTAGCTTCAGCTAAGGCTGATCATCCCACCTAGGATTTAGGGCCACACTACAGACACTGCATCATGTGTGAAAGAGCATTGCACTGTAAAATTTAATCACTTTTATGTGTTTCCAATAGTCCAATTCACCTGCTATATTAAGTTGTTTACAAGTAGAATCTTTAACTTTAATTTGTCATTATAAATGACTGATTTTGCCCTTTAAACCACCACCTATACTAACAAAGTCAATGCTGTCAATTCTATAGAAAAGCAATGTTAAGAAGAAGCAGTAGAAATCAACCTTACAGTAGGGGTGGAAGAGAGAGTCCTGCACATTTGATAGAATGTTCATGCAGCTGCAGAAATAGGGTTGCATGCAGATTGTATAACTTTGCATTTTAAACTATTTTAGGAACCTTGTTTAATCAATAGACCTAACGATTGTGCATATTTCAAGCTTTGCATCAAACACTACATGTGTGCGTATAAAATCAACCAATCAATCAATAAATAAATGAATTCTCAATATTCTATATCCTTAAATAAACTCATGTTGTCTTGGACTAAAGCCATCAGACCTATTACTCGCAGACACCATATGGATACTATGGCTTGGAATACTTCCATGCTCCTTTCCCCTGGCAATACTTAGACTGTGATAATCCAACTACAGCTTTCACTGCCTGGAACATACACTGCAATAAAGTATAGAATATATTGTTTGCATTTTTGGTTCATCTTTAATGTCTGATTTAAAGTGACAGCAAGGTAAAAATGAACTCTTTCTAAATTAATATGTGTGCCATTTAAAACGAAAATGCCAGCATTGTTTGCAACAATATATAACATTGCTAGAAACATCGTTGCCAACAATGATGTCATATAGAGTAGTGTAGACACGTGCACACACCTGGCCTACCTAGGTTTACAAGAATGGATACCAAGAGAAGAAATGTAACTAAATAAGTCATGAAAGTAAAACCCCCTCAAACCTGAAAGTTTGCATAAAGAATTGGCCAGAGGAAACAGTTGCACTAAACTACCCTATTAACCACTAAATTGCCACACACCCACGCCGCAAAATACCTCTCTACACTAACACCCCCCCACCAGCATTTAAACCCCCTAACCAGCCAACCTAACCCCCTAAGTTACAAATAAAAAAAAACAACTAACATTACATGGGGGGGAAAAAACCTAAAACAAAAAAAATATTCTGGGTAGGGTTTTGTTTTTTTAGGACAATTTTTTAAATAATTTTTGTTGGGGTGGAGGGTTTTTTTTTTGGTAATATTTGTTTTTTCCATAATGGTAGGTTTTTTATTTTCTGTAATGGTAACTTTTCATATTTTTTTTAGTTTTTTTGGCAACTTATGGGGTGTTAGGTTAGGGAGGGTTAGCTGGTTAGGAGGGTTAGATGTTAGCGGGTATTTTGCAATGGGGGTTGTTGCAGTTTAGAGGTTAATAATGTAGAGGAGTATTTTGTGATGGGGTTGTTGTGGTTTAGGGGTTAATATTGTAGAGGAGTATTTTGCAATGGGGGTTGTGGCGGTTTAGGGGTTTATAGTGAACTGGGGTACTTTGCGGTGGGCTATGTGGCGGTCTAGGGGTTAATAGTGTTGAGAGGTAGTTTGCGATGTGGGCGTTTGATGGTTTAGGGGTTATTAGTGAAGTGAGGTACTTTGCAGTGGGCTATGTGGTGATTTGGGGGTTATTAAAGTAGGGGATTATGGTGATTCGGGTTAGAGTGCGAGTATGAGTGTTAGGTTATTTCTGTTTTTCTCGCTTTATTTAAGTCTATGGGGGAACAAGTTAACGTGGTCACGATATTCTAACTTCGGAAGTCTAGCGGAGTTAGCATGTGAGCTGGAGTAATAAATAGTGCTCCACTCGTAATCTACCACATATTTTGTATGCAGATCTTTTGAAATGCAGTGATTCATTTCTGGCGCATAAATTAAAAATGATTAAATGTCCCTTTAAAGCAGTGTGCACTTTTAATATTTCCAAGAACAAAGTAATCTGGCTAACTGTAAATCGCTGGGACATGAAAAAGGAACAATAATAATAAAGAGATCAGTAATTAAAAAGTATGCGTTACAGCTCCGATAACCAATGAAAGAGAGAGCGCCATGCAGCTGGTAGAGCAGAAAACACACTTCACAGAGAAACAATTGGCGGATGTGCATGCCAGGCAAGCTGGGCTTTCTCCAATAGTCCTACGGGAGAAATGATTTAAAAAACAATTTTTATCAAATGAGTTGTGACTGATCCTTGAAGAAATAAGAAGACTTTGATTACAAAGTCCTTGGGGCAGAGACTCAGATTTGTATTCCGTTTGTTCTCTTTATTTTAAATGCATTTACACTCTTTGTATTTGTACCATTAAAGCTGTCAAGTGCTGTGTATCTGGACAGCAACATAAAAAAAACTAAACAGATTTTTGAAAAAGGATCATTTCTTATATATATATTTTACTGCAACAGTACTCTATGTGCATGCGCGTTGTCACATTACTGATCACTGGTACCTGAATTAACAAAATAACTCTTATTACTGATTCTGAACACTGTCCTGTGCAAAATAATAGGAGTAAGACAATTAGTGGTCTTTTGATGTAATCTTTGATTGGACCAATAGACCAGTCTGCTACACGCATAGACATTTTTTAAAAAAACAGAATTTATGCTTACCTGATAAATTACTTTCTCCAACGGTGTGTCCGGTCCACGGCGTCATCCTTACTTGTGGGAATATCTCTTCCCCAACAGGAAATGGCAAAGAGTCCCAGCAAAGCTGTCCATATAGTCCCTCCTAGGCTCCGCTCACCCCAGTCATTCGACCGACGGACAGGAGGAAAAAAACAGGAGAAACTATAGGGTGCCGTGGTGACTGTAGTTAGAGAAAATAATTCATCAAACCTGATTAAAAAACCAGGGCGGGCCGTGGACCGGACACACCGTTGGAGAAAGTAATTTATCAGGTAAGCATAAATTCTGTTTTCTCCAACATTGGTGTGTCCGGTCCACGGCGTCATCCTTACTTGTGGGAACCAATACCAAAGCTTTAGGACACGGATGAAGCAAGGGAGCAAATCAGGTTACCTAAACAGAAGGCACCACGGCTTGCAAAACCTTTCTCCCAAAAATAGCCTCTGAAGAAGCAAAAGTATCAAATTTGTAAAATTTGGCAAAAGTGTGCAGTAAAGACCAAGTCGCTGCCTTACATATCTGATCAACAGAAGCCTCGTTCTTGAAGGCCCATGTGGAAGCCACAGCCCTAGTGGAGTGAGCTGTGATTCTTTCTGGAGGCTGCCGTCCGGCAGTCTCGTAAGCCAATCGGATGATGCTTTTAAGCCACAAGGAAAGAGAGGTAGAAGTCGCTTTTTGACCTCTCCTTTTACCAGAATAGACGACTAACAGAGAAGAAGTTTGTCTGAACTCTTTTGTAGCTTCTAAATAGAATTTTAGAGCACGGACTACGTCTAAATTGTGTAACAAACGTTCCTTCTTTGAAACTGGATTCGGACACAAAGAAGGAACAACTATTTCCTGGTTAATATTTTTGTTAGAAACAACCTTTGGAAGAAAACCAGGCTTAGTACGCAAAACAACCTTATCTGCATGGAACACTAGATAGGGCGGAGAACACTGCAGAGCAGATAACTCAGAAACTCTTCTAGCAGAAGAAATAGCAACCAAAAACAAAACTTTCCAAGATAACAACTTAATATCTATGGAATGTAGAGGTTCAAACGGAACCCCTTGAAGAACTGAAAGAACTAGATTTAAACTCCAGGGAGGAGTCAAAGGTCTGTAAACAGGCTTGATCCTAACCAGAGCCTGAACAAATGCTTGAACATCTGGCACAGCTGCCAGTCGTTTGTGTAATAAGACAGATAAAGCAGAAATCTGTCCCTTTAGAGAACTCGCTGATAATCCTTTATCCAAACCCTCTTGTAGAAAGGAAAGGATCTTAGGGATTTTGATCTTATTCCATAAGAATCCCTTGGATTCACACCAGCAGATATATCTTTTCCATATCTTATGGTACATTTTTCTAGTTACCGGTTTTCTGGCTTGAACTAGAGTATCTATCACCGAATCTGAAAACCCACGCTTTGATAGAATCAAGCGTTCAATTTCCAAGCCGTCAGCTGGAGGGAGACCAGATTTGGATGTTCAAATGGACCCTGTACAAGAAGATCCTGTCTCAAAGGTAGTTTCCATGGTGGCACCGATGACATATTCACCAGGTCTGCATACCAAGTCCTGCATGGCCACGCAGGAGCTATCAAGATCACCGAGGCCCTCTCCTGTTTGATCCTGGCTACCAGCCTGGGAATGAGAGGAAACGGTGGAAACACATAGGCTAGGTTGAAGGTCCAAGGCGCTACTAGTGCATCCACTAGAGTCGCCTTGGGATCCCTGGATCTGGACCCGTAGCAAGGAACCTTGAAGTTCTGACGAGATGCCATCAGATCCATATCTGGAATGCCCCATAATTGAGTCAACTGGGCAAAGATCTCCGGGTGGAGTTCCCACTCCCCCGGATGGAATGTCTGACGACTCAGATAATCCGCCTCCCAGTTTTCCACACCTGGGATGTGGATCGCAGATAGGTGGCAGGAGTGATCCTCTGCCCATTTTATTATTTTGGTCACTTCTTTCATCGCCAGGGAACTCCTTGTTCCCCCCTGATGATTGATATAAGCAACAGTCGTCATGTTGTCTGATTGGAATCTTATGCCACATACTCTTAACCATCTCCGTGGAGATGTTGCCTGTGCAACGGCAAAGAGAATGACTGGGGTGGGCGAAGCCTAGGAGGGACTATATGGACAGCTTTGCTGGGACTCTTTGCCATTTCCTGTTGGGGAAGAGATATTCCCACAAGTAAGGATGACGCCGTGGACCGGACACACCAATGTTGGAGGAGAGAGAAAGAGAGAGAGAAAGAGAGAGAGAAAAAGAGAGAGAAAAAGAGAGAAAGAGAAAGAGAGAAAGAGAAAAAGAAAGAGAGAAAGAGAGAAAGAGAGAAAGAAAGAGAGAGAAAGAGAGAAAGAGAAAGAGAGAAAGAGAGAGAGAAAAAGAGAGAAAGAGAAAGAGAGAAAGAGAAAAAGAAAGAGAGAAAGAGAGAAAGAAAGAGAGAGAAAGAGAGAAAGAGAAAGAGAGAAAGAGAGAGAGAGAGAGAGAGAGAGAGATGCTTTGCTGCACCCAGGGCATTGGATCATTTGTTTGCTTGGAGAGCAATCCTCTACTGATTTATATATATATATATATATATATATATATATATATATATATATATATATATATATATATATATATATATATATATATATATATATATAAATAAAACGCACAAGTTTTTTAATGTGTCAAATGAGTTTGACGTTTCGGGAGATCTTCCCCTTCTTCAGAAACGTCAATAAACTCATTTGACAATTTTTAAAAATCCTGCTATTGACTCCACTGTTGCTTGCTGTAGCATTGGTGGGGAGGATGACTATTTGTCAAAAGCACAAATATGAGAGAGAGAGAGAGAGAGAGAGAGAGAGAGAGAGAGAGAGAGAGAGAGAGAGAGAGAGAGAGAGAGAGAGAGATATATATATATATATATATATATATATACTGTATACACACACACATACATATACATACAGAGTTTGACAAATTTAGGACCCTAGGAGTCGCTGGCTCCTAGAATTTTAGCCCTGGCTCCTTAAATTTGGAGTTATTCTACATATATCTATATATAAATACCACTGTCTGGCTCCTAAAAGTATGTCATGTCTGGCTCTACAATCAGTAATAAAGTACGCACACAATTTAGTCATATCGCCAAAAATTGCTGCTATCTTGTTGTATATTACTTCAGAGATTTTCAGACCGAGCATAGCTCTTTGCCCTTCCTAGCAGTTAAGCAGGCAGAGAGAATGACTGGGGGGTGAATATCCCACAAGTAAGGATGAATCCGTGGACTCGATACATCTTACAAGAGAAAATAGGGTCGCGAAGGTGTGTGGTATCGTTGTACTGGGTCTTGGGGAAAAGAGTTTGAAGAACCCTGCTCTAAATGAGCATAACTTTGTAACTTAACAGATATAAGCAGTTTTGAAAGACTATAAAAAACATAATTTATGCTTACCTGATAAATTCCTTTCTTCTGTTGTGTGATCAGTCCACGGGTCATCATTACTTCTGGGATATTATCTGCTCCCCTACAGGAAGTGCAAGAGGATTCACCCAGCAGAGTTGCTATATAGCTCCTCCCCTCTACGTCACCTCCAGTCATTCGACCAAAGACCAACGAGAAAGGAGAAACCAAGGGTGTAGTGGTGACTGAATTATAATTTAAAAAATATGTACCTGCCTTAAAAAACAGGGCGGGCCGTGGACTGATCACACAACAGAAGAAAGGAATTTATCAGGTAAGCATAAATTATGTTTTCTTCTGTTATGTGTGATCAGTCCACGGGTCATCATTACTTCTGGGATACCAATACCAAAGCAAAAGTACACGGATGACGGGAGGGATAGGCAGGCTCATTATACAGAAGGAACCACTGCCTGAAGAACCTTTCTCCCAAAAATAGCCTCCGAAGAAGCAAAAGTGTCAAATTTGGAAAATGTGGAAAAAGTATGAAGCGAAGACCAAGTTGCAGCCTTGCAAATCTGTTCAACAGAGGCCTCATTCTTAAAGGCCCAAGTGGAAGCCACAGCTCTAGTGGAATGAGCTGTAATTCTTTCAGGAGGCTGCTGTCCAGCAGTCTCATAGGCTAAACGTATTATGCTACGAAGCCAAAAAGAGAGAGAGGTAGCAGAAGCTTTTTGACCTCTCCTCTGTCCAGAATAAACGACAAACAGGGAAGAAGTTTGGCGAAAATCTTTAGTTGCCTGCAAGTAGAACTTGAGGGCACGAACTACATCCAGATTGTGTAGAAGACGTTCCTTCTTTGAAGAAGGATTTGGACACAAGGATGGAACAACAATCTCTTGATTGATATTCCTGTTAGTGACTACCTTAGGTAAGAACCCAGGCTTAGTACGCAGAACTACCTTGTCTGAGTGAAAGATCAGATAAGGAGAATCACAATGTAGGGCTGATAACTCAGAGACTCTTCGAGCCGAGGAAATAGCCATTAAAAATAGAACTTTCCAAGATAACAATTTTATATCAATGGAATGAAGGGGTTCAAACGGAACACCCTGTAAAACGTTAAGAACTAAGTTTAAACTCCATGGCGGAGCAACAGTTTTAAACACAGGCTTGATCCTAGTTAAAGCCTGACAAAAGGCCTGGATGTCTGAATTTTCTGACAGACGCCTGTGTAACAAGATGGACAGAGCTGAGATCTGTCCCTTTAATGAGCTAGCCGATAAACCCTTTTCTAAACCTTCTTGTAGAAAAGACAATATCCTAGGAATCCTAACCTTACTCCAGGAGTAATCTTTGGATTCACACCAGTATAGGTATTTACGCCATATTTTATGGTAAATCTTTCTGGTAACAGGCTTCCTAGCCTGTATCAGGGTATCAATAACCGACTCAGAAAAACCACGTTTTGATAACATCAAGCGTTCAATTTCCAAGCAGTCAGCTTCAGAGAAGTTAGACTTTGATGTTTGAATGGACCCTGAATCAGAAGGTCCTGTCTTAGAGGTAGAGACCAAGGCGGACAGGATGACATGTCCACTAGATCTGCATACCAAGTCCTGCGCGGCCATGCAGGCGCTATTAGAATCACTGATGCTCTCTCCTGTTTGATTTTGGCAATCAATCGAGGAAGCAGTGGGAAGGGTGGAAACACATAAGCCATCCTGAAGTTCCAAGGTGCTGTCAAAGCATCTATCAGAACCGCTCCCGGATCCCTGGATCTGGATCCGTAGTGAGGAAGTTTGGCGTTCTGGCGAGACGCCATGAGATCTATCTCTGGTTTGCCCCAACGTTGAAGTATTTGGGCAAAGACCTCCGGATGAAGTTCCCACTCCCCCGGATGAAGAGTCTGGCGACTCAAGAAATCCGCCTCCCAGTTCTCCACTCCCGGGATGTGGATTGCTGACAGGTGGCAAGAGTGAGACTCTGCCCAGCGAATTATCTTTGATACTTCTATCATTGCTAGGGAGCTTCTTGTCCCTCCTTGATGGTTGATGTAAGCTACAGTCGTGATGTTGTCCGACTGAAACCTGATGAACCCCCGAGTCTTTAACTGGGGCCAAGCTAGAAGGGCATTGAGAACTGCTCTCAATTCCAGATGTTTATTGGCAGGAGACTTTCCTCCTGACTCCATTGTCCCTGAGCCTTCAGAGAATTCCAGACAGCGCCCCAACCTAGAAGGCTGGCGTCTGTTGTTACAATTGTCCAGTCCGGCCTGCTGAACGGCATCCCCCTGGACAGATGTGGCCGAGAAAGCCACCATAGAAGAGAGTTTCTGGTCTCTTGATCCAGATTCAGAGTGGGGGACAAATCTGAGTAATCCCCATTCCACTGACTCAGCATGCACAATTGCAGCGGTCTGAGATGTAGGCGTGCAAAGGGAACTATGTCCATTGCTGCTACCATTAAGCCGATCACCTCCATGCATTGAGCTACTGACGGGAGTTGAATGGAATGAAGGACACGGCATGCATTTAGAAGCTTTGTTAATCTGTCTTCTGTCAGATAAATCTTCATTTCTACAGAATCTATAAGAGTCCCCAAGAATGGAACTCTTGTGAGAGGAAAGAGAGAACTCTTCTTTTCGTTCACTTTCCATCCATGCGACCTTAGAAATGCCAGAACTAACTCTGTATGAGACTTGGCAGTTTGAAAGCTTGAAGCTTGTATCAGAATGTCGTCTAGGTACGGAGCTACCGAAATTCCTCGCGGTCTTAGTACCGCCAGAAGGGCACCCAGAACCTTTGTAAAGATTCTTGGAGCCGTAGCCAATCCGAATGGAAGGGCTACAAACTGGTAATGCCTGTTTAAGAAGGCAAACCTTAGATACCGGTAATGATCCTTGTGAATCGGTATGTGAAGGTAAGCATCCTTTAAATCCACTGTGGTCATGTACTGACCCTCTTGGATCATGGGTAAGATTGTCCGAATAGTTTCCATTTTGAACGATGGAACTCTTAGGAATTTGTTTAGGATCTTTAAATCCAAGATTGGCCTGAAAGTTCCCTCTTTTTTGGGAACCACAAACAGGTTTGAGTAAAACCCTTGTCCTTGTTCCGACCGCGGAACCGGATGGATCACTCCCATTAATAATAGATCTTGTACACAGCGTAGAAACGCGTCCTTCTTTATTTGGTTTGTTGACAACCTTGACAGATGAAATCTCCCTCTTGGGGGAGAGAATTTGAAGTCTAGAAGGTATCCCTGAGATATGATCTCTAGCGCCCAGGGATCCTGGACATCTCTTGCCCAAGCCTGGGCGAAGAGAGAGAGTCTGCCCCCCACTAGATCCGGTCCCGGATCGGGGGCCCTCGGTTCATGCTGTCTTTGGGGCAGCAGCAGGTTTACTGGCCTGCTTGCCCTTGTTCCAGGACTGGTTAGGCTTCCAGCCTTGTCTGTAACGAGCAACAGCTCCTCCCTGTTTTGGTGCAGTGGAAGTTGGCGCTGCTCCTGCTTTGAAATTCCGAAAGGGACGAAAATTAGACTGTCTAGCCTTAGCTTTGGCTTTGTCTTGAGGTAGAGCGTGGCCCTTACCTCCTGTAATGTCAGCAATAATTTCTTTCAAACCGGGCCCAAATAAAGTTTGCCCCTTGAAAGGTATATTAAGTAATTTGGACTTAGAAGTTACATCAGCCGACCAGGATTTTAGCCACAGCGCCCTGCGTGCCTGAATGGCGAATCCTGAATTCTTAGCCGTAAGTTTGGTTAAATGTACTACGGCCTCCGAAATGAAAGAATTAGCTAGTTTAAGGACTCTAAGCCTGTCCGTAATGTCGTCCAGCGTAGCTGAACTAAGGTTCTCTTCCAGAGACTCAATCCAAAATGCTGCCGCAGCCGTGATCGGCGCGATGCATGCAAGGGGTTGTAATATAAAACCTTGTTGAACAAACATTTTCTTAAGGTAACCCTCTAATTTTTTATCCATAGGATCTGAAAAAGCACAGCTATCCTCCACCGGGATAGTGGTACGCTTAGCTAAAGTAGAAACTGCTCCCTCCACCTTAGGGACCGTTTGCCATAAGTCCCGTGTGGTGGCGTCTATTGGAAACATCTTTCTAAATATTGGAGGGGGTGAGAACGGCACACCGGGTCTATCCCACTCCTTAGTAACAATTTCAGTTAATCTCTTAGGTATAGGAAAAACGTCAGTACTCGCCGGTACCGCAAAGTATTTATCCAACCTACACATTTTCTCTGGTATTGCAACAGCGTTACAATCGTTGAGAGCTGCTAAGACCTCTCCTAGTAATACACGGAGGTTTTCCAATTTAAATTTAAAATTTGAAATATCTGAATCCAATCTGTTTGGATCAGAACCGTCACCTACAGAATGAAGCTCTCCGTCCTCATGCTCTGCAAGCTGTGACGCAGTATCAGACATGGCCCTAGAATTATCAGCGCACTCTGTTCTCACCCCAGAGTGATCACGCTTGCCTCTTAGTTCTGGTAATTTAGCCAAAACTTCAGTCATAACAGTAGCCATATCTTGTAATGTTATCTGTAATGGCTGCCCAGATGTACTAGGCGCCATAATATCACGCACCTCCCGGGCGGGAGATGCAGGTACTGACACGTGAGGCGAGTTAGTCGGCATAACTCTCCCCTCGCTGTTTGGTGAAATTTGTTCAATTTGTACAGATTGGCTTTTATTTAAGGTAGCATCAATACAGTTAGTACATAAATTTCTATTGGGCTCCACCTTGGCATTGGAACAAATGACACAGGTATCTTCCTCTGAATCAGACATGTTTAACACACTAGCAATAAACATGCAACTCGGTTACAATTTTATTTAATAAAAACGTACTGTGCCTCAAGAAGCACTAAACGATTAAATGACAGTTGAAAAAATGAACTGAAAAAAACAGTTATAGCATCACTCTTAACAAACAACACAACTTTTTAGCAAAGGTTTGTTCCCATTAGTAAAATAACACTAATTAAATTTTAAACATAAAAATTACAGAGCAACGTTTTAAAACACAGTCACTATATAAATCTCACAGCTCTGCTGAGAGAATCTACTTCCCTTCAAAGAAGTTTGAAGACCCCTGAGTTCTGTTAGAGATGAACCGGATCATGCAGAAAATATAAGTGTAACTGACTGGAAATTTTTGATGCGTAGCAAAGAGCGCCAAAAACGGCCCCTCCCCCTCACACACAGCAGTGAGAGAGAAACGAAACTGTCATAATCAAAACAAGCAAACTGCCAAGTGGAAAAATAATGCCCAAATATTTATTCACTCAGTACCTCAGAAATGCAAACGATTCTACATTCCAGCAAAAACGTTTAACATGAATTAAATACCTATTAAAAGGTTTAATGTATTTTTACAGAGTAATTCCGGTGAAATACCATCCCCAGAACACTGAAGTGTAGAGTATACATACATGTCATTATAACGGTATAGCAGGATTTTCTCATCAATTCCATTCAGAAAATAAAAACTGCTACATACCTCAATGCAGATTCAACTGCCCGCTGTCCCCTGATCTGAAGCTTTTACCTCCCTCAGATGGCCGAGAAACAGCAATATGATCTTAACTACTCCGGTTAAAATCATAAGAAAAACTCTGGTAGATTCTTCTTCAAACTCTGCCAGAGAAGTAATAACACGCTCCGGTGCTATTGTAAAATAACAAACTTTTGATTGAAGTTATAAAAACTAAGTATAATCACCATAGTCCTCTCACACCTCCTATCTAGTCTTTGGGTGCAAGAGAATGACTGGAGGTGACGTAGAGGGGAGGAGCTATATAGCAACTCTGCTGGGTGAATCCTCTTGCACTTCCTGTAGGGGAGCAGATAATATCCCAGAAGTAATGATGACCCGTGGACTGATCACACATAACAGAAGAAATCCGGTTAAATATAGGCATGAACATAATGTCAGGTGTCTTCTGGGAAGCCTTATAACTTATTACACCTGTAAAGACACACATTTTCAACATAATTGAAATCACAGATCCCACTGCTAGGAACTGAAAAGGTTTCTCTTGCTGAAGATTAATTTCCCACACTACCTAAAACAGGAAGTGACATAAACAAGCTTCAGGATAGTGAACACAGTAGGATGTGGGAGGGCGACCGTTAGAGCAGCCTCACCAAGAATTCATTACTACTTTAGCATAACCATTTTATTTTACAATAATATGTATAGGACACTGGCTAAATGCCCTTCATCCCTGCCTTCACTGCTGTCCGGTCGTTATTTTATTTGCATAAAATATTAACATTCTATATGGGTATGAAAAATAAAGATTATGATTAAAAAAAAAAAAAGAGAGAGTGGCAGAAATTATTTTTATTTTTGGGGAGCTTTATAAATGGTGGGGCAGAGGCTATGCTGCCCATTTGGATGAGCCTCCACTGTACTAGACACCTAACATCCATACTAATAAATGGTAACTCAGAGCAGAAGAGGTTTAGCTGTGGGGCATGTCTATGGCGTGAAGCTGGCAGAAGGCACACGTTTGTTCGCAGCAAAGGGGGCAAGTTATAAAAATGGTGTTTTACATTACATTTGTTTTTTGATATCTATGTATTTCAATTGTTAATTAAATTGGCTGCACTACATATGTGGTTAGCTGTATATTTATTTACCAACTGACTGCCTAGTGTGGGGTCAATAAAGATTTCACAGTAGTCTCAGGTTATGGAATGTTTGCTATGTGCCAGTATGGAAAACACACAATTATTTAGTCTGCAGTTCTTGAAGTCTGGCCACATAATAACTGTTATGGAACTTTACTCCAGTGATGATAGAGTATTCAGAACTTCTAAAAACACCACTTTTATTCAATACTCATTTAAAATTAAAGGGATACTAAACTTATTCAACATTAAATTGTTTACTTAAAGTACTTAAAACATTGCAATAGTGCATTCATTTTTTTATTTTGCTTTTTTGCTGTAAAATACCTTCACTAAAAAGTGTGCTTATTTTGCTACCCCAGAGAGGTTGGAGTACTTGCAATATACTTAAAGGGACATATTACTTACAATTTTTAATCATGTATATAAAAAGGAAAGCAATGAAATACATTTTTAAAATATTTTTGTGTGAAAAAGTAAAAGCTGTTTTATTCAGCACAGGAACAATTAATAAACATAAAAATGAATGGATGAGCAAGGTAAAGTAGACAATGTATGCCGCCAGTGGTTAATTTTTGGGGACTATTAAACAGTCCAAACACTCTCTGCACAGTTCTCAGTGGTAATATGATCACAGTCCAATATACTCTTCAATAGTAGGATTCATCAAACACAGGCATATTCATATATCAATGCATCAGTAATAGATCATAGTACTCACATATACAGTACCTGGCTACCTCTGTCTGACCGCAAACTCCTCTGGTAAAAGCGTGTCAGAACTCAGAACGCAGCCCGGGCAACAGAGTCAAACTACTGAGCTAAGAAGGGTATTCATTCACCCACTTTAATGTGTTGTCTTTGTCACAAAGTTCTTGCCGGAAAAGGACAGGAAAGAGGTTGTTTGTACCAAACGGACTCCAGCGGCGATATATGCCTGTTTCTCCAAGAATCTGCCCATATTAATGGGAAATAAGAAGTTGAGAAAACAAGTGGAAAAGGGATATTCCTTTTTCTGCAAAACGTAATGCCACACTAGGGAATATACTATCCCCTAGTCTCCTAAAAAGCAAATCTCCTGGGAGTTCCTGGCTGCAGTGCCTATAGATGTGGGAGAAATACATGTATATCATGTGACCACATACAGGTCTCTAAGTCATTTACATTACACCAGACAGGGGAAGAATTCCCTACTAAGGGATGTGTAAATTGTAAGAGTGTGTATGTCATTTATTTGATTAAATGCATCCAGTGTAAGAGGGTATACATTGGCAGAACCACTAGAGAGGTGGGTACCCAAATTCGGGAACACCTGTCTTACATTTCAGGGGAGAGACCATGCTCAGCACTCTCCAGACACTTTCTGGAGTTTCATCATAAGAATGTGGATACATACAAATGGAAAGCTATTGAACAGTTACTATGTCGACAAGAAGCTTATTGGATATTCAGGCTGAATAGCCTGGTTACAGTAGGCTTCAATTCAGAACACAATATCATTAATTTTTGGCAAAGGTATGTCCTCTCTCTCGAGGGCCTACCTCTTCTTTTACAATTATACATAGAAGCTCTCACATACGGTCACATATTCTCTAAAATTGTGCCCTATGTTAGATGATAAACCGCTATTTATGGTGTTTAGTTGTAATAGTTCTATGATGTAACTCCTAATGCCGTATCTGATGCCATTGTCACAATTCATGATGAATTTATATCAGTTTATGCAATAACTAGGTTTAGTAAATGCAATAAGTTATTATCTAAATTCGATTATTCAATATGGATGTGTATAACTTTAAGAATTATGGGTCCAAAACTAGATGAGCACCCAACTTCTATCAAGGGGTTTTCCTCTTTATCACTCAGTATTGGTTATTCTAATATTACTAAATCGAGGTAATAAATAAGGTTTACTGTGGATCTCTGTGCTGTTATTCTGTATAATATTTTCAGACAATAAGATAAAGATGTTAAATGTCCTGTGTATATTAGATCATCTTATTTAATCTTAAGTTTTGCCAGGTGAATAAAGGGTTATCTTTAGGTCATTCCTTTCTTTTAATGTTTAACCAATCAGAATGAGCTGTATGCTATATAGTTCTATAATAGCTGCCGTAAGTTTATGTCTATGATTACGATGTTGTAACACCGAAACCAGTCAGACGTTTTTTGCTTGGCCTTTTTGACACACATTGCCACCTCCTGTGTGCTGTTTTTATCTCCAAACATTAATGGTCTATGGACTTCTTTTTTCTTTTATTAAAAATAAACTTGTGCTAACAAAATAAAAAATAAATATTAAAATAAATAATATTAAAGCACAACGACTAAACACTAAAATTTAAAATTTTTAAGATTGTACGCTTTGTCGGAATCACAAAAGAAAATGTTTGGGTTTCATATCCCTTTAATTATACTGAACATATTATATTTTTATATATTTCCATAAACTCTCATTGTGAAAAAAATGGTAAATAAGATTCAACTAATTAGTTTACTATTTCCCACTATTCCACTGGTAGAGTTTCCAGCCTGGGCATCCTAGCTCCGCCCACAACACATTATTCTGCCTTTCCTGAAAATGATACACACTTGTTCCTGCCCACGAGACATTTAACCAACCCCTTTCCTCACAGGCAAAGCGCCCAAAACACCAGAGGGCCTTCAGCCACAGGTCCACTAAACTCCCTGTCACCAAAATCTTCTGGGAAATGTAGGGAAGTATACTACTGTAATAAAATATTTAAAAGAAATCTATCATGTTATTTACGGGTTTGGTTTTCATACGTGTATTTTAAACATTTGTGTATACAATGATATACATATTTATTGAATTATAGAATCGGTAGCCTGCATTCTGTAATTTATATCTACTTATTAATAAAAATATATCAAAAGAATAACAATTATAAGTCTTAAGAAAAACAATCATTATTCCATGAGAGTTAATTAGAGACAACCTACCCTAATTGCATGAAATACGTTAAGAGCCTTTAAAAAGAGATATCTGGGTTAAGTCAATTTACAAATTAAAGTCTCTAGGCTCATTTGTCAAAATACATTACATCATTTATAGTAATCTTACAAGCAAGGTTAACTTAGCAGCATTAATTAATTCAATATATATATATATATATATATATACACACACACATTTTTTTATTTTTTTGGGGGGTTAACAAAGAGCTAAATAAAGGCAGTGTAGTACTTTTATCTTACTGGAATTAATGTATATCAAGTTTCTTTGCAAAATTGTTGTCACCATCTTGGCAATTTAATGCATAATTCACACACAAAACAAGAGGCAGTTAATGAGATGTAGCTATTGATTACTAACAAATCATTAGGGAATTTGCCAATTTTATATAATTAATGTTCAATTGAAAATACTTTGTAAAGCAGAGGTAAAGAAAAAAAAAAGGCATGCAGACTAGATTTACAGTATCTCACAAAAGTGAGTACACCCCTCACATTTTGTAAATATTTTATTATATCTATTCATGTGACAACACTGAAGAAATTACACTTTGCTACAATGTAAAGTAGTGAATGTACAGCCTGTATAACAGTGTAAATTTATTGTCCCCTCAAAATAACTCAACACACAGCCATTAAGGTCTAAACCATTGGCAACAAAAGTGAGTACACCCCTAAGTGGAAATGTCCAAATTCGGCCCAAAGTGTCAATATTTTGTGTGGCACAATTATTTTGCAGCACTGCCTTAACCCTCTTGGGCATGGAGTTCACCAGACTTTCACAGGTTGCCACTGGAGTCCTCTTCCACTCCTCCATGACGACATCACAGAGCGCTTCCCACCTCACAGCTGCTCAATTGGGTTTAGATCTGGAGACATGCTTGGCCAGTCCATCACCTATACCCTCAGCTTCTTTAGCAAGGCAGTGGTTGTCTTGGAGGTGTGTTTGGGGTCGTTATGTTGGAATACTGCCCTGCGGCCCAGTCTCTGAAGGGAGGGGATCATGCTCTGCATCAGTATGTCACTGTACATGTTGGAATTCATGGTTCCCTCAATAAGCTGTAGCTCCCCAGTGCCGGCAGCACTCATGCAGGCCCAGACCATGACACTCGCACCCACCATGCTTAACTGTAAGCAAGACACACTTGTCTTTGTACTCCTCACCTAGTTGTTGCCACACACACTTGACACAATCTGAATCAAATAAGTTAATCTTGGTCTCATTGGACCACAGGACATGGTTCCAGTAATCCATGTCCTTAGTCTGCTTGTCTTCAGCAAACTGTTTGCGTGCTTTCTTGTGCATCATCTTTAGAAGAGGCTTCCTTCTGGGACTACAGCCATGCAGACCAATTTGATGCAGAGTGCTGCATACGGTCTGAGCGCTGACAGGCTGCCCCCACCCCTCCAACCTCTGGAGCAATGCTGGCAGCACTCGTTTGTCTATTTCCCAAAGACAACCTCTGGATATGACACTGAGCACGCGCACTCAACTTCTTTGGTCGACTATGGCGAGGCCTGTACTGAGTGGAACCTGTCCTGTGAAACCGCTGTATGGTCTTGCTGCAGCTCAGTTTCAGAGTCTTGGCAATCTTCTTATAGCCTATGCCATCTTTATGTAGAGCAACAATTCTTTGTTTCAGATCCTCAGAGAGTTCTATGCCATGAGGTGCCATGTTGAACTTCCAGTGACCAGTATGAGAGTGTGTCAGAGCGATAGCACCAAATTTAACACACCTGATACCCATTCACACCTGAGAACTTGTAACACTAACGAGTCACATGACACCGGGAAGGGAAAATGGCTAATGGGGCCCAATTTGGACATTTCCACTTAGGGTGTACTCACTTTTGAGTTATTTTTAGGGGACAGCAAATTTACACTGTTATAATAATAGTTGGATACTTGTACAGTGCACAGCCTCAAACTTAATCGACTTACGGCACTTATAAAAGGTATTATTATTACTCAACTTAATGGTACTCATTTTATCGGAAGGATGAAAGGCTGAGTGGACCTTGCCGGGATCGAAACTGCAACCCATGGGTTGCTACAGATCTCTGTAACAGTGCATTAGCACTTACTACTTTACATTGTAGCAAAGTGTCATTGCTTCAGTGTTGTCACATGAAAAGATATAATAAAATATTTACAAAAATGTGAGGGGTGTACTCACTTTTGTGAGATACTGTATTAATTTGCAAATTTACAGGGTCCACATGTTGTGAACCTGTCTGCATTTGATCGTAAATTGTGCGGCACTGTCATAACAGGAATTTGTCTAAGAGAGTGATTCCTGCTGCAGTAAGGTATGATGTACTTTCAAGGGGGCCTAGAAGATCAATTAGGCCTTAATTGTAGTAGTCTGTTTGCAGCATGATGCTGCTTGTGTATAGAGTGCTCTGATTGTTGTCCGACAACTCTTAGTTGGCGGAGAGGGTTTATAAAGCTGAAGTTTAAACCACTGCTTCATAAATATCAGTTTCAGGTACAAATGAACGAGACTGCAATGGATCTGTACATTCATATAATTATAAATCTAGCCCAAAGAACATATCTGAGTAATGGGCCCCCCTTTTAACATAAGATGGCCGAACAAGGTTTCCAGCTATGGAACCAGTCCGCTCTGTGAGTGGGCAGCAGGTCAACCAGCCTAATGAATGAATTTAGGGTGATTTATCTTCACCACCTCCTCTAAGGTGGTAGAGAGGCAAAAAGCATTTTCCACTGCTTAACAAAATGGAGTCCAATCAAAGATGGGAAACTAATGTGAAATTATTGACATAGAAATCAAATAAAATTAGAAATAAACAAAAGCAGACTGGGATGCATAATGGGTTTTGTCATCTGCTGAATATTACATTTCATTTTATCCTTTCCATGTTTTGTCATAACTATAAAAAACATACGCCCAGATCACTTTACGTTATGCTTAAAAAGCAGCATTAGCCAGTCCTAACGCTGCTTTTTAACGCCCGCTGGTATTACGAGTCTTGCAGGTACAGGTGTATCGCTCACTTTTTTGGCCAGACTTGGAAATACAGCAAATCCATTTACATAAATTGTGTATCCTTTTTTATAAATGGGACTTGCATAGCGCCGGTATTACAAGTCTGCCAAAAAGTGAGCGGTAGACCCTCTCCTGTCAAGACTGGTACCGCATTTGAAAGTCAGTAGGTAAAAGTTTTACACAACAAAGCCGTAGCATAAAACTCTTAACTAAAGTGCTAAAAAGTACACTAACACCCATAAACTACCTATTAACCCCTAAACCGAGGCCCTCCCGCATCACAAACACTAAAAGAATAATTTTAACCCCTAATCTGCCGAACCGGACATTGCCGCCACTATAATAAATATATTAACCCCTAAACCGCCGCACTCCTGCCTCGCAAACACTAGTTAAATATTATTAACCCCTAATCCTTGTCCTTGTCCTCACACTGCCATATAATACTTGTATGCACCTAAGCTATCAGATAACTTAGGTTTACTCTTCAACAAAGGATACCAAGAAAACAAAGCAAATTTGATAACATAAATACATTGGAAAGTTGTTAAAATTGCATGCTGTATCTGAATCATGAATGTTGTATTTTAATTTTACTGACCCTTTAAACATTAATCACACATCCAACCTCAACTCACATTGGTATTTTTATTAAAGCAAGTATATTGCAAACATGCTTGCATCCAAAGAAAAATGCATTGATATATACATTTTCAGTTTTGGTTGGAATGTCCCTTTAAATGCTTTTTAAAACTGTTGTTTTATTTCAAAGCAGTAATGTATCACTTATATACAACAAACATATAAAAAAAGATATTTACAGTCCACTTAAAAATTACAAAGACAGAAATCTCTGCACTTATACTTGCTTCCTCAAATTGCATCCACCCCACTGATTTTTCCCACGCGTCTTGAGCAACTGTATATTTGTAAACAAAAGTTTCCTCCAATAAGATGGGAACAGACACGTTACATGCGATAAACAAATGACATTACAACAGTCATCTGGAGAAATAATGACATTTTCTGGCATATGATATGTGAAGGCACGCATAGTGCGAGGAGACGCAAAATTAGATTATCATCAATGGAAATGCAAAATAAAAACAGTGACGAGCAAACCATAATCCATTTGAAGAATGTAATATTGCAGGGACAAAAGGACGTTGTTCTGAGAATAAAAATGACACAAGAATCAAACCCCATATCTACTTTTATAAGAAGAACCTAAAACTCTAAATTAAGTTATGTTATGTCATTAGACTCTGTTTAAACAAATTATTTCCAAAAACAAATCATAGAATTACACCCTGTGCAAAGATGTATCATGTAGTTGCAGCCACAAACCACATGTTCCAAAAATCCTTATAGTGAATGTATTAGCATTGCGAAGCATTTACTAAAATGCTGTGTTTAGTCAACTTACTGCTGTGATTAGCGCACGCAAATGCAAAGCAAGAATTTAGTGTAAGTAGCCAACGCAGTGGAGGGAAGCCATGTTAATGTTTTCCTTCTGGCTGTTTATAGGAACAAATAAAGACACAGGGAATCTAGTCAGCGCATATTTGTTTTGATCTTCACATGAGAATCTTACATAGTTCCAACATTCCACTTTTTTGTTGCAGGAATTATATATATTTTTTTTTTCTACTATTTGGCAGATGCTTGCCAGATGCAGTTAACTAGTTGCAACAGTTCAACTCTGGGAAATTACGGCTAGATTTAGAGTTTTGACGGTAACGACCCGCGTAGCTAACGCTGGATTTTTTCTGGCCGCACCATAAAAATAACTCTGGTATTGAGAGTCCACATAAAGGCTGCGTTAGGCTCCAAAAAATGAGCGTAGAGCATATTTAACGCAACTGCAACTCTCGATACCAGAGTTGCTTACGGACGCGGCCAGCCTCAAAAACGTGCTTGTGCACGATTCCCCCATAGGAAACAATGGGGCTGTTTGAGCTGAAAAAAAACCTAACACCTGCAAAAAAGCCGCGTTCAGCTCCTAACGCAGCACCATTGTTTCCTATGGGGAAACACTTCCTACGTCTGCACCTAACACCCTAACACGTACCCCGAGACTAAACACCCCTAACCTTACACTTATTAACCCCTATTCTGCCGCCCCCGCTATTGCTGACCCCTGCATATTATTATTAACCCCTAATCTGCCGCTCCGTAAACCGCCGCTACTTACATTATCCCTATGTACCCCTAATCTGCTGCCCCTAACACTGCCGACCCCTATATTATATTTATTAACCCCTAATCTGCCCCCCTCAACGTCGCCTCCACCTGCCTACACTTATTAACCCCTAATCTGCTGACCGGACCTGAGCGCTACTATAATAAAGTTATTAACCCCTAATCCGCCTCACTAACCCTATAATAAATAGTATTAACCCCTAATCTGCCCTCCCTAACATCGCCGACACCTAACTTCAATTATTAACCCCTAATCTGCCGACTGGAGCTCACCGCTATTCTAATAAATGTATTAACCCCTAAAGCTAAGTCTAACCCTAACACTAACACCCCCCTAAATTAAATATAATTTTAATCTAACGAAATTAATTATCTCTTATTAAATAAATTATTCCTATTTAAAGCTAAATACTTACCTGTAAAATAAATCCTAATATAGCTACAATATAAATTATAATTATATTATAGCTATTTTAGGATTTATATTTATTTTACAGGTAACTTTGTATATATTTTAACCATGTACAATAGCTATTAAATAGTTAAGAACTATTTAATAGCTAAAATAGTTAAAATAATTACAAAATTACCTGTAAAATAAATCCTAACCTAAATTACAATTAAACCTAACACTACACTATCAATAAATAAATTAAATAAAATACCTACAATTAAACCTAACACTACACTATCAATACATTAATTAAATACAATACCTAAAATTAACTACAATGAAATAAACTAACTAAAGTACAAAAAATAAAAAAATATTTACAAACATAAGAAAAATCTTACAACAATTTTAAACTAATTACACCTACTCTAAGCCCCCTAATAAAATAAAAAAGCCCCCCAAAATAAAAAATGCCCTACCCTATTCTAAATTACTAAAGTTCAAAGCTCTTTTACCTTACCAGCCCTGAACAGGGCCCTTTGCGGGGCATGCCCCAAAGAATTCAGCTCTTTTGCCTGTAAAAAAAAACATACAATACCCCCCCCCAACATTACAACCCACCACCCACATACCCCTAATCTAACCCAAACCCCCCTTAAATAAACCTAACACTAAGCCCCTGAAGATCTTCCTACCTTGTCTTCACCTCACCGGGTATCACACCAATCCGTCCTGGCTCCGATATCTTCATCCAACCCAAGAGGGGGCTAGACATCCATCATCCGATGGCTGAAGAAGTCCAGAAGAGGGTCCAAAGTCTTCATCCTATCCGGGAAGAAGAGTAGATCCGGACCGGCAACCATCTTCTTCCAAGCGGCATCTTCTATCTTCATCCGATGAGGACCGGCTTCATCCTGAAGCCCTCCACCACGGACCCATCTTCATCCGGCGACGTCCAACTGAAGAATGACTGTTCCTTTAAGGGACGTCATCCAAGATGGCGTCCCTCGAATTCCGATTGGCTGATAGGATTCTATCAGCCAATCGGAATTAAGGTAGGAATATTCTGATTGGCTGATGGAATCAGCCAATCAGAATCAAGTTCAATCCGATTGGCTGATCCAATCCAATTGGCTGATCCAATCAGCCAATCAGATTGAGCTCGCATTCTATTGGCTGTTCCGATCAGCCAATAGAATGCGAGCTCAATCTGATTGACTGATTGGATCAGCCAATCGACTTGAACTTGATTTTGATTGGCTGATTCCATCAGCCAATCAGAATATTCCTACCTTAGAAGATAGAAGATGCCGCTTGGAAGAAGATGGTTGCCGGTCCGGATCTACTCTTCTTCCCGGATAGGATGAAGACTTTGGACCCTCTTCTGGACTTCTTCAGCCATCGGATGATGGATGTCTAGCCCCCTCTTGGGTTGGATGAAGATATCGGAGCCAGGACGGATCGGTGTGATACCCGGTGAGGTGAAGACAAGGTAGGAAGATCTTCAGGGGCTTAGTGTTAGGTTTATTTAAGGGGGGTTTGGGTTAGATTAGGGGTATGTGGGTGGTGGGTTGTAATGTTGGGGGGGGGTATTGTATGTTTTTTTTTTTACAGACAAAAGAGCTGAATTCTTTGGGGCATGCCCCGCAAAGGGCCCTGTTCAGGGCTGGTAAGGTAAAAGAGCTTTGAACTTTAGTAATTTAGAATAGGGTAGGGCATTTTTTATTTTGGGGGGCTTTGTTATTTTATTAGGGGGCTTAGAGTAGGTGTAATTAGTTTAAAATTGTTGTAAGATTTTTCTTATGTTTGTAAATATTTTTTTATTTTTTTGTAACTTAGTTCTTTTTTATTTTTTGTACTTTAGTTAGTTTATTTCATTGTAGTTATTTTTAGGTATTGTATTTAATTAATGTATTGATAGTGTAGTGTTAGGTTTAATTGTAGGTAATTGTAGGTATTTTATTTAATTTATTTATTGATAGTGTAGTGTTAGGTTTAATTGTAACTTAGGTTAGGATTTATTTTACAGGTAATTTTGTAATTATTTTAACTATTTTAGCTATTAAATAGTTCTTAACTATTTAATAGCTATTGTACCTGGTTAAAATAAATACAAAGTTACCTGTAAAATAAATATAAATCCTAAAATAGCTATAATATAATTATAATTTATATTGTAGCTATATTAGGATTTATTTTACAGGTAAGTATTCAGCTTTAACCTCTTAAGGACATATGACGGAATTTTTCCGTCATAAAACAATTGAGCAAACTGAAAGCTGTGTCCTTAAAGGGTTAAATAGGAAAAATTTATTTAATAAGAGTTAATTTATTTCGATTTAAATTATATTTAAGTTAGGGGGGGTGTTAGTGTTAGGGTTAGACTTAGCTTTAGGGGTTAATACATTTATTAGAATAGCGGTGAGCTCCAGTCGGCAGATTAGGGGTTAATGTTTGAAGTTAGGTGTCGGCGATGTTAGGGAGGGCAGATTAGGGGTTAATACTATTTATTATAGGGTTAGTGAGGCGGATTAGGGGTTAATAACTTTATTATAGTAGCGGTGCGGTCCGGTCGGCAGATTAGGGGTTAATAAGTGTAGGTAGGTGGAGGCGACGTTGTGGGGGGCAGATTAGGGGTTAATAAATATAATATAGGGGTCGGCGGTGTTAGGGGCAGCAGATTAGGGGTACATAGCTATAATGTAGGTGGCGGCTCTTTGCGGTCGGCAGATTAGGGGTTAATTATTGTAGGTAGCTGGCTGCGACGTTGTGGGGGGCAGGTTAGGGGTTAATAAATATAATATAGGGGTCGGCGGTGTTAGCGACAGCAGATTAGGGGTACATAAGGATAACGTAGGTGGCGGTCGGCAGATTAGGGGTTAAAAAAATTTAATAGAGTGGCGGCGATGTGGGGGGGGCCTCGGTTTAGGGGTACATAGGTAGTTTATGGGTGCTAGTGTACTTTAGAGTACAGTAGTTAAGAGCTTTATGAACCGGCGTTAGCCCAGAAAGCTCTTAACTACTGACTTTTTTCTGCGGCTGGAGTTTTGTCGTTAGAATTCTAACGCTCACTTCAGACACGACTCTAAATACCAGAGTTAGAAAAATCCCATTGAAAAGATAGGATATGCAATTGACGTAAGGGGATCTGCGGTATGGAAAAGTCGCGGCTGAAAAGTGAGCGTTACCCTTTTTTGAGTGACTCCAAATACCGGAGGTAGCCTAAAACCAGCGTTAGGAGCCTCTAACGCTGGTTTTCACGGCTACCGCCAAACTCCAAATCTAGGCCTTAATGTTTTAGTCCACTTGCTACTAGAAAACAAACTTTTCACCTGGTTTCACATTTCTGAAACAAAATAGGTCTTCTTTCAACAATGATGCAAAAATAAAAATGTAAAATAAATCAATCAAATTAAAGCTTAGAAAATGTTCTTGAACTTTAAAGGCACATGAGACCCCAAAATGTCCTTAACAAATCAGATAGAGCATACAATTTAAAAAAAGAAAACGTTCAAATATTCTTTTATTTGGTACATTCTCCTTTGTTAAAGGAGCAGCAATGCACTACTGTGAGCTAGCTGAACACATCAGTTAGTCAATGCCAAGACACATATCTTTGCAGTCACCAATCAGCAGCTCGTTCCTAGTAGTGCACTGCTTCTTCAAAACCTAAGTAGGTATGTTTGTTCAACAAAGGATACCAAGAGAATGATGCAAATTAGATATGAGAAGTTAATTGGAAAGTTGTTTAAAATTCTATGCTCTGTTTGAATCATGAAAGTTTGATTTTTACTGTGCTGTAGTAGAAATAGCAATAAAGAAGAAAAAAAAAAAAAGGCAAAGAGTTACCTGATGGTCCATAGACTCATAGCAGAAGTTGTACGCAAACCAACAGATCAGTACTCAGGACTGATGAAATTAAAGTAAACAAAATCGTTCAGATGTTTTTTAAGGATATCTCTTAATATAAATACACAAACATACTACGGCTGCACGATTAATTGCATGATGCGATTAATCGAGATTTTAAATCGGAACGATTTCCAATCGGGGAGTATCCCATTTTTAACCACGCCCACTATGACGTCACCTATGACGTACAGGAGGGCTCTGCTGCGGCCACATGCGGGTAAGGGGCGTGGCAGTGACTTCAATTGCCGCACCACCATGGTCGAGGTTCCACTGCAAGGAGCGGGAATGGGGGCAGACTCGGGGCTGTGATGCCTGGCCCGTTATCTGCAGGACCCCAGTCACGTGGCTTGCTTCCAGCAGCTATGTGGGTGCAGAGCTGCAGGGGTCACCAGGCTAACGGGGCGTGCGGGGACACCAACGGTACCGATGGGAACTGCAGAATGAGTGTCCGCCGCCCGTTGCTTGTTCGTGCTCGGCACCAAGCTGGGGAGCAAGCTCTTCTACATCTCCTTCTTCCCCTTCTGGATATGGACAACATGTGTAGTGAGGAGCTGCACATTACAACCCACAGCACCGACTGCAGGGCGGCAGTGCTGGTATTTTATTCTGTAGGCCTTCCTGCAGCCGCTACTGTGGGCTGCAATTTGTAGCTCCTCACAACATATGTGTTTATTGCGCCTAATGATTCTACTAAGTGGCTCGACTGGGAAGAGGGAAAGACGGTGGGCATCAGATTTATATTCTCACTATATATAAATCATATAGCGCTATTGTAGCATCAGATTTACATTCTCACTATATATAAATCATATAGCGCTATTGTAGCATCAGATTTAAATTCTTACTATATATAAATCATATAGCGCTATTGTAGCATCAGATTTATATTCTCACTATATATAAATCATATAGCGCTATTGTAGCATCAGATTTAAATTCTTACTATATATAAATCATATAGCGCTATTGTAGCATCAGATTTATATTCTCACTATATATAAATCCTATAGCGCTATTGTAGCATCAGATTTACATTCTCACTATATATAAATCATATAGCGCTATTGTAGCATCAGATTTATATTCTTACTATATATAAATCATATAGCGCTATTGTAGCATCAGATTTATATTCTTACTATATATAAATCATATAGCGCTATTGTAGCATCAGATTTATATTCTCACTATATATAAATCCTATAGCGCTATTGTAGCATCAGATTTACATTCTCACTATATATAAATCATATAGCGCTATTGTAGCATCAGATTTAAATTCTTACTATATATAAATCATATAGCGCTATTGTAGCATCAGATTTATATTCTTACTATATATAAATCATATAGCGCTATTGTAGCATCAGATTTATATTCTCACTATATATAAATCATATAGCGCTATTGTAGCATCAGATTTAAATTCTCACTATATATAAATCATATAGCACTATTGTAGCATCAGATTTACATTCTCACTATATATATAAATCATATAGCGCTATTGTAGCATCAGATTTACATTCTCACTATATATAAATCATATAGCGCTATTGTAGCATCAGATTTATATTCTTACTATATATAAATCATATAGCGCTATTGTAGCATCAGATTTACATTCTCACTATATATAAATAATATATCATATTGTAGCATCAAATTTATATTCTTACTAAATATAAATCATTTAGCGCTATTGTAGCATTAGATTTATATTCTCACTATATATAAATCATATAGCGCTATTGTAGTATCAGATTTACATTCTCACTATATATAAATCATATAGCGCTATTGTAGCATCAGATTTACATTCTCACTATATATAAATCATATAGCGCTATTGTAGCATCAGATTTAAATTCTCACTATATATAAATCATATAGCGCTATTGTAGCATCAGATTTACATTCTCACTATATATAAATCATATAGCGCTATTGTAGCATCAGACTTATATTCCTACTATATATAAATCATATAGCGCTATTGTAGCATCAAATTTATATTCTCACTATACAGTTGCAAGAAAAAAGTATGTGAACCCTTTGGAATGATATGGATTTCTGCACAAATTGGTCATAAAATGTGATCTGATCATCATCTAAGTTACAACAATAGACAATCACAGTCTGCTTAAACTAATAACACACAAAGAATGAAATGTTGCCATGTTTTTATTGAACATACCATGTAAACATTCACAGTGCAGGTGGAAAAAGTATGTGAACCCCTAGACTAATGACATCTCCAAGAGCTAATTGGAGTGAGATGTCAGCCAACTGGAGTCCAATCAATGAGATGAGATTGGAGGTGTTGGTTACAGCTGCCCTGTCCTATAAAAACACACACCAGTTCTGGGTTTGCTTTTCACAGGAAGCATTGCCTGATGTGAATGATGCCTCGCACAAAAGAGCTCTCAGAAGACCTACGATTAAGAATTGTTGACTTGCATAAAGCTGGAAAGGGTTATAAAAGTATCTCCAAAAGCCTTGCTGTTCATCAGTCCACGGTAAGACAAATTGTCTATAAATGGAGAAAGCTCAGCACTGCTGCTACTCTCCCTAGAAGTGGCCGTCCTGTAAAGATGACTGCAAGAGCACAGAGCAGACTGCTCAATGAGTTGAAGAAGAATCCTAGAGTGTCAGCTAAAGACTTACAAAAGTCACTGGCAAATGCCAACATCCCTGTTAGCGAATCTACAATACGTAAAACACTAAACAAGAATGGATTTCATGGAAGGATACCACAGAGAAAGCCACTGCTGTCCAAACAAAACATTGCTGCACGTTTACAGTTTGCACAAGAGCACCTGGATGTTCCACAGCAGTACTGGCAAAATATTCTGTGGACAGATGAAACCAACGTTGAGTTGAATGGAAGAAACACACAACACTATGTGTGGCGAAAAAGAGGCACAGCACACCAACATCAAAACCTTATCCCAACTGTGAAGTATGGTGGTGGGAGCATCATGGTTTGGGGCTGCTTTGCTGCGTCAGGGCCTGGACGGATTGCTATCATCGAAGGAAAAAACAGAATTTATGCTTACCTGATAAATTACTTTCTCCAACGGTGTGTCCGGTCCACGGCGTCATCCTTACTTGTGGGATATTCTCTTCCCCAACAGGAAATGGCAAAGAGTCCCAGCAAAGCTGGTCACATGATCCCTCCTAGGCTCCGCCCACCCCAGTCATTCGACCGACGGACAGGAGGAAATATATATAGGAGAAACCATATGATACCGTGGTGACTGTAGTTAGAGAAAATAATTCATCAGACCTGATCAGGTAAGCATAAATTCTGTTTTCTCCAACATTGGTGTGTCCGGTCCACGGCGTCATCCTTACTTGTGGGAACCAATACCAAAGCTTTAGGACACGGATGAAGGGAGGAAGCAAATCAGGTCACCTAAACGGAAGGAACCACAGCTTGCAAAACCTTTCTCCCAAAAATAGCCTCCGAAGAAGCAAAAGTATCAAATTTGTAAAATTTGGCAAAAGTGTGCAGTGAAGACCAAGTCGCTGCCTTACATATCTGGTCAACAGAAGCCTCGTTCTTGAAGGCCCATGTGGAAGCCACAGCCCTAGTGGAGTGAGCTGTGATTCTTTCAGGAGGCTGCCGTCCGGCAGTCTCATAAGCCAAACGGATAATGCTTTTAAGCCAAAAGGAAAGAGAGGTAGAAGTCGCTTTTTGACCTCTCCTTTTACCAGAATAAACAGCAAACAAGGAAGATGTTTGTCTGAAATCTTTAGTAGCCTCTAAATAGAACTTTAGAGCACGGACAACGTCCAAATTGTGTAACAAACGTTCCTTCTTTGAAACTGGATTCGGACACAAAGAAGGTACGACTATCTCCTGGTTAATATTTTTGTTAGAAACAACTTTAGGAAGAAAACCAGGCTTAGTACGCAAAACCACCTTATCTGCATGGAACACCAGATAAGGAGGAGAACACTGCAGAGCAGATAACTCTGAAACTCTTCTAGCAGAAGAAATTGCAACCAAAAACAAAACTTTCCAAGATAGTAACTTAATATCTACGGAATGTAAGGGTTCAAACGGAACCCCTTGAAGAACTGAAAGAACTAGATTTAGACTCCAGGGAGGAGTCAAAGGTCTGTAAACAGGCTTGATCCTAACCAGAGCCTGAACAAATGCTTGAACATCTGGCACAGCTGCCAGTCTTTTGTGTAGTAAGACAGATAAAGCAGAGATCTGTCCCTTTAGAGAACTTGCAGATAAACCTTTCTCCAAACCTTCTTGAAGAAAGGAGAGAATCTTAGGAATTTTTATCTTATTCCATGGGAATCCTTTGGATTCACACCAACAGATATATTTTTTCCATATTTTATGGTAAATTTTTCTACTTACAGGTTTTCTGGCCTGAACCAGAGTATCTATCACCGAATCTGAAAACCCACGCTTTGATAGAATCAAGCGTTCAATCTCCAAGCCGTCAGTTGGAGGGAGACCAGATTTGGGTGTTCGAATGGACCTTGAACAAGAAGGTCCTGTCTCAAAGGTAGCTTCCATGGTGGAGCCGATGACATATTCACCAGGTCTGCATACCAAGTCCTGCGTGGCCACGCAGGAGCTATCAAGATCACCGAGGCCCTCTCCTGATTGATCCTGGCTACCAGCCTGGGAATGAGAGGAAACGGTGGGAATACGTAAGCTAGGTTGAAAGTCCAAGGTGCTACTAGTGCATCTACTAGAGTCGCCTTGGGATTCCTGGATCTGGACCCGTAGCAAGGAACCTTGAAGTTCTGACGAGACGCCATCAGATCCATGTCTGGAATGCCCCATAATTGAGTTATTTGGGCAAAGATTTCCGGATGGAGTTCCCACTCCCCCGGATGAAATGTCTGACGACTCAGAAAATCCGCTTCCCAATTTTCCACTCCTGGGATGTGGATCGCAGACAAGTGGCAGGAGTGATCCTCCGCCCATTGAATTATTTTTGTCACTTCTTTCATCGCCAGGGAACTCTTTGTTCCCCCTTGATGATTGATATAAGCAACAGTCGTCATGTTGTCTGATTGGAACCTTATGAATTTGGCCTTTGCTAGTTGAGGCCAAGCTCTGAGAGCATTGAATATCGCTCTCAGTTCCAGAATGTTTATCGGGAGAAGAGACTCTTCCCGAGACCATAGACCCTGAGCTTTCAGGGATTCCCAGACCGCACCCCAGCCCACTAGACTGGCGTCGGTCGTGACAATGACCCACTCTGGCCTGCGGAAGCTCATTCCCTGGGACAGATGGTCCAGGGTCAGCCACCAACGGAGTGAATCTCTGGTCTTTTGATCTACTTGAATCATTGGAGACAAGTCTGTATAATCCCCATTCCACTGTCTGAGCATGCACAGTTGTAATGGTCTTAGATGAATTCGTGCAAAAGGAACTATGTCCATTGTTGCAACCATCAATCCTATTACTTCCATGCACTGCGCTATGGAAGGACGAGGAACAGAATGAAGTACTTGACAAGAGCTTAGAAGTTTTGATTTTCTGACCTCTGTCAGAAAAATCCTCATTTCTAAGGAATCTATTATTGTTCCCAAGAAGGGAACTCTTGTTGACGGGGACAGAGAACTCTTTTCTTTGTTCACCTTCCATCCGTGAGATGTGAGAAAGGCTAGAACGATGTCCGTATGAGCCTTTGCCTTTGACAGGGACGACGCTTGTATTAGAATGTCGTCCAAGTAAGGTACTACTGCAATGCCCCTTGGTCTTAGAACCGCTAGAAGGGACCCTAGCACCTTTGTGAAAATCCTTGGAGCAGTGGCTAATCCGAATGGAAGAGCCACAAACTGGTAATGTTTGTCCAGAAAAGCGAACCTTAGGAACTGATGATGTTCCTTGTGGATAGGGATATGTAGGTACGCATCCTTTAGATCCACGGTAGTCATAAATTGACTTTCCTGGATGGTGGGTAGAATCGTTCGAATAGTTTCCATTTTGAACGATGGTACCCTGAGAAATTTGTTTAGGATCTTCAAATCCAGAATTGGTCTGAACGTTCCCTCTTTTTTGGAACTGGGTGTATCACTCCCATCTTTAACAGGTCTTCTACACAATGTAAGAATGCCTGTCTCTTTATTTGGTTTGAGGATAAGTGAGACTTGTGGAACCTTCCCCTTGGGGGTAGTTCCTTGAATTCCAGGAGATAACCTTGAGAAACTATTTCTAGCGCCCAAGGATCCTGAACATCTCTTGCCCAAGCCTGAGCAAAGAGAGAGAGTCTGCCCCCCCACCAGATCCGGTCCCGGATCGGGGGCTACTCCTTCATGCTGTTTTGTTAGCAGTGGCAGGCTTCTTGGCCTGCTTACCCTTGTTCCAGCCTTGCATTGGTTTCCAGGCTGGTTTGGGTTGTGAGGCATTACCCTCTTGCTTAGAGGATGCAGAATTAGAGGCTGGTCCATTTCTGCGAAATTTAGGCTTATTTTTAGCCTTAAAAGACCTATCCTGTGGAAGGGCGTGGCCCTTTCCCCCAGTGATGTCTGAAATAATCTCTTTCAAATCAGGTCCAAATAAAGTTTTACCTTTGAAAGGAATGTTAAGCAATTTTGTCTTGGATGACACATCCGCTGACCAAGACTTTAGCCAAAGCGCTCTGCGCGCCACGATAGCAAGCCCTGAATTTTTCGCCGCTAATTTTGCTAATTGCAAAGCGGCATCTAAAATAAAAGAGTTAGCCAATTTAAGTGCGTGAACTCTGTCCATAACCTCCTCATATGGAGTTTCTCTACTGAGCAACTTTTCTAGTTCCTCGAACCAGAACCACGCTGCCGTAGTGACAGGAACAATGCATGAAATTGGTTGTAGAAGGTAGCCTTGCTGTACAAAAATCTTTTTAAGCAAACCCTCCAATTTTTTATCCATAGGATCTTTGAAAGCACAACTATCTTCGATAGGAATAGTAGTGCGTTTGTTTAGAGTAGAAACTGCCCCCCTCGACCTTGGGGACTGTCTGCCATAAGTCCTTTCTGGGGTCGACCATAGGAAATAATTTCTTAAATATAGGGGAGGAACAAAAGGTATGCCGGGCTTTTCCCACTCTTTATTTACTATGTCCGCCACCCGCTTGGGTATAGGAAAAGCATCGGGGGGCACCGGAACCTCTAGGAACCTGTCCATCTTGCATAATTTCTCTGGAATGACCAAATTGTCACAATCATCCAGAGTAGATAATACCTCCTTAAGCAGTGTGCGGAGATGTTCTAATTTAAATTTAAATGTCACAACATCAGGTTCAGCTTGATGAGAAATTTTTCCTGAATCTGAAATTTCTCCCTCAGACAAAACCTCCCTCATGGCCCCTTCAGATTGGTGTGAGGGTATGACAGAACAATTATCATCAGCGTCCTCTTGCTCTTCAGTGTTTAAAACAGAGCAATTGCGCTTTCTCTGATAAGTAGGCATTTTGGATAAAAGATTTGCTATGGAGTTATCCATTACAGCCGTTAATTGTTGCATGGTAATAAGTATTGGCGCACTAGATGTACTAGGGGCCTCCTGCATGGGCAAAACTGGTGTAGACACAGTAGGAGATGATGTAGTATCATGTTTACTCCCCTCATTTGAGGAATCATCTTGGGCAATATCATTATTTGTGGCAGTACTGTCCTTACTTTGTTTGGACGCTATGGTACAATTATCACATAAATTTAAATGGGGAGACACATTGGCTTTCATACATATAGAACATAGCTTATCTGAAGGTACAGACATGTTAAACAGGCTTAAACTTGTCAACAAAGCACAAAAAACGTTTTAAAATAAAACCGTTACTGTCACTTTAAATTTCAAACAGAAAACACTTTATTACTGAATATGTGAAAAAGTATGAAGGAATTGTTCAAAAATTACCAAAATTTCACCACAGTGTCTTAAAGCCTTAAAAGTATTGCACACCAAATTTCAGAGCTTTAACCCTTAAAATAACGGAACCGGAGCCGTTTTTCAATTTAACCCCTATACAGTCCCAGATATAGTCTTTGCTAAGACCCAACCAAACCCTGAGGGGAATACGATACCAAATGACGCCTTCTAAAAGCTTTTTCAGAGATTCTTAGATCCTCACACATGCATCTGCATGCCCTGCTCTCAAAAAACAACTGCGCATTAATGGCGCGAAAATGAGGCTCAGTCTATGACTAGAAAGGCCCCCTGACTGAAAAAGGTGTCCAATACAGTGCCTGCCGTTTTATAAACGTTCCCCAAGATTATAAATGCCAATTGTTAGCCTAAATCTGAATAATATGCACAAATAAAGCAATCGATTTAGCCCATAAAAATGTCTACCAGTTTTTTAGACCATAATAAGCCCTTTATTCTGTTTGTTTTTGACTAAGAAAATGGCTTACCGGTCCCCATGAGGGGAAATGACAGCCTTCCAGCATTACACAGTCTTGTTAGAAATATGGCTAGTCATACCTTAAGCAGAAAAGTCTGCTAACTGTTTCCCCCAACTGAAGTTACTTCATCTCAACAGTCCTGTGTGGAAACAGCAATCGATTTTAGTTACTGTCTGCTAAAATCATCTTCCTCTTACAAACAGAAATCTTCATCCTTTTCTGTTTCAGAGTAAATAGTACATACCAGCACTATTTTAAAATAACAAACACTTGATAGAAGAATAAAAACTACATTTAAACACCAAAAAACTCTTAACCATCTCCGTGGAGATGTTGCCTGTGCAACGGCAAAGAGAATGACTGGGGTGGGCGGAGCCTAGGAGGGATCATGTGACCAGCTTTGCTGGGACTCTTTGCCATTTCCTGTTGGGGAAGAGAATATCCCACAAGTAAGGATGACGCCGTGGACCGGACACACCAATGTTGGAGAAATGAATTCCCAAGTTTATCAAGACATTTTGCAGGAGAACTTAAGGCCATCTGTCTACCAGCTGAAGCTCAACAGAAGATGGGTGTTGCAACAGGACAATGACCCAAAGCATAGAAGTAAATCAACAACAGAGTGGCTTAAACAGAAGAAAATACGCCTTCTGAAGTGGCCCAGTCAGAGTCCTGACCTCAACCTGATTGAGATGCTGTGGCATGACCTCAAGAAAGCGATTCACACCAGACATCCCAAGAATATTGCTGAACTGAAACAGTTCTGTAAAGAGGAATGGTCAAGAATTACTCATGACCGTTGTGCACGTCTGATCTGCAACTACAGGAAACTTTTGTTTGCAGTTATTGCTGCCAAAGGAGGTTCAACCAGTTATTAAATCCAAGGGTTCACATACTTTTTCCCACCTGCACTGTGAATGTTTACATGGTGTGTTCAATAAAAACATGGCAACATTTCATTATTTGTGTGTTATTAGTTTAAGCAGACTGTGATTGTCTATTGTTGTGACTTAGATGATGATCAGATCACATTTTATGACCCATTTGTGCAGAAATCCATATCATTCCAAAGGGTGCACATACTTTTTCTTTCAACTGTATATAAATTATATAGCACTATTGTAGCATCAGAATTATATTCTTACTAAATATAAATCATATAGTGCTATTGTAGCATCAGATTTATATTTTCACTATATATAAATCATATAGCGCTACTGTAGCATCAGATTTATATTCTCACTCTATATAAATCATATAGCGCTATTGTAGCATCAGATTTATATTCTCACTATATATATATAAATCATATAGCGCTATTGTAGCATCAGACTTATATTCTGACTATATATAAATCATATAGGGCTATTGTAGCATCAGATTTACATTCTCACAATAGATAAATTTTATACAGCGCTATTGTAGCTTCAGATTTATATTTTCACTATATATAAATCATATAGCGCTATTGTAGCATCAGACTTATATTCTCACTATATATAAATAATATAGGGCTATTGTAGCATCAGATTTACATTCTCACTATAGATAAATTTTATACAGCGCTATTGTAGCTTTAGATTTATATTCTCACCGCTTAGTAGAATCATTAGGCACAATAAAAACATGTGTAGTGAGGAGCTGCACATTACAACCCACAGCACCGGCTGCAGGGCGGCAGTGCTGGTATTTTATTCTGTAGGCCTTCCTGCAGCCGCTACTGCTACTTATTTGTATAGTGTCGCAAAATTACATAGTGCTGGGACAGAGATAAGGGTTTACAATGACAAACATTTGTAATAAGATACAAAACATATTAAACTAAACAAAACTAGTAGTGCTCTGGAAAACTTACAGTCTACAGGTTGAGGGTGCAGAGACATAAGATCTGGGGTAGCTTGTCACATGGATTATAGTTGCAGCAGTGAGTCATGCAGTTCAATAATGATTTTGGTTAGGATGAGAGATGGAGGAGAGATGGTAAGCCTCTCTGAATAGCTATGTTTTCAAAGAGCGTCTGAAACTATACAAGGTTGGAGACAGTCTTATGAAGCAGGGTAGGGAGTTCCAGAGGACAGGAGCAGCACATGAGAAGTCTTGGAGCAGGGAGTGGGAGGTAGAGGTAATAGGAGTGGAGATACAAAGGTCAGAGGTTGATCGAAGAGGATGAGTTGGGGAATATTTGGTGATGAGATGGGACCATTGAGGCTGTTGAGTGCTCTGTAAGTTAGAGCAAGACCTCGCTGAATGCGGAGAGCAATGCGCTCTCCGTATTTAGCATTGCACCAGCAGCTCACGCCGCCCCCTGCAGACTCGCGGCCAATGGGCCGCCAGCATGGAAGTGTCAATCAACCCGATCGGGTTGAATTGTGGCGATTTCTGTCCGCCTGCTCAGAGCAGGCGGACAGGGTTATGGAGCAGCGGTCTTTAGACCGCTGCTCCATAACTTGCGTTTCTGGCGAGTCTGAAGACTCGCCAGAAACACGGGCCCTCAAGTTCCATACAGAGCTTGATAAATAGGCCTCTATGACTCCAAAGGGTCTTAATAAGGACATTGACTTGGCAGCATTTCTTGAATAAATGAAGGACTAGGATTTTGTAAAAGTCTGGATTTAACACATCTATATATTCGTCATGTATGTCCTAGATTCCTACATATACATAGTTCTAACCCTAGATCTCCAGTTTTGTTCCAATTGCTTTTTCTGTTGGATACTTATGTATCGATTCTATTATGTGTCCTTTTCTGTGTCTATGTAACTATTTGAACTAATATTATACGGGGACGGGGCAATATTATGGACCAACACTGTTCCCCTTACATCCTATTCCCCCCCCCAAAAAAAAAATGTATTGATATTATTTTATATGGCATTTACTGCCTCTCAAGTTGCATTTGAGATATGAGTATCACCCCCTTCAGCTTTACTTTTAAATTATGGGGAATAACACCCCCCCTGGAGGTAAATACCTTTATATATAATGATATACCGTGTTGGCTCTCGTTCTCCGCTTTTGTTTTATGGGAAGTATTACATCGTTCTACCCATCTTAAACTATTTGGAACAAATGGTCTATGTTTAACAAGATCACATGTTCTCTTGTTCATAATTTCATTTCTAAAAACAAACTACATACAGTAATTAGTGGACCAAATTATACATACACTAACATGCAGAATAGATTTATGTTAGGGATGTATGCATATAAACATACTATATTTTAATAATATGTAATACGTACTTTTGGCTTCATGTCTATTATTTATTTCAGTTTTTTCTAAAGGTCGGTTTTTTAAAAATGTATTATACATTGATCTCCCCCTTTTTGTAGTCTAAAGTATTATGACAACTATGTGTCCACCAGACTTTCCGTAGCTTATTAACTTCTTTGATTATGTCATCACATCACACATCTGTGTAGTATATGCTCTGTTTATTCCGTTCGCTCGTGACGGCAAATGCTTGTCTTTTCTATTGTAATGCATTTAAATTTAGCATCTGGCCATCCATACTTTGTGTAGCTCACTAATCACTTTGACTACGCTACACATTTGTGAAATACATGTACTGCTTATGCATATATTTTTTTTTCAGGTTGCTATGGCAACCATTTGTCCTGTTAACTGCAGAGCATTCAATTTAACCATAATTCACAGACGTATGACATAGTGCTACTATGTTTATTATACATACTCTTTGGTTACGGCAGTACATTCAAAATCGCCAATAGGGTTCGGGCTGAGATCCTGTTAGTTTGTCATGCAAAAACATAATGTTGTCTCCGGTTGCTATGGCAATCTCCTGTCCATTTATACTTGCTGTAGTGCACAGTCTGCATAATCAATACCACCCACGTCACACATCAACATGTGACTTAACCCCATCCAATCAGCATGGAGGGTTTGTCTAGGGGCGTGCCGCCGCCCGGTTTTTAAAGTACCCGTTTGATGTTTACATTAAGCATACAGGAACCCTCTGAGGAAGAAGGATATTAAGCCTTTGAAACGCATAATGGACTATTCCTTGAGACTTTGTTTTTATGTTTATGTATCTTTAGTGTTGTATACACTGAGACTTGTTTAAGATATCTCGGATATTATCCTTTTTGGGGACTTCCCATACATTGGATTGCCATCCTGATTACCTGGAATTACCCTGAGGATTTCACTGTGTATATATGTGTTTTATGGGTCTTATACATACCTCATATGTTTGAGGTTTTTAAATGTAAGTGGTCACTTGGCGTGTTTTATATACTTTTCCTTTAATAAAACTGTATTACGCTATGTATCTTCCTTGTGTTTTTCATTACGCATAACTGCTGGACCGAGGGAAAAACTCCTAAACAACTATCTCTCCAAATACACACACCATACTCCAAGGGGAGAAGAACTAATACATCTTCATCTCTGAAATGGATACGAGATATCACTGGAGGTTCCCCACTGATAGATGCGGCAACTTAACTCATATGATTGAGGTATTTTCTAGTAAGTGCTATACCTACCGGCCACCTATGTGTGACACCATCATCCTCTCGGATTGTTGTTGTGTTTTCAACTGCAAGCACCAATAGATACTTACATATTCAGTTGTAAAGATATCTAATTAACTATTATTTTTATACTGATTTGTTGTATTATCGTTCTATTATATTTTTAATAATTTATTTATACTGAAGCCCTGTGACCCATATTCAGAGCTATCTCTCTCTCTCTCTCTATATATATATATATATATATATATATATATATATATATATATATATATATATATATATATATATATATATATATATATATATATATATATATATACACACACACACATATACATATATATATATATATATATACGCACACACACACACATATACATACATACATACATAAACACACACAGACACACACACATAGAATTACACACTTGTTAGCATTAGTTTAAACATAAACAAAGTAGCTGTTAGAGATGGGACTGTCAGGACACAGCGCTTGCTTTATAATTGGACGAGGTGGTCCCATGGGACCACAGCAGCATTTGACATGGGACAGTATATTCTGGCTAATCCTGTTCAAGAAATTTCTATCTGCTGGACTTTAATCCTTGCTCACTGGCTGGGTTTGTAGTGGCCAGCGAGCTAGAGTGGGCTTCATCTCATTCTTGGACACAGACAGTACAATGTGTTGAGATGTCCCTGTGTGGTTCTATTACTAGTGTGAAGAAATTGAATTATCAGCTGGATTTATTATGGTTTTCTATAGTAGAGGAGCACATACAGAGGAAATGAGGATGACCTGAAACTAGGGTTGCCACCCGTCCCTTAATATACAGAACACTTATAAGTTACACATGCTGCAGGGTGTGCAAGGAGGAATATGAATAGTGTTGTCCAGAAACACAATACATGTTCCTCCCTGCACACCCTGCAGCATGTGTAACTCATGTGTCCAGGGAAAAATGGCTGAGGTGGAAACCCTACCTGAAACATCTGTGAAGTCTCCTTTTACTCCAAGCAGTACAACATTATATAACCAACGAAAACTGATATGATATCTGTCCGAAATAACAAAAAAATCTTACAATAAGGACTTAAGCAATGAGATCACGCTACATGGGCAATATTATTTTATTTTACAGTCATTGCTGCATCTGAACAAGCTTCTGGCAGAACCATCTGGTTTCATCTGAAATACAGACAGAAAGAAGCAGAAATTATTATGAAATCCCTCATTGTCTACTCTAAGGTCACTGTATTTACAGCTGCTGGCACTACTACACTTCCTACAGTTTCTCCAGGACAATTACATGTCACAATACCTTAAACCTATAGAGCTGCAGTTTCGTCTTGTCTCCTGAACAATAGCTGCAAGGCATAAATAATTCAGCAAAGACATCCCGCTTTGGGCATTGATAGAATTGATGACTTCTGGAACATGCCACCAACAGTTCACCGCCGGAGAAAAGTCCGCCATACCTCACTGGTTTATTGAATGAAGCGGATTAACCCTAATAAAGTGTCGCTAAAGCTTCTATACAGAGACCTGCGCACAGGCAGGAACATTAAATGGATAACGGAGACCAGTAAGCTGCTCATTACAAGATTCCGTCGTACTTATTGAATCCTTCGGATGTATAAAATGTACTTCGGAATATTGAGTATGAAATATTGAGCAAGGCATAATCAGAATATTATTTTCCTCACCAGTGTGCGAGTAAGTGCTTAGGTGTAAGCGAGAGGATATTTCCAGAGTGAATTAAATATAGCACTGAAACAGCTGATGGTATTAATTGTATCATGCCCCTGATGGTGGGACCCTAAGGTAACCCTGAGCATATTTACTTTTGCTGTAATAAGAACACCTAAAATAAATGTCTTATTTATAGCTCGCTTTTAAGGGGACATAAAACCTAACATTTTTCTTTCATGATTCAGATAAAAAAATACAATTTTAAACAACTTTCCAATTTGCTTAATTATCTTGGTATCCTTAGTTAAAGGAGCAGCAATGTACTACTGGAAGCTACCTGAACACACTTAGTGAGCCAATGACAACAGTCCTATATGTGCTGCCACCAATAAACAACTAGCTTCAACAAAAGAAACAAAAAGAACAAAGCAAATTAAATAATAGAAGTCATTTGGAGAATTGTTTAAAATGGTATGCTCTAGCTGAATCATGAAAAAATGTTTTTGTGTTTCATGTCCCTTTAATGAATAGTAACTATTCACAATGTTATTTCAATTCATTATGTTCATGCAGCTCTTTTCAAATCACTTTTCCTTTTTTTCTAATAGTTTAAAGGTGCCAGATACTGAAGCTCCGCCTCTTCCCATTGGATGCCGCCATCTTGGAGATCAAGTATTCTCACAACCTGTGACAGAAGCAGTGCACACTCACAGATCAGTAATAATGGCCACTTTTTTACAGCAATATCATTTGCTTGGAGTTGGTGTGTATGATGCATCGTGTGAGCTTTACATTTTTGCAAGCTCCTGCTCTGTATCATGCATAGTTTAATAGAAAACATGCAGATTTTGTTGTATTTTATTTAAAGAACCAGTACATACAGTAGATTTGTATAATCAACAAACACATGATAAAAAGACAATGCAATAGCACTTAGAGGCCAATTTAACAAATGTCTTGCGGACCTGATCTGACAGTGCGGATCAGGTCCGCAAGACATCGCTGAATGCGGAGAGCAATACACTCTCCGTATTTAGCATTGCACCAGCAGCTCACAAGAGCTGTTTGTGCAACGCCGCCCCCTGCAGACTCGCGGCCAATGGGCCGCCGCAGGGGGTGTCAATCAACCCGATCGTACTCGATCGGGTTGAATTCCGCGATTATGGAGCAGCGGGACGTCAAGCTCTGTTCGGAGCTTGATAGATAGGCCCCTTAGTCTGAACTTCAAATGAGTAGCAGATTTTTTTTCTGCCACATTTCAAAGTTATGCCTATTTCCACTCCCCCTGTATCATGTGACAGCCATCAGCCAATCACAAATGCATATACGTATATTCTATGAATTCTTGCACATGCTCAGTAGGACCTGGTGACTCAAAAAGTGTAACTATAAATAGACTGTGCACATTTTGTTAATGGAAGTAAATCGGAAAGTTGTTAATTGCTTCTCTATCTGAATCATGAAAGTTTAATATTGACTGGAGTGTCCCTTTAAAAAATAAAAAATAAATAAATAAATCAGTCAGTCCAAGAATGTGATCAGTAACAGAGAATAACCGTTTAGGACTAAAAATATGCCATATGAAGTCTCAGGTTAAAGGGAGACAGATTATTTGTGATGATCCGAATGTGAAAGGCGCCGCCCACTCACAACATTCATCTCTTTTTGTGCAAATCCAGATATTAGTGGGTTGCACTTTCAAAAGAAGAAATCCAGCTCCGGAAAGGGCTGCCTGCGGCATTCGGCTACCTTCTTCCGCATTCCGATCATCACAAATAATCCAAATGCACATGCATGCACATGCATAGTAAGCGCCTTATAATTACTAGACATATCTTTTGTGTTAATATATAATAACATATCAGCCAAGTCTAAAGGTTTTTAAAACAATTTAAGATCCCTTTTACTGCAATTATTTATCAATAGACAAAGTCCACCCACGTTTGCCTTATTTGGAGGAGCCAATCTGGGCTTTAGTCTGCGCTGCAGAAAAAAAAATGTTGAGAGCGACAGGGAGGGGGGATGAGGGAGAGGGGATCCAACTGGATGGGGGGTTTAGAGGGTAGGAAAAGGTTCTTGGAGGAAGAGGTGGCTAAATGAGGGAGGGAGATTGTTAGGCAGCTAAAATCCTGGCCTTAAAGGGACACTGTACCCAAAATTTTTCTTTCGTGATTCAGATTGAGCATGAAATTTTAAGCAACTTTCTAATTTACTCCTATTATCCAATTTTCTTCATTCTCTTGTTATCTTTATTTGAAACGCAAGAATGTAAGTTTAGATGCCGGCCCATTTTTGGTGAACAACCTGGGTTGTCCTTGCTGATTGGTGGATAAATTCATCCACCAATAAAAGTGCTGTCCAGAGTACTGAACCCAAAAAAAAGCTTAGATGCCTTCTTTTTCAAATAATGATAGCAAGAGAACGACGAAAAATTGATAATAGGAGTAAATTAGAAAGTTGCTTAAAATTGCATGCTCTTTCTGAATTACAAAAGAAAATATTTGGATACAGTGTTCCTTTAAGGATGAGTGTGTGCTCAAGATAAAAGTGCACAATGCCTCCTAAGAGGTATATTTATTTCCTTTAACATTTTAGCCCGGGCTTTAACACTATTAAATAATAAATGTACAATGAAAATTAGTTTCTCTACAAACATTTTATAGTAGATTTAATTTGAAGATTATGCCCCTTTAAAAGGCACAGCTAAGATGTGCTGTATATGTTTGACATAAGACAGACTTAGCAAGGAAATCAGCCCTTATAAGCGAGCAAGTAATTTGTGGTGTATTCAAAATACATTAAAGATACTATGTCATATCTTCTAACTACCCCAAGGCAAAGATGAGAATACAGTTTAACTATTCCTGGGAGATTTTAGCTTTGAACACACTACAAAAAGCATCATCATTAGGAAAAGGGAGAAAAAAACACACACATGAAAGAAATCTTCTAGTTAAGTGAATTTTGCCCCTTAATTATCCCTGTAGCAATTCGGTCGAATCCTTTAATGATCACATTTTAAAAATTTATTTAAGATAGGACTTGGATGAGGGTAGCCTGGTTTCAAATGTCATCTTGCTTAAGCAGATACAATAAGCAGCTTGTCACCACCGTCAGAGAGAGGGGACATATAAAAGGATATCTTCTGCTATGTATTTCTACGAGAACTTTCTTTTCTTGGAAGAAAATGAATAACTTTTTAACATGATCAAAATGACTGCAGTATAATTATGCGGCCGAATTTCCACTTTGAATTATTGCAGTACAGAAAATGGTAGGATGTTAAACCTGTTAAGTTTCCATCTTTTCAGACTCTGCTGTACTTGCATTTAAACCCCTGGCAGCCAGGTGGTTAAATATCTATCCAAAGATATTTACATCATCCTAATTTGTTAAGTTTGTTTTGTTTCTTCTGTCACTTAAAATGCAAATGTAAGATTATTTAATAACCATTTAAAGGGAAACATCTACTATGTTATTTACATTTTGCTTATCAGCAAGGGGTCACTACAGTATGAACACATGCATTTTGCCAACAGCTGTAAAATGGGAAAAATAAATAAATATAAATATATATACATACACCCTTATATGATTATATATATATCCTTAAAGGGACAGTAAAGTCAAAATTAAACTTTCCTGATTTGGATATGCATTTTTTTACAACTTTCCAATTTACTTCAGTTATCAAATTTGCTTTGTTCTTTGGTATCAGTTATTGAAGAGTGAAACTAGGTAGGCTCATAAGAGCTCAGGAGTGTGCACGTGTCTTTAGTATTCTATAGCTATAAATAATGTAGCAAAACAATGCTGCCGTAGAGTAATAAAAACAAAGGAGCATGAAACCCAAACTATTTTTGTTCATGATCCAGACAGAACGTTTGAGTTTATACAATGTTCTAATTTACTTCTGCTATCTAAATTGCTTAATTTTCTCGGTATCCTTATTTGGAAAGCATACCTAGGTAGGCTCAATAACAGCATTGCACTCCTGGCAGCTAGCTGCTGATTGGTGGCTACACGTATATGCCTCTTGTCAATGGTTCACCAGGTGTGTTCAGGTAGCTTACTTTAGTGTGTTGATGCTCTTTTAACAAAGGATACCAAGAGCATAAGACAAAATTGATCATAGAAGTTAATTAGAAAGTTATTCAATATTCAATCTGAATCATGAAAGAATGAAACTGTAAACATTATTATCTGATTCAGTGCTCCTAAGCTCCTGTCCTCAAGTACTAGATTTAAAGCACAGGTGAGTTAATAACAATGACTCAACCTGTGACTGACAAAGCACAAATATTCTTAAAGAGACAGTAAAGCCAAAAAAGTAGTATCATGACTCAGATAGGGCATGCAATTTTAAACCAGATTTGATTCATTCTCTTGGTATCCTTTTATTGAAGAGTAAACATCAGGAGCAGCAATGCACTACTGGGAGCTAGCTAGTCATTGCATAACTCCTAATATTTGTGACTGGTTTCCAGCACTAAGGAGGTTGAGGGGGGCCTACTTACTGTTCTGTGTGCGGAGCCATGTTGGGAAATGTGGAGTAGCAGGTGGATAATGTGCTTGTCTGGGTGATCCATGAGCGTGGCCAAGGGAAACCTTGAAAATCGGTGCATATGGCTGTCTCAAAGGGACAGTGGGTCGGTGGGAGAGATGTCAGAATCTGGCACTGTCCACAGTTGGGAGGTCTGTGATTGGTGACTGCAAACATATGTCTCTTGTCATTGGCTCACCAGATGTACTCCGCTATGTCCCAGCAGTGCATTGCTATTGCTGCCCCTGAGGTTTACTCTTCAACAAAGGGTACCAAGAGAATGAAGCAAATTTGGTAACAGATGTATTGTAAAGTTGTTTAAAATATGTAATCTGTGCCTGAATGTTGAAAGTTTAATTTTGATTGTACTGTTCGTTAATTTTATAACAGAAATTATAATAGGACTTATATTACTATTATAATTAGCCTTTTAAGAATCAAAGGCTGGATATATGCATAAGCCTCAGCCACAGAAACAAGTTCACTGAACCAGGATATGCACAGAATGAACATACGCAATAAAACAAAACATTCTTAAAACCAAACACGTGCGCTCAATAGATGGCATCTGAGCTTTGCAAAGCGTATATACACTATCTGTATAGGCACCGTTAACATGATATTTCTTAATATTCATTTGCTGTATGTGGCAAACCCAATGCTATTCCCTATTAGTGCTAGCTTTCCTGGAAAAAATACTTTGCATGCTAAATAGCATAAAATTATACAGCATAAATCAGGAACTAAAGCTTCTAAGACATTAAATGACCATTGGTTTATAATTAGATTCTAGCACGCTTAGAATATTGACCATAGCAGCATCTTTATTTCTATATTTAATTTTTTCAGCTTTGACCTGAACCCTAGCTATCCTATGGGGCCTATTTAACAAATGTCTGTCCGACATGATCCGATCAGTGGATCATGTCCGACAGACATCCCTGAATGCGGAGAGCAATTCGCTCTCCGCATTCAGCATTGCACCAAAGCCGCCAGCAGGGGGCGTCAATCAACCAGATCGTATTTGATAGGGTTGATTTCACGCGATCTCTGTCCGCCTCCTCAGAGCAGGTTATGGAGCAGCGGTCTTTAGAAACCATACAGAGCTTGATAAATGGGCCCCTTAGTGTATGCTATCCTATATTTCTATTTCATTTTATTCTCATTTCCTTATTTCTCCCAACCACCTTATTCATCACACTTGCAGATCAGGGTGCAAAACTGACACCAGTTCTCATCTCAGTTGTTTAACACTAATATCTTGCAGGGACTTCTGAAAAAACAAGTTATTTATAAAAGTAGTACAGAGCCTTTGGACCTCATATAGGACCATTTTTTTATTCTTGGTTCTGTTTTCCAACATAAGATAAAGTGTGCTTTTCCTTTGGTTTAAAACAAACAATTTTAGTATTTGAAAAACAGAAAGTGCGTTACTTTGTAGAATTGACGTCTCAGTAGCATTTCAGCAAGTCAAGTTCAGCCCTTCATCATTTTATTAAGAGCTCCTGATTTACTAATAATAATATTCCTAATAAAAATGTTGCACAATATAAATAAAATATATTAGTATTTCCCAATCATATTAGTTATTAGCTATTCATAATCAATAATTGCATTAACAATTCTCCTATCAAAAAAATATTACAAAATGTCAGTGCTGCAAAAGAATAACTGCATTTTCCCCCATACATAAGTAGTATTGTTGCTTCCTATGAAAGAAGGTTTATCAGAATGTATTTTGTGAAAAGAGTTCTAAAGGTGAACTGTAGCAGTGAAATGCAACATTTGTTTAAAAATATATATATATCTGCATATCTGATTGGTAGAGGCAACGTTCAATCCTCCATTCAAATGTAAAAAAACAACAGAAGTAACGCCCCACCAATGCTGATGTAGCCTGTAACATTACAATCAATCAGAAAAACGTTATTTAAAATGATATTAAACGGTAAATAAATGTTAGATATAATGTTGTAAACAACAAAAACATTACCCAGAGAATGCAGATGTATTTAATAAAATTATGTTAGTTGTTTAAATATTGAAGATTAAGTGGAAAGTTATAGTTTCTATAAAGTAATGAGCGCTGCCATATTGAAACCTAGGCTTCTCCTTATCTAATCTATTTTGCCAAAACAATTAGGGGCCGATATATAACTGCAACAAAGTGCCCAAATACTCAACTGTGCAAACAATTTCTATGTGGAATATTACATTTTTTTAAAGTAACTATAGAATGCAAACTTTTACGCATAATTAAACATTTTATACTACAATCTCAAACTGTTTAAATTCTGTTTAATGAATTATTTATTTATTTATTGGCTACACCTCATGAAAATCATGTCTGTAATCTCCTTCAGCTGGTAAATAAGCAGCCTACTTATCGCTCAAGCCATGAGCAAGCCTCTTCAGAGCAGTAAGTAACAGCCCTTCATGATTCCAACAACAGGATAAGAGGAATATACGCTACTGACAAGGGGACTCAGCTCAAAAGCGCACGCTCATCATGGTATCTGTACTGGCAATTTAACTAAGTGTTTTCTCATGAATCCGCTAATAAACTTACAAAAAAATGTCAGTAAATATTGGGCATGAACAGTAAAGAAGTCAGTGGCCTGTGTCATTCTGGAATAAAGTGATTGCTTTAACTTATTAAGAAAGTCAGAGTTTCTTAATTACCCTGAAAAATGCATAGATTGCCCTAGAGCTAGTCTTGCTTGACATACAAAATATGACACTAGACTTATGATCCAGAACGCGTGGTTAGCTGCAGTACAGTTCAGACACGAAAGATCTGTCACATAAAATTATTAGTATTGTCTTCATGTACTATATACTATAAATAGTATATATATATATATATATATATATATATATATATATATATATATATATATATATATATATATATATATATATATATATATATATATATATATATATATATATATATATAAAGGAATATGAATTCGTTTGGTAGAACGAATAGTCCTATGGACAATCGACAATCGTTTTGGACAATCGAATGTTGATAAGAATGAAATTCCATAAAAATTTGGTAATTGAATGTTATTTCAGGTTTTTGAATGTTACTTACGTTTTTGAATGTTTGCAATTAGATCGAATAACCACAATCAAAATTTTGAATGTGACAGATTTAAAAATACTATTCAGAAGTTCAATAGTTCATGTGGTAGGGAATTTACTAAATTGATATATAAAAGATACAAATAAATCAATTCGAATGTCTCTATTTCAAATATTGCATAATTGAAATATTACATTTTAAGAGAGCATTAGAAATGCTATGACAAATATATATTTTAGAAAATTTTAAATCTAATATTACATTTAAAGAAAGCATTAGAAATACTATTGCTTTAAACAAATGTTAGAATGTTGTACAAACATTCGAAATTCGATACTAACCAACAAATGTGTTAAAATTAGTTTCATTTTTCGAATGTTGCAAAACATTCGCCTATCCCTAGGCTGCACCTTACTGACAACTGGTATTTTGGCGCTGGACTGACCTTAATAGGCGAGATCAGACTGAAATACTACAGGAAAGACTTTGAAAAGCATTACTGGTCTAAAAGTAAGCTGCACCTAAGGTGGAAAATAGAACAAGCTAACAAGTTACTGAACTGGTTGTTCGTTCCTGAAAGTGCGCTTCTGTGTGTGTGTATATATTAGATATATATCGATTAGTACTGCAGGTTAGCACTCCTGAAAACCAGTGTCCTTTGCCGGGGTGCTACAAATCCAATATCGACAGTCTATACAAAGAGCATTCACCAGGCTTAATAAACCAGTCTTATCCTTTAATAGTTAAAGTTTTTGGGGTTCTACAAAAATCTAAGGAAGGGGGCAGAACCCCGAAAACCCAGCGAGTGATCTGTATATATATATATATATATATATATATATATATATATATATATGGGATAGTTTGAATAAAGGTGGTGTATATCCTGCGCAAAGAACAGGTGGGGAAGGGGGGTGGGGGATGCCTCTAGCTCTCCTCGATGGGTACCCTAGCGTGCCCAATGTGTAAAAGATATATGCAAGGTAGAGGTGAGCGCCAAAAGAAGGCTGAGGGTAGGGTGGGGAACGCTAAAATAGGCTAAAATTAGCTGATAGAATGTAAAATTAAAAATTACAAATTTATTTATTCCATACAATAATTATAATAATAAAAAAGAACAATATACACTGATAGTTGTTCATGGATCCATGTTACAAATGGTAGCAAATTGCAGTGTTAGGTAAAATACAATACAATATAATAATAAAAACAATTGTAAATACTGATAAATTCAGTGGCTGATGATATAGCCAGATGATGAAAAACCCAGCGAGTGATCTGTATATATATATATATATATATATATATATATATATATATATATATATATATATATATATATATATATATATATATATATATATATATATATATATATATATATATATGGGATAGAACAATATCATTTTTTTCAGGGCCGATACCGATTATTGACCGCCTTTCAGGCCGATAACAGGGGCCAATATTATGTACATTTAAAGTATTAAAAAATCACCACAATTTCTACACAAATCTGGCATAAACTGAACAAGCTTATTAAAATTTTAAACATTAAAAGTAAACAACTGGGAAAAATAAAGTGCTTGAAAATTAAAAGGGATAGGAAAGGCAAAATTAAACTTGCATGATTCAGATAGAGCATTTCATTTCAAGACACTTTTAAATTCACTTCTATTTTCGAATGTGTTTTGTTCTCTTAGTATCCCTTGTTAAAAAATGAATACGCACATATCATACACTAGTGGGAGCTGCTGCTAATTGGTGCCTGTACACATTTGTCTCTTGTGATTGGCTAATTAGATATATTCAGCTTCCTATCAGTAGTGCAATGCTATTCCTTCAGCAATGGATAACAAGAGAATGAAGAAAATTTGATAATATAATTAAATTGGAAAGTTGTTTAAAATTGTATGTTCTATCTGAATCATAAAAGGAAATTTGGGGGTTTACTATCCCTTTAACCCTTTGATTGCTAAGCACTTTCCCACCTGGGTGCTAACTGCTGAGTTTTATTTTTTGAAATATTTTTTTTTTCAGATCCCCAATACTTACACTGTTGCCAACAGTGGGTCTTGGTGGTCTGGTCTGTAGCTGCTTAGATGCCTGAGATATAGGCCCGTCACTATACAGGCCCGATCGCCGGGGAAGGAGTGGGTGGGAGCCCCCAGATATCCCTCAAGGTGAGAGAGTGCTAACAAAACTTTGCGACGGCTCACAGCCGTCGTTAGCACTGAAAGGGTTAACTTAATAAATTGCTTCCCAAAACATAGAAAAATGGGTTCATTGTCAAGGAACTCAGAGTTCTTAACTGGTGGTTGATGTAGCCCACCAAGGTGATGCTGTCCAACTGAAATCTAATATATCGGACCAAAGCTAGTTGAGGCCAAGCTATTAAAGCATAGAAAATTGCTATCAACTCCAAGATGTTTATTGGAAGAGACGACTCCTCCAGAGTCCACAGACCCTGTACTTTTAAGAAACCCCAAACCACTACCCAGCCCAACAGGCTGGCGTCCGTGGTCACAATCACTCAGGAAGGCCTCAGGAAGCATTTTCCCCTGGGACAGATGGTCCTGTGAAATCCACCACGAGAGAGAGACTCTTGTTGGGGAATCCAAATTTATCTTCTACCAAAGATCTGAGTGGTCCCCGTTCCATTTTGACTGAGCATGCATAGTTGCAGAGGTCTCAGAAAGGACAGAAGGAATGATGTCCATGGAGGCAATCATCAGTCCAATCACCTCCATGCATTGAGCCACAGATGGACGAATAGCAGACTGGAGAGAGAGGCAAGAAACATGAAGTTTGGATTTTCTGACGTCCGTCAGAAAAATCTTCATGGACAGGGAATCTATGATTGTTCCCAAGAAACACACCCTTGTATCTGGTACAAGGGAACTCTTTCCCAGATTCACTTTCCACTGTGGGAACCTAGAATAGACAACATCTCGGTATGAGATTTTGCTAGATAAAAAAATGGTGCTTGAACTAGGATGTTGTCAGCAATAACCTGGGACCTCACCGCTGCCAGAAGAGCCCCCAGAACCTTTGTAAAAATTCTGGGAGCTGTAGCAAGCCAAAAGGAAGGGCAACAAACTGGAAAGGTTTGACCTGTAAGGCAAACCTTAACCACTGGTAATGATCTCTGTGAATGGGAACATGAAGATACGCGTCCTTCAGATCTATGGTCGTCATGAACTGACCCTTTTGGACCAAAGGAAGAATAGAACGGATGGTCTCCATCTTGAAGGACGGAACCCTGAGGAATTGATTGAGAGACTTTAGGTCCAGAATAGGATGAAAAGTGCCCTCCTTTTTGGGAACTACAAATAGACTTCTAGACCATGTTCTTCTAGAGGAACTGGAACAATCATTCCAAGGGATGATAGGTCCTTTACGCAGTTTAAGAAGGCCTCTCTCTTTATCTGGTTCACAGATAACCTTGACAGATGGAATCTGCCCCTGGGAGGACCAGATTTGAATCCTATTCTGTAACCGTGGAATACTATATATATATATATATACACATATATATATATATATATATATATATATATATATATATATATATATATATATATATATATATATGGCCAAAGGATCTGGAACATTGCGTATCCAAGCCTGCCGAAAAAAAAAAAAGGTTGCCCCCCCCACTTTATCCACTAGAGCAGAGCTTTCCAAACTTTTCATGTTGGTGACACACTTTTAAGACCTACATCATTTTGCGACATAGTAATTCAGTTGTCCTAGAAAATAGGAGGTTAAACTAACTTGTTTTAAGAGATACGGGCACATACATAAATTAAATAATGAAATGTATTTACAAGCAACAGTATGTATGTGCAAGAATTAAAAAAAAAGTTTAGTAACACCAATAGCTACTTACTATTTTAATGGGATGTATAAGGTTGATGGGATGAACACGGTTTCTGAATATTTAGTGGAATATTAGATAAAGACACACGTTAAAGCAGCAGCCCTCAGAGCGCTGCAAGTCTGACGGACTACTGCCTGCGCTGCAAACACACTGCTGTCCCACTCACTTACTACAATTGCAGTCACGAGCCGATTGAGATTACACGTGCAGTCAGGAGCCAATGTGCCGCCAATAGGAATAGTTTCAGCTCCCGCTAAGCTGCGCCAATAGGTTAAGATGATCTGTGACCCACTAGGTATCAATCACGTGTCAACCACGTGATATGCGTAGCAGGAAGGCAGAAAGTTAGAAACCAAATGAAAATTTTAAAAGTATTTTAAATTTAAAAAAAATTGTGCTGAAGCAGGGACACACCTACACACTGCTGCCGACACACTAATGTGTCACGACACACAGTTTGGAAAGCACTGCACTACAGGATCGGGGGCAGTCCCTTTATGTTGATTTAGAATCAACGGAAGGCTTCTTGTCTTGCTTCCCCCTATTCCAAGGCTGACTGGACCTCCAAAACCACTTGGATTGATCCGACTTGGAAGAGGAAGACTTCTGTCCCTTAAAGTTATGAAAAGAACCAAAATTAGAATTCTGGCGACCCCTAGGGCTATTCTTTTTACCCTGAGGTAGGAAAGAACCCTTTCCACCTGTAATGTCAGAAATTATTTCTGCCAGACCTGGATCAAACAAGATCTTACCCTTATAAGGCAAAGATAAAAGCTTGGACTGGGATGTAACATCTGCAGACCAAGATTTTAACCACAGAGCTATGTGAGCTAAAACAGTAAAACCAGAAATATTAGCACCCAGCCTAACTTGCATGTTGGCATCACAAATAAAGGTATTGGCTAACTTGAGAGCCTTGATCCTGTCTTGGATCTCCTCTATAGTAGTCTCCTCTAGGATAAGATTAGATAAGTCATAGCACCAATAAGATGCTGCCCCCACAACTGTAGCAATACTAGCAACAGGTTGCCATTGTAATCCCTGATGAATGTACATCTTCTTCAAAAAAGCCTCAAGCTTCTTATCCAAGGGACCATTGAAAGAACAACTCTCTTCAATAGGATAGCCAGAGTAGAGATAGCTCCCTCTACCTTGGGCACCATGCTCTACGAGTCACAAATAGCATCAGCAAAAGGAAACAACTTTTTAAAAACAGGGGACGGGGAAAAAAGGAATCCCTGGTTTATCCCATTCATGAGTTATATCAGCCATACGGTCTAGAACTGGAAACACTTCCACAGATGAGGGTACATCATATACCCTATTAAGCTAACTAGACCTCTTTGGATTCTCCACAACAGAAGCGTCGGATTCTTCCAAAGTAGCAAGAACCTCCTTCAAAAGAACTCGAAGGTGTTCTAACTTAAATCTGAAATTAATCTCCTCTTAATTTGCAGAATCAGTCACTACAGTATTAGAATTTGACAATTCCCCCTCAGAAGCCACTGAAGAATCATCCTCATCAGATAACTGAGACAAACTGACTAACACAGCCTTAGCGGTGTCAGCTTTACTAACATCAATAAGTAGATTTCCTCTTACACTTACCAGTAACCTTTGGAAAAGCTGATAAAGCTGCGGAAACAGCAGAAGTAATCTGCGCAGTGAAATCCCCAGGTAAAAAAACACCCCCAGGAGGTTGTTGAGAGGAACCACAGGGCACTGCATGTGAAGCTTGAGGGAAAGCTGAGGCGTTGCTAGGATAACACTATCCTGAGAGACAGGTGGCTCAGGGAGAGACATCTTATCTTTAAGCATTAAAGTTTTATTAAGACATGAAGAGCAAAATTGTACATGAGGAATTATCTTAGCCTCCAAACACTATAAGCATTTTTCAAAAGAATGAACTTTAGCATTAGTGTCCATAATTGGGTATCAGTTCTTAGCAATTAACAAAAATTTAAATGCAAAAAAAACAAAAAAAAATTAGGTTTATTTATGTGAAGCAGTAAAAAACATACCAAATAAATCAACACCTAAAACTCTCAGCTTCACTGAGGTCTTACCCCTCAGAAGTTGCTATCCCACTAGCACAGAAAACCGGACACACTCGGAGCAAAGATCACCTCCATGTTACCGGAACAGCCCAAATCTACTTGAAAAACAACTGCAGGCAGAGGAAACTGCAACCTCCGCACTCTCCAAGGCAAACGCCATTCTGAACAGAGAAGCCAAAAAAACGGAAGTGCGGAGGAGCGGTCACGTGACCGCAATAGAAAAAAATGCACCAAACAAAAACGGTGCGAAAACCGGCAGCCACAGCAAAAAGTGATTGGGCCAAATAAGCTGAGCTGAAAAACGATTGCCCCCAAACAAGTTTAAAGCATACACCTGTCAAACACTTCATACACTCTCCCCCTCTGAGCCCCAATACAATATGATGTCTCCTTCACATATAAGCAGTATCCCTAAAACAGTATTCAAATGCTTTCCACGAGGATTTAACCCCTATAGTGCCAATACCTTCTAACCTAGAAGGGAAAGCACTTACCGGTGGATCCTGCTCTGTCAGGTAGGAGCTTTTTTCTGAAGTGAGGCAGCTTCTCCACTTCTACCAGGGACCTATAGAAAGGAAAGAACTGAGTAACCAACCCTTTTTTTCTATAATAGTGGTAGCAATAATGTCAGTAGTTAAGCAAAGACCACCTCACCGTCTTCTAACTGCTAATAGCCACCATTACTCTTACTAAAGAGATTGACATGGACACAGCTAGACCCCAATCCTTGCTTGCAGGGAAAAGTACCCATAAAAGGATAAAAAAAATCTTCAAACACCATCTTCGCCATCCTCCTGTGTTCAAGATAAAGAGAATGACTGGGGGTTATAGGTAAGGGAAGTGATACTTAACAGCTCTGCTGGGGTGCTCTTTGCCTCCTCCTGCTGGCCAGGAGTGAATATCCCACTAGTAATCAGAATGTTTTGTGGACTCTCCATGCCATAGGAAAGAAGAACTTAGTACTGTTTTTCTGTGGTATACGCACATATCCTGTGCGGGCCCGTGCACCAGTATTCAAACACCATGCCTGCTCAGAGCACTGGTGGTGGTGTGTATTGCTTCTAAATACATAATTTGTGTCATACACGTGACTGCTGACTCCATGAGAAGGGGTGGTAATTGAATACACAAGCCTTCACAGGATATGTGCGTATGCCACTGAAAAACTAATAACTTTTACTAAAAGCATTTCTGCTAAAGAACATATATTGCAAAAATGCTTATATTTCAAATTAAAATGCATCTATGCACTTTAATTATATCTATAAAGAGTGAGAGTTTTTAATCTGTGATGCCCAACCAGGTAACAGAAATGTCTAATGAGAAAAAGAAGACGCATTTAACCTGAGAGAGGGAAGACATCTTATCTGATCACCTGACAGAGATCAGGAGCAGAGAACAGTCATATTTTTCACAGTTGGGCATCTATTTTTGCATAATATTACTAAAGTTGTTATATACATCATTCAAGTAACTGAAGTTTTCCAAAATAAGTTAAAATGTTCTCCTTTCTAAAATATTTGCCTCCAATTACCATCACATCCCATTTCCCAATATGACGCATACTGACTTGCACCACATTCAAGATCTCCATAAGCCAATATTTATAGCTGAAAGAAAATAAAAAAAAACATGCAGCATGCAGAGGAGGCTACTGGTCTGTGTTTTTACCGGCAAAGCAAAAATGTCAATTCTGCATAAACCGTTTCCTTGGATACCTCAGCGTTTCCATGGTAAACATGCTAAATCGCACCTCTGCTTCAGGCTTAATCATCTTTTGTTGTGGTCTTACAATAGAGTAAACGGGGTCAGGGTGTGTTGCTACATATAATTCCATGAAGCTTTAGGGGTACGGGAACACCTAAAATAAGTACCTAGAACATCTCCCAGATGAGATTGTACAGATGAATTCAGCAAGAATCCATATACACAGATATATTCTTTATATTATAGACAGTAAAAAAGTAAATTATATGTGGTATCTGATAAACAGTTCTGATGCGCCTATTAGAATTTATTGGGGAGCCAGTACTGTGTGTGTATTTGGTAAATATTTAGCAAACTGAAGTAAAGAGAAAATGAATGTTTTCATTCCACACGTGGGCTATAAAGCAAAAAAAAAAAAGACGCTTGAATACTAAATGACAACAGTGTGAAATGTATGAACCTATTAAATGTGGCAGACAGAAAAAGTTTAGCAGCGGTAACAGAAAAAATATGCAATTTTAGTGTCAAAAAACCCTGCAGCAGTAGAAGGGTTAAGGCCATTTAGCAAACAAAAATCCTATGTCTACAGGCTGCTGGGATTTGGTTGCATCTAAGAAACCTTAAAGGGATTTATCTTTTTCCCCGTTCAGTCCAACACATACATGTAATACAAACAGACAGATGTATAGAAGTATTGTGTATAATTAGGCGCTATATCCAGGACACACAACCTAAAGGAATGTCATTGACAATGTGAGAAACATACAACAAATATACGAGGTAAAGAGGAAAAAAAAGCAATGCATTTATTTTAATCCAGACTCCAATAAACTGTTTAACAGAGTATATTTAAAAATAAATTTCAATTGCATTTAAATTATTTAGCAAGCTATCACTAAGTACGCACCGGCCTATATGATTATGTATGGATTATCAGAATTAAATTAAAGGAAATACCAAACATTTATTAATAAAAATGCACTGTATATGTTTTTACAGTGCATAATTATAGTCCAAAAATGACAAGTTCTAATCCGTTAGAGGATGTAATGTTAAGACTATCAACCCTAGAATAAGGTGTGTTTAGCCCCTGTAAAGGTGCCACACACACAGTAGAAATACTGCTCAGGACTCTCAGAGCACTGCTGTTCCCGAGCAGAAAACACCAGTGATCCAATCAGCAGCTTTAGTTCCACATCTGGGTTATGCGGCTAGCTCTGCTGATTGGTTCATTGTGTGTTTTCAACTCAGGACCAGCAGTGCTCTGCGAGTCCTGAACAGTATTTCTACTGTGAGTTTAACCCCTTTGTAGTGTAGTGTTGATAGCCTTAAAATTACATAATAGATTAGAGCAGTGATTTTTAACCTTTTTTTTGCCGTGGCACACCTTTTTACATTAAAAAATCCTGTGGCACACCACCATCCCAAAATTTTAAAAAAATCACACATTGTAGCCTAATACAGCATATAAATATACACATACACACAAACACACACATACTGTATGTATTGTGCTGTTATACCATGCCTCCTACAAACTACCCCTGCACTGGGAGTAAAAAACAAGCAAAGTTTAAAAAATATGTCACAATGTTGTCAGTCTGCCGTGGCACACCTGAGGATCTCTCACGGCACACTGGTTGAAAAACACTGGATTCGAGTATGTAACTTTTCATGACTATAATGGCCCACCTCGGCCATGTTTTCCTTGACACTTATGAGTTGCACATGCTGCAGGGTGTGCAGAGAGGAACATGAATAGTGCTGTCCAGGGTCACTATTTTGTGCAGTCCAGCAGCACAATGCACGTTCCCTTCTGAACACCCTGCAGCATGTGTAACTTATAAGTGTCCAGGAAAACATGGCCGAGGTGGAAACTCTACTGGGATTCCCTTTGTTCAGAAAAAGCAGACATGCATGGCCTTTGCCATTTGTTTTTGGCAATTAGAATGATGCTTTTTTTTTTTTCTTGGTTTATTTTTTATTTGGTATCTTTTTTCTGTAGCGTAGGCCCCCCTCCCCTCCAAGATCCCCTCCAAGATCAGTAGTGTGGTAGTAGTGCCTAACATTTTTTTCCATAGTGTAGGGCATTTTTTCTCAACTGTGGTCCTCAAGTACCCCCAACAGGCCAGGTTTTAATTATAGCTGAACTAGTGCACAGGTACTCAAGGACCACGGTTGAGAAACACTGGTGTGGGTGGTGTAGGAAACCTCAACAAGTGTTTCTGTGTTGGATGTAAGTAACTTATATTACATATGTCCAATTGGCGCAAGAGGTTAAACTGCTGGTCACAACTTCAATAGAATGATTACTGTGACTATGCTATAGTTTTTTTTCCTCCTTTGCCGGGCAGTGTTACAAGGATTATGACCTATTTGAATTATAAATCTTATATATATTCATTAGAATTTGCAGGTCTCTTGCCAAAATATGAAAAGCTCATTAGTGTAACGTTGGCTATTGAAATATAAAGGGACATTAAACTTCAGGGAGAAACTATATAAGCATTGCAAGTAGTAGCAATACTAATGTTCTACTCATTTGTCTACAGCACTCTTCAGAGACATTATTTTAGTTAACCCTGTAAAGGCGCTGGTTGGTGAAACACCCCATTTTCATATTGGCATTTAAGGGTTTTTTCAGCCACCGCATGAGGAATTCATAAATATTCTCCTCTTGTGGTCTTATTTAGAGCAGAACGTTTTATAGTTTTCTTTTTCTGCATGTCTGCTATTACATTTCATTTGGTTCGTTTTTGGATGATTATGCCCCATAGTAAATGGGAGATGAATGAATTTCAACCAAACTTCTGGAAGTCAATGGGTTAAGAGAGTTTTGTTTTCATTTAAAACTCCTGATGCAGCTAATATCATTGCATGTACAGTACAAGCCAAACTGATTTGGATATATTGTACATTAAATAAATTAACTTTTTTTTTCTAACAATAGAGAAAATCTGAGATTGGACTGTTATTTCTCTAAGCAATCAATCACTTTTACAGAGGTAGATTCCAGCTGATGGACTCATAATTAAATTTTTTAGCATTATAAATAGAGAACACATCCCAGAGGTACAAACATCTGTCAACTCCGTGACTAATGAGTTAGTAAACAAACACATTCTGTACACAATGAGAGAAAAAATAGCCCAAATAGCATAGCTAGTTTTAAAAGCTGAAAATCAACTGTTTTTCTAAAGCTTACATTTTTACTTAAAATATAATAAAGCAATTTATAGCAAATTTACATAATCATACTGTAGTGTCATACTGTAAAAATAATTCTATGAACTTTTGAAATGTATGGCTGTAACTTATCTAGCAGAAAAACATTTTCTATTTAAAAGGGACAGGAAACCCCCAAATTGTATTTTACGATTTGAATAAAACATAAGATTCTAAATAACTTTCCAATTTACTTCCATTATCAAATTTTCTTCGTTCTCTTGTTATCCTTTGCTGAAGAAACAACATTGCACTACTGGCAGCAAGATGAACACATGTAGTCAGCCAATCACAATAGACAAAATGTGTGCAGGCACCAATCAGCAGCAGCTCCCACTAGTGTAGGATATGTGCAGATTCTTTTCAACAAGGGATACCAAGAGAACAAAGCACATTTGAAAATAGAAGTGAATTTAAAAGTGTCTTATGATTACATGCTCTATCGGAAGTTTAAATTTGACTTTCCTATCCCTTTAAAAATCAAGACAGTTTTGACATATCTCTCAATCCATCTATCCGTCCCTCTATTGATCCGTCCCTCTATCTGGATACATGTTTTTGTTTAATGTCCCTTTAATCCAACAGGAATAATGACTGTGTGATCCTTTGAAGTACTCATAAACAACCATTTTCATTCAAAGTGTATGCTTTTAGCATTAAACATCAATATTTCATGTAGCTGAAGAAATCATCAGGGCCACATAGGAAGTATGTGAAAAACAAAATGAATGAGGTCCCCAGTTGCCATGTAATTACCCATAAAGGGTTAAACACATACAAGTAAAGTGTAACTCAGGTTTCACAATATCTCACTATTCGAGGAAATCCAGATTTCCCACCTGGGTTAGTTCAGAATATCTATAAGAAATGGGAGCAGAAGGGCCTGATTTATGTAGCTCAACTAAAAGACCCAGAACTACAGACAATTAAAACATTTATTATGTTAGCTCAGGAATTCTCCCTATCGTCTAAATAATTCTATGCGTACTTGCAGATTAGACATTTATTCTTTACCTAACAGAGAAACATGGGAATAACTGGACCCTGGGAGTAATAGAATAGTGTTTAAAAGGGTATCCAGCTGGGTTAAGTCCAATTTCGATTTGGTACAACCTAATAATGCAGAAAACGGGTCAGGATAATTTGTAGAAAATAAACGACAGTTGGCATAAAGAGTTCAGAGAGACTTCAGTAGAAGAGATTGCAAAGAGCATTAAAAGGGTTCATAAAGCTATTAATTCAAGTGGTTGGAAGGAATCCCATGTGAGAATTCTGTATAAGGCGTATACGACGCCAGCAGATATTGCAAGATGGTCCAAACGAGGTAAGTAATTTCCCAAATGCCGATCTTAGACACCGTTTCTGGTCATGTCCCAAAATTCAAAAATTCTGGAGCAGAGTTAATTATTGGGTTAACAGATTTTTAAAAAGGAAATGTAAACTAGAGAGATACAACATATATTCTTTTTACACCCAAATATAAAAGATATAGAGAACATAGCATTCATTAATACGGTTATCTTGATTGGACGCAGCATTATATTAAAATCTTGGAAATCCAAATACAGCCCAACGATGAAAGCGTTTAACATTCAAATATTGTTACAGATGAATATAGAACAGTTCAACGTAAATATAACACAGGAGAAGAGAGTGGCTCTTTTTTTTTTTTTTTAGAAATGGTTCAAAGTGTTACTGATATTTCCAGTTAGGGTACAAAGGCAGATAGTGTATCCCTTCAGGAAGTCTGATTATTTTAGCATAGCCTTACTAACTGGCAGCTTTCCAGGTTTCTGGGGTGACTGCAAGGTGGGAGTGGAGGAGAGGGAGGAGGTCCCCCCCTTTTTTATCTCTCTTTTCTTTCTCTCCCCCTGTGTTTCTGCTGTGTTTTGTTCTGTTTTGATTTGTTTTGTTCTGAAGGTTATACTGTGATATTCTGTGTTCTTGTGGGTCTTAGTACTGTTAAAGATGCTTTTTATATAGACTGTGTAGAGGTTGTGCATAACATATTATAGAGTGAGTACAGTACCATATGTGTCATTGAAATAGAAGAAATGGGAAAATACAAACCCTATTTCAGAGTGGAGATAACAGTTTATTTTCTGTAAGTATTAATGACTGATTTTCACATGAACGTTTCAGTTCGGTACATGGTGGTTGCTCTATGTTTAACTAGAAAAAGTTATTATTGATGTATCTACTTTATAAGTTTCCAAATATGTACCTAATCGTGTTTTGCTTCTTCTTGTGATTGCAACCTTAATAAAAAATAAATGAAATCTAAACAAAAAAAAGTAAAGTGTAACTCAGGAACCGCAAGCATTGCAGCTCCTTAGCTGATGAGCCAATCAGCAGCAGACAAATAACCCACCAATCACTAGCAGGTTTAAACAGTCATCTAGGGTTAGTAATGAAAAAGTTACATGTTCTAACAAATCAGAGTATATCATTTTTGTAGTAGAATGTCCCTTTAAAGAATATTTTTAAACCACAAGTAGAAAAATACCTCATCTACCTAATTTTCACAACTAATATATGCCGAGATTCCCCATCTGCATACAGATCTGAGCAATTTCAAAACCAGATTTAAAATTCAAATCTGCATATTATGATTGTCATGGGCCTTATGCCCACTGAGGCAGAACGCATTATAAATTCAAAGCTTTTATTCATTTATATTTTATATAATGCAATAAAGTTTTAAAAATTGATGGAAAAGGTGATAAGACCACAACTTGTATGTTTCATTCTATCATGTGGGACATTCACTATGTTATTAGAGAGCCATATAAGGAATACACCAAGAGGACAATTTATCAAGCTCCGTATTGAGCTTCATGCCCCTGTTTCCGCGCGAGCCTTCAGGCTTTCCGGAAACATAAGTTATTAAGCAACCTAAAGGCTGCTGCTCCATAACTTGTCTGCCTGTTCTGAGGCTGCGGACTGAAAGCAACCAGATCGGGTTTGTTTGACACCCCATGCAGGGGGCGGCATTGCACCAGCAGTTCACATATAAATCTAGCCCAATGGCTTAAAAATACTTTAGTCTGCAGCAGAGTCAAGTTATGGGCAGAGAGCTGTTTTTTTTTATAGACACAAATATATAGCAGTGACATAAGAGGTAGAAAACTTCTGCACAGAGTAAATCCAATTACAACTGTACATTATATCGGGAGGTGACACGTTTGTATATGATTTATGACTAACACAAAATATTGCATTAAACATATTTGTTATTATATATATATATCTATATGTGTAGGGATGGTGGCGCTCTCTCTCACTCACTATATATATATATATATATATATATATATATATATATATATATATATGTTTGTGTATGTGTGTATATATATATATATATATATATATATATATATATATATATATATATATATATATATATATATATATATATATATATATATATATATATACACACACACACTGTGTATATATATATATATATATATATATATATATTTTTTAAGAGGTGAAACTGGGACCACCTGGCGCTGTGCCAGTGTGGGTGTGGTCAGGGGCTTGGTCAAGGGGGCATGGCGACTGATGACCGGAACTCATTTTTAAAAAAACTCACAAATGCATCATTTAATCTCTTTAAAAATAGGCTCTGAATGGAATATAAGGTATCAGTAAGTGGCACTAGATCATTCAGTTATATGAAAGTAGTTAGGGTTGGAAAAGTCAGAAATTAAAGCAGAAAATACTCAGAGATGGTGAGGATATGGCTATGCAAATTAGTATTTCTACATCCTGTATATAGAAGAATTATATTATTTTGTACAATATACATGTTGGCATCTGTGTTTGCAGTGTTAATTATCATTTGGATGACCAATGCAAGAGCATTGTGCACATAAGGAGACACATAAAGGCCCTGCAATTGTACAGGGATGGAGGTAGGTACTATAATAAACTGCTGGTCTGTGTTCATGACCAGACTATAGTAATAAAACTGTTACAGAAGCATTAGTTATTTTGTTGTGAAGAGCTTATTTCCCAGCAGCAATGCCTGAACCAGCAAGCCAGCGCCTAAGAAGGGCTCCAAGAAAACTGTAACAAGTTTCATTTCATAAAGAGTTAACTCTTTTTTTTTCAGCTTTTAGAAACTATTGTCTAATCACCTCTGGAGCCAGACTGCTAATTGATAAGATGAACTTGTAAACTTGTTATCTTAAGTACTGTAATCCTATTGTGGCCTGCCAAAGGACAGTGCTCTCTATCTAAATGTGTGATGGGGGATTTTGTGCTTCCCCCCCTCTCCCCCTGGGAGTGCCCTGTGTGCATGTAACCTTAATAAAAAGCAGGCTGGGCATCCCAGTCCTGAGTTCTTGTTTGACCCTCAATCGCAGCGTTGACTCGTTTTTGTGGGCAGAAGGGTATCCTAGCTGTACTGCAGCTAAGGGAGATTATTCTATATTTGCGAGACTCATATAGAATACTATGGAAAGCAGCTTCTCCCCTCTTTAGCAATAGGGATCCAGGCTACTAAGCGGTCCATCTCTCAGCGAGACTAAGGGTAACCGTAACATTTGGCGGCAGCGGCGGGATTTTCCTGGATTTCCTAGGAGAGGTACAGAACGGATGGAGAGCGCTTACGAAAAATTGAAGCGTACAACCCTAAAGGATTTACTTGAAAGCAGAGGGGGGTACGCCAGCAACCGGCCGAGGAGAGAGCTGATCGCAGAATTGACCGAACTGGATCAGAGCTTCACAATGGCGGAAACACCGACCACGATTAGTGACGAAAAAACCAGGATTGTTCGGGAAAGGCTCTCATTATACGGGCCGAACCCCTCCATGGAATTGGTACAGCAGTTGATGGCGGAGGCGGACGAGGATATACGAGAGACTCGAGCCCACGAACTCAACCTAGCGAACGCACACCGCAATGCTGAAGCCCCGCAGGTAATCATCCCTGTCGAAAATGCTGGGAGGCCCAAGATACCCTATGCGGCATTTCGACCCTTCCTAGAGAGCGAGACAGGGATTGATGAATATTTGGCGGACTTCGAAAGGCAATGTGCCCTGCACCAGATTCCCAACAGAGAGTGGCCCACGATATTGTCTGGGAAACTATCCGGGCGAGCCCTGGAAGCCTTTCGTACTCTGGGTGCTGAGGAAGTGACACAGTATGAGCTAGTTAAGGAGACACTGTTGCAACGGTACGCTGTAACTCCGGACACGTATCGCCGACAGTTTCGGGGCACGGAAAAGAAGCCTAACGATACCCATATGGAATGGGCGCACCGAATGCGGAGAGCGGCAAATCACTGGCTGAGCGGAAGTAAAGCGGTGACTGGGGAGGAAATTTTACAATTGTTTCTCTTAGAACATTTTTATAATGGCATGGAACAGCAAGGGAAGGAATGGCTGCGAGACAGGCGGCCTTCTACCTTAGAAGAAGCAGCCAAATTGGCCGATGAACATTATGACTCCCGTCTTCACGAACCCATGAACTACCGAGCTCCAGCACGGGTCGAACCCAGAGAGGTTTACCGTGCACCCCCTCGTGCTGAATTCCGAGCCCTGGTGCCCACAGGGCCCGTCCGACACTCAGGACCACCCAATAACAGCTCTGAGCGTCCCAGACCGACTTGCCACCGATGCAAGCAACCAGGGCATTTCATGGCTAGCTGCCCCCTTAATACGCACCAGACACCCAGGAATTACAATTACCCCTCTGGGTCCTATCGTCCGGCCCGGGCCCTCTGTGTTAACCAAGAGGCCCCTATGGAGGGATATGTGGGGCCGCTTCACGAGGCAGACCCTGTATATGCTGCCTCAGATAACCGCCAGCACCATCGGCAGAGGGTATGGCTCGAGGGGCGATCTACCGAGGGATTGCGAGACACAGGGGCTACTATCACGCTGGTACAGAGTCATTTGGTGCCAGAGCACAAGCGATCCGGACAGACTGTGGCCGTTAGAGTGGCGGGGGGGGATGTGTACAAAATTCCAACAGCTAAAGTGCATCTTGATTGGGGAGCGGGAAAGGGGGCTGTGAACGTGGGCCTAATGGATAATTTACCTGCCGAAGTACTACTGGGCAACGATTTGGGCCCCATGACTTCTGCCTATGCTCCAGTATGCAACAACGAGGCGGACCCAGTGACTACACGGGCCCAAGCCCGGACGGAGCGAGAGCTCTCACCAGTGCGGGAGACACAGGTAAGACCTACCCCGACCTTGCCTGACAGGTTAGGCCCCATACCCTGGGACACCCCAGATGCCTTCGAGGCAGAGTCTAAGACTGACCCGACCTTACAAAAGTACCGGGAACGAGCAGAGACCGGAGGGGGCGGGGCAGATAACGAAACATTCTTATGGGAAAAAGGGAAACTATACCGCTGGACAGAGAAAAGGGGACAGCGTAGGCGACAGCTGGTAGTGCCCCACAAATACCGTCAAGAAATCCTCAAAATAGGCCACGACATCCCCTTAGCAGGCCACCTAGCCGTTACCCGTACCCTACACCGCATTACTCACACGTTCTTTTGGCCAGGGGTGCACGCTGACGTTAGAACTTACTGTAACACCTGCGATGTGTGTCAACGAGTAGGAAGGCGAGGCGATCACCCTAAAGCCCAGCTAGTAAATATGCCCATTGTAGAGGAACCCTTCAGCCGGGTTGCTATTGACCTAGTGGGACCACTGGCTACCCCTAGTCCCTCCGGTAAGCGATACATTCTTACCGTAGTGGACTACGCTACCAGGTACCCAGAGGCTGTCGCCCTATCCAACATACAAGCGGATACGGTAGCGAATGCACTAGTACAGGTGTTCTCCCGGGTAGGATTTCCAAAAGAAATCCTATCCGACCGAGGCACCCAATTTACGGCTGAATTGACCCAACAACTCTGGCAGGTTTGCAAAATTAAGTCCCTCCTAAGCTCCCCATACCACCCCCAGACGAACGGGCTGTGTGAGAGGTTCAATGGGACCCTCAAGCAAATGCTCAAGACGTTCACTCAGGAATACCGAGACTGGGAACGCTTCCTGCCGCACCTCCTATTTGCTTATCGGGAGGTGCCCCAGGAAACGACAGGGTTCTCTCCCTTCGAGTTGCTCTACGGAAGAAAGGTACGGGGACCCCTAAACCTGATCCGGGAGCACTGGGAGGGAGAGATGGAGGCTGACGGTGTCCCAATTGTGCCATACGTGCTGGAACTCAGGGACCGAATGGAGCAATTAGCCAAATCCGTGCGGGCTAATCTCCAGTTGGCCCAGAGAAGACAGAAAGTATGGTACGATCGGGGGGCCCGAAAGAGAATCTTCACCATAGGACAAAAGGTGTTAGTACTTAAGCCGGTGAAGACAGACAAATTGCAGGCGTCCTGGCAGGGTCCCTACCAGATCGTAGAGAAAAGGGGAGACACCACTTATGTGATAGCTAGCTGCCACGACAACAATCTTAGAAAGACATTCCATGTAAACATGCTCAAGGAATATTTTGAGCGACCAGAGAACGTGACGGCCGTATGTTGTTCCCCTCAGGAAGACCCCGACAGTTTACCCATTCCAGACCTATTAGAAAAGAGCCTCCCCACAGGTATAGTGGCGCAGGTTCAGATAGGGGACCGACTTAGCCCCACTGAAAGGGAGCAGCTCAACCAACTCCTCCAGTCCAAACACCTCACCTTCTCCCCGAAGCCAGGGTACACTACTTTAACCACCCACCAGGTAGATACTCCGGGACAAGCTCCCTTGCGCCAGGCTCCGTACCGAATCCCCGAAGCAGTTAGGACAGGAATGAAGAAGGAGATCGATGAGATGCTCCAGCTCAGGGTAATTGAGCCCTCCGATAGTCCCTGGGCCTCCCCAGTTGTCTTGGTGCCCAAGAAAGATGGGACCACCCGGTTCTGCGTAGACTATCGGAGGCTCAATGAAAATACCGTGACGGACGCTTACCCTATGCCCAGGGTAGACGAGCTACTCGATCGTATAGCCAGGGGAAATTACCTGACCACTATTGACCTCTGCAAAGGTTACTGGCAGATTCCCCTGGCCCCGGAGGCTATCCCCAAGTCGGCATTCGTCACCCCATTCGGCTTATATCAGTTTAGGGTAATGCCGTTTGGGATGAAGAATGCCCCAGCTACATTCCAGCGCTTGGTGGATAGGCTCCTGGATGGCTTCCAGAGTTTTGCTTGCGCCTACCTGGACGACATAGCGATCCACAGTGAGTCCTGGGAGGACCACTTAGCTCATGTGGGAATGGTTCTGGATCAGATCCGGGCTGCTGGCCTGACTCTGAAGCCAGAAAAATGCCACTTTGGGATGGCCGAGGTACAGTACCTGGGTCACCGGGTGGGGTGTGGAAAGCAGCGACCAGAGCCGGCCAAAATAGAAGCTGTCGCCAATTGGCCCACCCCCATCACTAAGACTCAGGTCCTAGCCTTCCTGGGCACGGCAGGGTACTATAGACGGTTCGTACCAGACTACAGCACACTTGCCAAACCCCTGACTGACTTGACCAAGAAGAACTTACCTCGACAGGTCCTGTGGTCTCCCCACTGTGAAACGGCTTTCCAGGCTCTCAAAAATGCTCTAATTAACGCTCCTGTCTTGGCGGCCCCAGCCCTTAACAAACGTTTTATCGTCCATACCGATGCTTCCATGTTCGGGCTGGGAGCCGTCCTCAGCCAAGTAGGCGAAGATGGAGGGGAGCATCCAGTTGCCTACATCAGCCGGAAGCTCCTGCCCCGCGAAGTCAGCTATGCAGCGGTCGAAAAGGAGTGTTTGGCTTTGGTGTGGGCATTAAAGAAATTGACTCCCTATTTATATGGTCAGGAGTTCACTCTGGTCACCGACCATAACCCGTTGGTGTGGCTGAACCGGGTCTCTGGAGATAACGGCAGGCTATTACGTTGGAGCTTATCGTTGCAAACCTTCAATTTCACCATTACTTACAGACCTGGGAAACAGAATGGCAACGCCGACGGGTTGTCCAGACAAACCGACCTCAGCCCCGCATAACCAGCGGTCTGGACAGCCTTAGTCTGCCCCGAAAAGGGGTCAGACCGTGTCTGCCAGAGTGTTCCACAGAAAGGGAGCAATGTTACAGAAGCATTAGTTATTTTGTTGTGAAGAGCTTATTTCCCAGCAGCAATGCCTGAACCAGCAAGCCAGCGCCTAAGAAGGGCTCCAAGAAAACTGTAACAAGTTTCATTTCATAAAGAGTTAACTCTTTTTTTTTCAGCTTTTAGAAACTATTGTCTAATCACCTCTGGAGCCAGACTGCTAATTGATAAGATGAACTTGTAAACTTGTTATCTTAAGTACTGTAATCCTATTGTGGCCTGTCAAAGGACAGTGCTCTCTATCTAAATGTGTGATGGGGGATTTTGTGCTTCCCCCCCTCTCCCCCTGGGAGTGCCCTGTGTGCATGTAACCTTAATAAAAAGCAGGCTGGGCATCCCAGTCCTGAGTTCTTGTTTGACCCTCAATCGCAGCGTTGACTCGTTTTTGTGGGCAGAAGGGTATCCTAGCTGTACTGCAGCTAAGGGAGATTATTCTATATTTGCGAGACTCATATAGAATACTATGGAAAGCAGCTTCTCCCCTCTTTAGCAATAGGGATCCAGGCTACTAAGCGGTCCATCTCTCAGCGAGACTAAGGGTAACCGTAACAAAAACTAAATGAACAGTCAGTAGTTGAAGAGCAGGGGCAGAATGCTCATTGAAGGGAGGCTACTACTTGACCAGTCTGGGGCATAGCTAAAGAAACCCTAGGCCCCATAGCAAAATGTAAAAAACTGAGCTCCTCCTTTACTCCCTTCCCTTTTATTTTTCACCCATATAAAAGAGTAATCATTTGATCTGTTGCACTTGAATGCTTCATTTGGGGGGGGGGGGGGACAACAAAGGCCAATTTTTAAATCTCTATTAAACCTCTCTACGTCTGCTGTATAATAGAGAGAGAAGAGACAGAAAAAGATGTCTAACGCTGCTCCCTAGAGCTTTGGAGAGGAAAACAACTACATTCCTCGCATCCTAATCGATAAGCCTATAGTAACTAAAAATCATTAGTGGTTAATGGTTGCGGTTGGGAGGTCAGCGCTAGTCTAGTGATGGGAGGTTAGAGTAGAAGCAGTTGGTAGTAAATTATAACTATTCATGCAGTATTCATGGTAAGCACTGACCCAAACAGTAAAAAGATTAGGATTTCACCATTTATTGATGGGAGTTGGAGACTGTATCAGTAAAATAAGAGTCTAGTTTTAGGAAATTAAGTGACGTAATTGTTGCTCCGTAAATAATTACCAGTACTGGATAATACTACACCAAGATCCCAGTTGGTTGCATTTATTATTTACCTCCTAGTTTCAACGGGTCAGTCCTTATGACACTATGACCCAAATTAGTGATATTCACTGATTGTGGCACAGACTGCTGATTCTGACTCACCAATTTCCCGAACTGTTTATGCTCACGCTGAGGGGAGGCATGGTAGTGTGTATGGGAGGTAGCTTGGATATTCCTGATCTTATTCGCTTCTGTTCTGCCCTGAGTGCCTTGGTGCCAAGGTTATGATTAACTCTTTCCTGGTCCTGCTTTGCTTCCATTACTGACTGTCTTTATGTCCTGGTTCAGTCTTTTCTTCCATGATTATTACCAGTTCCTTATAGCCCCAGTTCTGCCCTGCACTGTCACTGCTGGTGTCAGTGTTTTGTCAGTTGACACCGGCTGGGACAGAATGAACAATCGGGTGGGACACTGGGACAACGCCTCTAAACAGGGAGAATCCCAGTCAAACTAGGACGTCTGGAAAGCCTATATATATATATATATATATATATATATATATATATATATATATATATATATATATATATATATATATATATATATATATAATATATACACGTGTGTGTACGTATATATATATATATATATACATATATATATATATATACGTATATATATATATATATATATATATATTGATATATGTGTACATGTGATGTGTGTACACATGCATATTTATATATATATATATATATATATATATATATATATATATATATATATATATATATATATATATATATATATATATACACATTTTATATGTATAGGGATAGCTAAAGTTTTCTGGTTCCTTAATTTATGGACTAGCTCCTAGATTATGAACAAATCTTTTGAGTTAATCTATGGACCAATATGGACAAATAACTGAAAAGGGCTGCAGACATTAGGGTCTGATCTAAAGTCCCATGTAGGTATACAGCAATTAGGGGCAACAGGTTAATATGTCTAATCCAGTTCTTTTCTCAGAGCAAGGTGAAATCATCAGTTGATCAGTAACCTGCTATAAACCAAGGTAATCCAGAAAATATGGACTGAAATTGAAAACCCCTGGTCTAATAAAAGGTCTGTTATGTGGATATAACTGTAAGGATCAGCAACAAATGGGATGTGACCAGATGTCCTATATGGGCATATGACTGACAGGAGTTCCAGCCCATGAGATATGAACTAGATTTGATCATGTCCCGGTCTACTGTTTTTGCTGGACCAATTGTTGGATGTCAATTATTAGAAAAGTTAGCAGAGATATTACATAGGTGCTAATCTCCAAAGTGGTACTCATTGATTTTATTTCTATATTTATACCCTGGCATGCCCTCTGGTGCCTATGGAACATCATTATTACTTATGTTTTCTTGTATTGTATGGACATATGGCTGGGTAACGTCATTCTAAATGTCATACACTAAACATAATGCCCCTTCTGTATTACTATACAACTATGGTAAATTCTATTCAGTTTTTTTTGGGGGGATTATGCTTTTAACAGCTGAAAATAACTATGGGAAACCCACTCAGTACAAACATAAAGGCTTCTTATATAAAAAGATGAAAAAAGTAAAAAATTAATTTTGGGAAATAGTTTCTCTTTGAATTCGCTTTAGAACTCCAGCAGTAAAAAAAAAAAAAAAAAACTACAGTGTCTTATTTAAAGCACTAAGGACATTTTCGGATTCCATTCTACATAAATGTAAAATTTCCAATGTTAAACTATGCCGAGCTCTTTCACAGCAGGGCTGAATACTTGTTTTCCAGCACAGGAAGCGGTTCTGATCGTTAGACCGGGCGATCACATAGAAAAGTGTGTGGTTCAGTCACTAGAGGAAGTGGAAACTGTCTAATATTCACTGAAGGAAACACAAGTCATTTATTCCTCAGAGCAGGAATGTAGGTACGGCTTAGGATTCCCTTGGAAGAACCGGATAAGCTGTGACCTACAGGAATAAAGCACTTAGCTGTGTGCTCTGTACAGCTGACCACAACATGCTTTTGTATACTAATTATAGACAATAGCACAGGCTTCCCCCAGGTTAAGGGAATCCCCCCATCCAGACCACAGGGAAACTTTACACCAGTATAGCCACAATGACAGAGCGCACTAGCACTAAGCCAAGAAACAAGTTGCATGCTACATGAGCAGTACTAACTTATAGAGGACCTGGCAGAGATGCCAGATTATCCCAACAGAATTAGCATGGAAAACTACATTCAAGGGAAGTCACTTAAAGGGACAGTGCACTGGGATGTGTTCCCAATGATCCACTGCTGGATTGTATAACGTTTTTACAATAAGCACATTTACCTTTATTATGTCATATCCTTACCTATAATGAAAATATCAGTACTTAAGTACTGATGATAGAAAATATATGTAAGCAAAAATTACATTTCCAGTGGGGGTGAGTCAGAGAGATCTTTAAATGTTAACTTGTCATTGCTTTCTATAAAATGTTGGTCTTTGTACAGTGGGAAACAAAATAAGGAGTACTATAGAAAGATATAAGATAATGAGGTCTCACCTCCCTGCAAAGCTCAGACAATTTGATTTGGTTCTGGTTTAAGTTATCAGAAACTGCTATTTCATGTGCAAAATAAACCCAAATGGGGCAATTTCTCCACACATTTTATACTGGTGTAACAAGCCAGTTTTACAGAACACTGTCACTTTAAGGCTCATTTAGGGCCTGATATTCAAAGCTTTCTCATAATAGTGCTATGTTGTAAAGGTATCCGCATCACTATCGAAAGCTCTGGTGAAATGTTTTAAATAGATAGAATCATTGTTTGAAGAGGTGTTTTAGTGCGCGTCACTGTGGGATGCAAGCGTTCTATGCCCGTGGCAGAATGTACAAAGCCATGTGCAGCGAGGGTTTAAAGTAAATCATCCCTTTTGACAGTGTGGGATAACAATATAATTTACATGTGGACAGTGTGAGCTGAAACAAACACTTTAGTTTCAATACAGTTCTAAATGAATAATAAATGTATTTGTACTATGGGATTGTGGGTATATTAAAGGGACAGTCTACTCCAGAATTTGTATTGTCCAAAAAGATAGATAATCCCTTCATTACGAATAACCCAATTTTGCATAACCAACATGTTTATATAAATATACTTTTTACTTCTGTGATTACCTTTTATCTAAGCCTCTACAGACTGCCCCCTTATTTCAGTTCTTTTGGCAGGCTTGCATTTTAGCCAATCAGTGCCCTCTCATAAGTAACTCCACGGGCATGAGCACAATGTTATCTATATGGCACACATGAACTAGCACTGTCTAGCTGCGAAAAACTGTCAAATGCATTAAGATAAGAGGCGGCCTTCAGGGGCTTAGAAATTAGCATATGAGTCTACCTAGGCTTATCTTTCAACTAAAAATACCAAGAGAACAAAGCAAATTTGATGATAAAAGTTAATTAGTAAGTTGTTTAAAATTACATGACCTATCTGAATCATGAAAGTTTAATTCTGACTAGACTGTCCCTTTAATGCATTTGTATTTGGTGTGTGTGAGTAAGTGTGTCCGCAAGTTTTCTGGTTTACAGCAGTGTTTTTTAAACTTTCTTTAAAAGCTTTTTTTTTTTTTAAATAAAGTTGTTTTTTTTCACAGTTTATTTTTAGCCTCTACAATCACACAGACCTGGAAGTTCTCACTGCACAGAATGGATTTACTTCTATTATCGCGGTTGCACTGTATACATTTTTTATTACATTTTACCCGTTGAGAGCTTTACGAGATAGGGGAGACAGAAATGAGCATTTCTCAGCGGACACTGCAATTTTTGAACATCGGGGGCCCTCAGGCGTCACTTAAGAAGGCAGAAAAGACAGGTCTTCTTGTTATAATCTGCAATCAAATCCTATGCTTTAGCATTAGCAGCTGTCCCATATAAATAATGTATTAATTGAGAAGCGGATTCCAAAGCAGCCTCTTTTTACTCACCATAACCGATTTTGAGATTGGTTAGGAAAACCTATACCAGGCTTCAGTACACCTTAATGAGACAGAACGGACATAAGGGACTCTGAGTTTTTAAAGATATTTGGAAGTAAAAAAAGTTCTGAAGTTCATTTGCATATCTATACCCAGAATCCCTTACTGTGATGGAGACACAACGTTTTCTGTGTGTTATACGATCTATTTTTTCCATATAACTATAATCACAGTGGCGTTTTTTCTCTGATCAAAAACAACTTTTTCTTTACATGATTGTCCATGTATACTAGCAGAATTGTAGCTTTTTTTAGTACCAGTCACTAAACACCTGATAAATCCATGTTGGATGTGCACAAACATATGTTTCCTGTCAGGAGTTTCAATATAAAACTTTTATAGTTTTTACCTCACCTTTTGAGACCAAAAATATTATAACATGCTTATTTGCTGCTTTTTTATATAATGAACGAATATAATGTCCAATGTCCAGAATTCTTCAGCGTCTCTTATTAACTTTAATTATAAAACACAGACATTTAAAAGGCACAAATCCCACACATGAGGAAACAATGCTTCCACAGCAATGAGACCAAACAATGAAACTTTTTGGAGCTCGTTCTACCTCACAATATCACACTGACACAATCTGTCCGCAAGGATTAACACTTCCCCATGATTAATTAGTTTTTACAACACGAGAGAGGAACTGCTGGTCTTTTATGTCGTACAGAGAGTTTTCACAATAATACAGTTCTGAGTTGCTGGATATTTGTTCTTAACTATTAAGTGTTTTGTGCTCCGGTGTGGATTAATACCCACTGTTATACACTAACTACAGAAAATAATTAGTTTTTAATTGAGGCGGATGAAATTATGAAAAGATGATGAAGTATGGCTACTCCTGTGTTCAGAGGAGGCGGATTCAATTGTCTTTATCTGTATATCAAGTAGCATTGAGTAAAATGTAGCTAAAAAAAAATATCCCTTGCGTATAGCTAAGGTAGATATTTCTTCCTTAAAGTGACACTGAACCCAAATTTTCTTCTTTCACAATTCAGATTGAGCATGCAATTTTAAGCAACTTTCTAATTTACTCCTATTATCACATTTTCTTTGTTCTCTTGCTATCTTTATTTGCAAAACATGAATGTAAATCTTAACAGTCAGCCCATTTTAGGTTCAGCGCCATGGATAGTGCTTGCTTATATCCCAGGCAAACTTTAACTAATCAAATGCCATATATGTAATCTTTGCCATTAAAAAAGTATGTGTACTTTTTTTGTTTTTAATCCATCTGTGACAGGGTTAAATTAGTTCATATTGTATTGCTTCTATTGCAATGTTATGCCAGCCCACTTGGATGATTTTTTTTTTTTTTAAATTATAATTCCAATCAACATCCAATCAACATGTGTGTCATATGACAATCTTGAAGTCCAGCCCCTTTAAAGCCCTTAGAAAGCCTATGTAGAGAGTGGGTGGGACTGCTCTATACATCACAGCACAGCCAAAAGAGGAAATTAAGGGGGGTGGAGGAACAGACAATACCAATTAGGATTATAAATCTTTTATTATAAAATATACATACACTTAAAAAAAAATATGTGGTTTTACTTGCAAACCAATATATTTTTCATTGCAACATTCTTATAGTCTGAAATTTGCCATCACTTTAAATCCCAACTAAACTTGCTTTTTTTCTTTTTTTGTGAAAACGGTGTATACTGCACTTAAAGGAAGATTAAACTTGACATTTCAGCAACACACAAAATATTTCATTATTGCAAGTGAAACGTTATTGTAGTATATGTTCATTATTTATTTTGCAGCATTTTGCTGTAAAATACATATAAACAATGTGTTTGTTTCACTTTGTCATGGGAGGTTTGGGTTAATACTTTATAGGCAATTTATGCCAGATTTTGTTTACTTTTCCCTCATTCCCTAAGCTTCTATGGTATCATATACTTTTAAAAAGTGGATTATCAGTTTTGCATCAGCAATCATGATGGGCAAAGCATTGTTTTCAATAGTAACCTAGTTGAATCAGTGCTAAACCACCTTAAGGGAAGGCTACCTCAGAGTTTGTGCTATATCTGAATAATAGTTTGTGATTGGTTAACAGGGATTCTTTTGTTTTGGGGGAAAGGAAAATCAGCGAAAATAATAAACATACAACAATGTACTTATTTGACAAAATAAAGCTGCTGTTATCAATGCAAAAGTATTCTGTGCGTTTTTTGTTTTGTTTCTTTTTTATATTTTGAATATTAATCTACATACTCCAGTGGTGGAGAGACACACTAAGGGGTTAATTTATCTAAGGCTTTGTCTGCCTACACCCCCCCTTACGACTGCAGGTTCTCACAAGAGAACCGGCAAACCGTATTTATCATGCAGCGTTCATAAGACCGATGCTTCCCTAACCTCTTCACCACTTTGGTGTAGAATTTTAATCTCCCCGGGTCTTGTCCGACCGGGGAGATTGACAGCTCCTGCCCACGCGTGACTGGCTGTGCGCAGGAAGAGGCGGTGTTGCACAAGAGTGCAAAATAGCACTCTTTTACAATGCTGAATATCAGCAATGGAATTCAGCCTGCCAGACGAGCTGCGGCGGACTGGGGCGCATATGTACGCCATCACTTTATGTACATAGAGATTGCAGAAGATTACATTCTCATTTTCACTCATAATAAATCTTGTAACATATTTGTGCCCTTGTAAGTACACAGATAATAGTAACTCATTTCTGTGTGTTTAGCATTTAAATCCATTCTGGTAAATCTGTAGAAAAAAATGGTGCTAGAAGAAAACTGTTGTTTACAAGAAAGAAAAAAAAAGAATAATGCACAGAATGTTAACCTGCCACCCCAATAAATGTCTTATTAATATCACGATCAGTGTTCTCTACAGAGAATTTTGCCACCAAAAGTAAACTGAAAAGTTGTTTAAAATGATTTGCTCTATCTGAATCAAGAAATCACCAAATTTGTGGCTTTTCATGTGTCCCTTTAAGTGCATAAGACTTGCAGGTTCAGTAGCACATTTCATTTTTGAATCATAAAGGCCCTTTAAATTTTGCGTTTGAGTGAAGAACGTTATCACAAGAAGTTACCTGCAATCTTCATGTGTTCAGTTGAAACTAGCCTAGTTAGCAAATCTCAAGGTCTCATCCTGGGAATTCCGGTTATCACTTGTCATCTCTAAACACGTAGCAGTAATACCATAGGGATTGTCAAAGTATGTACACAAACAGCCATTACTGTGCACTGGCTGCTGATTAACCAGCAATATCTCTCTCATAGTGAAGTTGTGTGTAAATATATATATATATATATATATACACACACACATATATATATATATATATATATATATATATATATATATATATATATATATATATATATATATACACATACATATACATAAATACACACACACGTACGTACGTATACATACATATACACCCCCACAACCCCACTCACAATGCTGTAGATGTTTTACATTAGTAAGGTTATACAAATTAATACAAGTCAGCTTAACAGTCTTGTAGCCTTTCCTTTTAGCACCAAATCAATGAAATCTATATACACCTAGCAAGGACAGCATTTGTCAGGTATATCTATGTTCTGTATTCTAGATGCTCTGTAAATAATCATCTTCCAACAACTAAGCACTCTCTAAAACAATAAGCTGAGCACACACATGCGCTGCTTTACTGCTGGTCTCTAGAGCTTATATAGGCGCAGTGGTCCCGGCTTAATAATTCAGTAGCAAACGTGCCTCAGGGATACAAGATGTAGCAAGTGAATGATAGCGGTAACAGGCTCGCATTGTACTCTTAAAACCAGCTGCTTAACAAAATGATTAACCCCTCTCTTACTAGAAGGACAAGAACATATGTTCCAAATAAACAAAACCTGCCTGTTTCATGTATGTGAGAACATTTATATAAAATAAACACATTAAAAAATAAAAATATACACATTTTCTGTAGAGGAGTAGGAAATTCCTGCTGATTGACTTTTATCCCCTGATTGGTAAGCTCTAGTAGTATTTTTTTAAACCACATATACCATCATTATTTGGTTTAAAGTACCAGTAAAATCATCAAAAGCATGCTAAAAAGACTTGCCAGACTCGCCAGAAACAGCAGTTATGAAGCAGCGGTCTAAAGACCGCGGCTCCATAACCCTGACCGCCTGCTCTGAGCACCTCCCTGCTGGCGGGTTAATTGACACCTCCCTGCTGGTGGCCGATTGGCCGCAAGTCTGCAGGGGGCGGCGTTGCACCAGCAGCTGCTGGTGCAATGCTGAATACGGAGAGCGTATTGCTCTCCGCATTCAGCGAGGTCTTGCGGACCCGATCCGCACTGTCGGATCAAGTCCGCAAGACCGTTGTTAAATAGGCCTCTTAGTCGGAACTTTAAAGGAGTAGTAGATTTTTATCTGACCAATTTTAAAGTTAGGTATATTTCCACTTCCCCTGTATCATGTGACAGTCACCAGCCAATCACAAATTCATTTACGTATATTATGTGAATTCTTGCACAAGCTGGTGACTCAAAACATGTAAATATAAAACTACTGTGCACAGTTTGTTAATGGAAGTAAATCTGAAAGTTGTTTAAAATTGCATGCTCTGATTCATGAACGTTTAATTTTGACTTGAGTGTCTCTTTAAGCACCCAACCCAAGCTAAGTTATACCAACCCAAGCTAAGTTATAATACCAACCCAAGCTAAGTTACAACACAGTGCCCAAAAAGTGGTATATAAAGCCATGGAGTCTTATTCTATTCTATTTTAAAAGGACATTAAACATTAAATATACTTTATTAGCATAGTGTTGAGTTTATTCCCCGCCTCTCACTAGTCATGGGTGTACAATGTTGAAATCAAGCATTCAATGCATTACACTGTTGACCTGTTTGCACATGTGCAGTAACGTTCCTTGAGATACCTGCAGTGTTACATAGGTTCCAAAATGGCGGCATCCATAATTAGAGGGCGGTGCATAAAATGTATTTAGTGTTTCATTCCTCTTTAAAGACAAATTTTGTATAGTTATGACCAGTCAATACTGAGACACCACGTAAGCTACTGAGGGGCTAATCAGAGTATTACCATAATATGTTACTAACATCACAATTTTATTGTGTTGCTTACAAATCCTTACACATTAAAATATAGTGTCAAGTTTGGTGTCAAAAAAATTAAATTAAATCTATTTTCAGTTTGCTATAACCCTTGCCCTTTGAAACTTTAGAAAAAAAAACTGTTACACAGATGCATCATTAAAAAAAGAAAATCTAAAGGATTTTGTGCAGAAGCCTATTTTGCCTTGTGTGTAGTTTTTTTTGTTTTTTTTTAAAAAAATGCTTTTTCAAATAAATCCAATTAGCTGAATTATAAACACCCTGGGCAGAAAAAGATATGGTAATGAATTTGAACAGCTGCGAAATCAATGAAAGATGTTGGCATTGAATGCAAAGACACTGTATTAAGAAAATAAATAATTGCATGATGAAAACGTTGCAGATACATGGACAGTAAACATGTGGTTATACGCTTTTTTTTATTATTAGCTATTCTGGATGACAATAAAGAAGTTCCTTTGTGGGTTTCTGCTGAGGTCAGCTGAAAATTGCAGAAGGGTAACTGCTCTTGGCAGTAAATCAGGAAGAATAAACTATATGGAATACAGACTTCATCGGATTAATATTTGTTCAGCAAACTAAACAGCTACATATTACACTTTAGTGCAAATTAAAGGATTCAGATACAATTTTATAATTTATTTCTGTTATCACATTTTCTCAGTTCTCTTGGTATCTTTTGTTCAAAAGCAGGGAAGCTCAGGAGTGTGCACGAGTCTGATGCACTATATAGCAGCAGTTTTGCAAGCATAGTATCCATTTGCAAGAGAACTAGATGGCCGCACTGTTTCCACCTCTTCAACAAATACCATAGGAACAAAACAAATTTGATAATAGAAGTAAATTGGAAAGTTATTTTAAAATGTGTATGATTTGTCTGAGTCATAAAAGAAAAGTTGGGTTTTATATTCCTTTAAAGGGACAGTCTAGTCAAAATTTAACTTTCATGATTCAGACAGGGTATGCAGTTTTAAACAACTTTCCAATTTAACTTTTATCATCAAATTTGCTTTGTTCTCTTGGTATTTTTTGTTGAAAGCTAAACCTAGGGAGGCTCATATGCTAATAATTTCAGTGCATTCTGACGGTTTTTCAAAGCTAGACAGAGCTAGTTCATGTGTGCCATATAGATAACATCGTGCTCACCCCCGTAGAGTTATGTATGAGTCAGCGCTGATTGGCTAAAATACAAGTCTGTCAAAAGAGGCTTAGATACAAGGTAATCACAGAGGCAAAAAGTGTATTAATATAACTGTGTTGGTTATGCAAAACTAGGGAATAGGTAATAAAGGGATTATCTTTTTAATTTTAGAATGTCCCTTTAAGTCTATATGCAGTAACTTTGCAGTATGTTCTAATTCTTTATTTTGTCCTTATTGTTCTGTAATTTAAGTGTAATTTCAGACACGAGACTTAACGCTACTATATTCCATACAGCAATTGGTTTGAGATGGTAATATAAAATGACAAACTGTATATATAAAAAAAAAAAACTCTACAATACATTTTCATTCCTTATTTTGTCCCCTTTTGCTGTAACTCCATACTGAAATTGTGAGCTTTTCAGCTCCCGTTAGAAATGGAAGTGCAGAGAACTATTATATTCCACATAGCCATTGGCTGCACACTCTAGTGACCTATTTATAACTGACCCTAATTGGCCACAGCAGAGAAGGTAACCTAAGTTACAACATGGCAGCTCCCATTGTTTTATAGACACTAAAACTTATTTTGTCACTATTTAAACAGCTAATGAAACCTTAAAAATACATCTACATGTTATTCTCAGATTAATCTTTTCTTTGAATGCTTCATTCTATCTAGCATTTATTTAGTGCTTAATGTCCCTTTAAGTACTACAGTTACAATGAGTTATACAAGGGTAAGTTGCATTGATTGCACAAACTTCTTTAACAAAGATACAAAAAGTCCCTTTAAAAAGCCGAGGAGAGCTCTACCCTTGAGCACAAAAAGTAATAGATTGACTTTTATACAAAGTGAGACAATCTAAAGGAGAAACCCATGTATGACACATTAGGAGAGGGGAGAAAAATCAGAGATGCTGTATTTGAAGATTTATGTAATTCTTTGCATTTTTCTAATTAAAAAACATGGCGCTTTCATTCTTTAAACTTTACATTGCAGCATTTTTTTTATTTTATTTTTTACCTTTTCCCTTAGCAAACACAAACCGCGATCCTCCCCCGCAATGACAAACCCGGCTTCCTCCAATCGTTGCGTGGCCTCACAAGATGCACGCTCCGGGTGCACGCTATGATTGGAGGAAGTACAGAGGAGCTGCGTGTGGAGGATCGACGGTCTGGGTTTCCTAAGGAAAAAGGTAAGTATTTAAAAAAAAACGCTGCAATGAAAAGTTTAATGAATGAAAGGGCCCCTGTTTTTAATAGTATTTTTAAAAACTGGGCACTCATTCATTCAACTTTACATTCATTAAGTGTGTTTTGCCTATATTTAGTGAACAATCTTTGTTTGAGCAACCTTAACACCTTGAATGCAATGCAATTACGACAAGGGAATAGGGAAACTTTTAATTTATCATTTCTCTTCTGCTTTTCTGTAATGTGTACCCAAACTTAGTGCTACAGAATTTGCCAGCACTTTACAAATAAACGTTAACAATAAGAATTCTGACTGGCACTAGAATACAGTGCAGGAAACAGGAAGAGATTGATGTAACACTCTCTGAAACACTGGCTTATTTGTTATATTAGAACTCTTATCAGAATTATCTTATGAGCCATTTCATACAATATCATTTTAATCTCATTTTTAAATATTAATATCCCTACATTTTACAGAGCAAAACTGTAGCTTTCCCTTGAGTTTCATTAGGACATTGTGTAATTTTTTTTTTGCCAATTTTTCCAGCGTTCAATTACTAGTACTTCATCCTGATTTTGTTTGGCTACATTTAGCCACCAATCAGCAAACACTACCCAGGTGCTGAACCAAAAATATGCCAGGCTCGTGAGCTTAAATGCCTGCTTTTTCAAATAAAGATACAGAGAAGAAAACTCGATAAAAGGAGTAAATTAGAAAATTGTATAAAATGCATGCTTTATCTGAATCATGAAAGAAAAAAAAATGGGTTTAGTATCCCTTTATAATTTAAATGTATGTATCTTTAATTTATTTTTTAGAAGTATTGACAGTATTTTTAATTCTTGATATTTTTTTAAAAATACATTTTAATCTCTATTTATTGTGCGTTGAGGAAGGATACTGCTGCAGTTAGGCAAATCCAAATTCAAGAAACTTTTAATCTGTAGCAACGATATATCAGAATGAGAAAATCTGGATAAAAGACCTGCTAGGTCGCCGTCAAGTGTGCAAAGTCATTAGAAGAACGTGGTAAAGATGCCCTTTAAAAAAAAATCTTTTTTTTTAAATGTTAAAAGATTTAAATTTTTTATGAAATACCAAATTATTTGACGAATAACTTTATCACCAAAAAATTGATTAAAACAGTAATAGATTTGACTGGATATTTTCTTTCTTCTGAGTTGCTATCTTGAGTAGCTATAGTGAGCAGTAAATTCTGTGACATCAGCTTATGTTTAGTGCAAAATGACTTAGAAGATAATTATCACATAACCAGAAAGTGTGTTATAGTAAAGGAAGGACACAAAACCCAAATTTTTTTCTTTCATGATTCAGATAGAGAATGCACTATTAAAGGGACACTAAACCCATTTTTTTTATTTCATGATTCAGATAGAGCATGAGATTTTAAGCACCTTTCTAATTTACTCCTATTATCAATTTTTCTTTGTTCTCATGCTATCTTGATTTGAAAAAGCAGTACTGTAAGCTTTAGAGTCAGACCATTTTTTGTTCAGCACATGGGTAGCACTTGCTGATTTGTGGCTAAATGTAGCAAACCAATCAGCAGCTCTACCAAGGTCATGAACTAAAAAGTGGGCCGGCTCCTAACCTTTTATTACTGCTTTTACAAATCAAGATAACATGAGAACAAAGAAAAATTGATAATAGGAGTAAATTAGAAAGTTGCTTAAAATTGCATGCTCTATCTGAATCATGAAAGAAAAAATGAGGGGTTAGTATCCCTTTAAGCAACTTTCTAATTTACTTCAATTATCAATGTTTCTTCATTCTCTTGCTATCTTTATTTGAAAAGCAGGAATGTAAAGCTTAGAACCTGGCACATTTTAGTTTAAGTACCCTGGATAGCGCTTGCTTAGTGATGGCTACATATAGCTACCAATTAGCAAGTGCAAACCCAAGTGCTGAACAAAACATGGGCCGGCTATAGTGTTGCCACCTGCCCCGGAATCAGGAGGAATGTCCCGTGTCATCATCTGAATGTCCCGGACTCCTCCTACTTGCCAATATAGCAGCTGTTCAGTGCAGCACTTTCTGCAAACGTACATCCATATCAATACTAGCTGATATAAATGTACGTTTGCAGAAAGCGCTGCACTCAACAGCTGCTATATTGGCAAAAATCTACCTCCCACCTTCTTTTGCTGCGTCTTGCGGACCTCGGAGGCCACCATATTTAGTTATGGTATGGTCCATAGGAAACATGCAGGGCGTCTCCATCTTTAGTGATGGAAAGGGCCCGCCCCTGCCTGATGTCATGAGGAAGAGGAAATGGCTTTCCTTTATTTTGTGAAGTGACTTTATTGCTGGGGTTGGTTCCTCCTTGTCTTGCAAGGATGGAGCTCCTGTCTGAGCTAATGATCTTTGCTAATTGGAACACGGGCTGCACGGTAGTGATCTGCATGGTGCTGAAGTTCCCTCAGATCTACTCTGTCTTGTCAGCTAGGTCTGCAGAGGGAGGGAGTTTAAACAGCGTCTTGCCGGAGCTGACCGGGTAAGAGCTGACAGTGGAGGGATCCTGCCTACTTCCTATGCAAACAATGTTCCACGTGTATGAAATAACAAGACTTCTTTTTTTATGCTTTTCTTCTTTTCTGATTTCTACTGTTAACTTACCTGCAAATAATTTTGACATGCAGGTAGTGTTCTCTATGTGTTAAACCATACACTGTATTTGAGTAACATAAATATGTAGTACACTTATAAGGATCTGGTGTATAGGTTGCATGTTTAAAGGGACATTAAACATATACCTCCTCCCTGACGCCCGCAAATGAATTGAACTCTCCCGGAAGGCAGCTGAACCCAAGTCAAGCGTTAATATTATTGGTACACACAGGTACTGTTAGTGCACAATATATGCAGTACACACGGGTTACTATTTAATAGTATTACTTAATGCATACTATACACGGTACACACGGGTACTGTTACTCAGTGCACAATATATGCGGTACACACGGGTTACTATTACTCAGTGCACACTATACGCGGTACACACGGGTACTGTTACTAGGGGAGACCCTGTACTCTGACCGCCCCCCTCACATGGACCCTCAGTCCAGTTTAATCCCGTTCCTGCTACCCCTCACATATCCTCCAGTGAAGGGGCGGTCCCTCTCACACGCCCCTCTCGCCTGCCTAATATTATAGGTTTACTTGTGACAGAATGCGCTTGTCACTCAACTCCGCCCGCTGGATGATTGGCTATCTTCAGGAGCGGGGCGTGACAATTGATTCCTACGAGTCCTGTGATTGGCTGCTACAGATGCTTCACGGTGACAGCCGCAGCTCTAGGTGCACTGTTTGCAGGATCCCAGGATTACCGGGTGCTGCGGTCTGAGCGGCCGCGCACGGTGAGTCTGGTACCCGCTGCTTCTTTATGCACGTGCACGCGGAGAGGGACCGGGGATTATGTTGTGCACACAGCTGTATGCACAATGCGTTATATAGGGAGATCATAATGTCTATAATATATGCATAGTGCTTTATATAGAGAGATGTCTGTATTATATACATAGTGCTTTATATAGAGAGATATCTGTATTATATACATAGTGCTTTATATAGAGAGATATCTGTATTATATACATAGTGTTTTATATAGAGAGATGTCTGTATTATATACAAATATATATTAATAAAGAGTCACACTTTAGGGGAACTATTATATATATATATATATATATATATATACACTAGTAGTTTAGTGAAGTCTATCACCACCATTTTTTCTACATATATACACATGAATGAATACATTCATGTGTATATATGTAGTAAAAATGGTGTTTTGAATGTGGGTTTTTTTTGGCAGATATTTTTTATTGCACATGTATTTTTTTCCATACTTTTTTTTTTTTTCGTGGGGGCGGGGGGGGGGGGTTAGGTGGTGGGAGTTGCGGTGGGGGACCTCCCTGAAATTAGTTTTTGCAGGTTGGGATGTATATATATATATATATATATATATATTATGTATCTGTGTGTGTATATGTACATATATATATATATATATATATATATATATATATATATATATATATATATATATATATATATATATATATATATATATATATATATATATATATACAGGTAGCCCTCAGTTTACGCCGGGGTTAGGTTCCAGAAGGAATGGTTGTAAATTGAAACCGTTGTAAATTGAAGCCCAGTTTATAATGTATGTCAATAGGAAGTGAGGAAGATAGGTTCCAGGCCCCTCTCAAAATTGTCATAAGTAACACCTAATACATTATTTTTAAAGCTTTGAAATGAAGACTTTAAATGCTAAACAGCATTATAAACATAATAAAATAATCACACAACACAGAATATATAATTAAACTAAGTTAAATGAACAAAAACATTTGCTAAACAGCATTATAAACCTAATAAAATAATCACACAACACAGACTTCACTTGCATTTTTCTGCAAACAGTTCTTTCTATGCATTCCAATCTGGACTGATTTATAGGCAGGAAGCTCTTGTTCCTTTAAAATCTGCTCGATAGCTCAGGTCTGGCTAACGTGATTAATTTCAGCTTGCTTGGCTTTGCTGCAACACAAGCGGACAGCTCCACCTACTGGCTATTTTAATAAATGCACTGCTTCTCAATGTTTTTCAATAGCAGTCACATGACTGGAAAAAAAGGTTGTTATTCTGAAACGGTGTAAATTGAACTGTTGTAAAACGAGGACCACCTGTATACATATATTCTAAATACAAAAGAGAAATACAAAGCAGTTCCTGTCCTGCACTAACCAATCCCTAAAAATTATTATTGTGGAATACACTCCCTAACTAGTGACAAAACTCCACAGCAGTATAATTTTAAATATCCACCAATAATGAATAATATCATTACACTGAAGGAAAAGGTGCATAAATTTACAGCATTCATTAGAAATCACAAACTGCAATATATAACCATATTAAATTGGAATACTTCAAAAACTCCTATCATAGTGCACTATGATTGACAATATCCCCTTACAGAGAGTCATCAACAGAAATAATAGTAATGAAACATAACTATACAAAAATATATATCAAATAAAGCTCTAGAAAATAAATAAGCGCCTGTTAGTTGCACAGGTAACAATCAAAGTTCCAATGCTATGATGGAGAAATGATATCCAATGTTAATCTGTTCCATGCATAATATGAAAAGATGAACAGAGTTAGCCTGGATATTCACAGGATAGTTCAATAGCAATCCCCTTATGTAGTTAAAGCTGGCCTTTGCAATCCCGCTGAATGGTTACCGTAATTTGTTTAGAAACACTGTGTGTTTTATCAGCGTGCTCCGCCATAGCGGAAATACTTGCGGTTTCCAGAGAGTCCCACTATCGCGGTGCCACACCTCCTAGATACACCTGTTGGTCTCGCATATGCGGTTGGTTATCCTCTGGTGCTCCTCTCTGTACTTTAAGTCGATCCTTCGTAAGCCAACTGTATGCGGGTATGTGTCCCAGCTGCTCCACTCATGAATCACCATTCATATGATCTTTGCCTTTGTGTCTCCAATAACCACTGCTGCCAGCTAGGCGCGTTTCACCCCTAAGGCTCTGGGGCTTCTTCCAGCTTCAAAAATCACATAATCACAGGTGTCTTGAAGTTGCTTTTTAAAGGAGAGGCCTTTGTATTTTATACTTTGTTGGGGCAAAATGGTAACATTGTTATTAAACAGTATAACACATTTATTAGTCTGCTACATGTTTCTTGATGCAGACCAAGTTGGTCTGCATCAAGAAACATGTAGCAGGCTAATAAATGTCACTAGTTAAGTTAGGGAGTATATTCCACAATAATAATTTTTAGGGATTGGTTAGTGCAAGGCAGGAACTGCTTTGTATTTCTCTTTTGTATTTACAATATACACAATATATCTACAAACAAAAAGCAGTATAGGACAAATGGTCAATATACTTGAGTCAAATACCGCTAGCTCAGTCAAAATCAGTATATATATATATATATATATATATATATATATATATATACACACACATTTGCTGATGCTATTTAATACAGAAAAATGGTGCAGACCCTATAGTAATTATCTAAGCAGATACTATAAGAGAAGAAACGACACATCAAAATACATATGCCTTAAGAAAAGATAGGGAATCAAGCACTCTTATAATTAATAATTGCAATATTTATTGCTCTCTATATTAGAGCCAAGAATTCATATCCAATATATCAAAATATAACTAGCTGAAAAAACATTTCATAGCAGCATCGTTATCTAACACTATACACAATGTATCATCATAGTATCACGTGACCTAAATCATACATGAAATCATATCAAGCATGTCTGACCTGTACAAATCAGCAGTTTGTGTCAAATTAACACTAAATATTGCTTACACTACACCCCGGCTGCTGGCAGAACCTCTGTGCTGCAGAGGCCAATTCTGGGCAGTAAAGTGTTAAATCGAGACTTGTATACACAAACATGTAACAATTGGCAAATGTATCGAAGTACAACATAAGAATATTGCACAGTATGCTGTAGTCCACCAATAAATTGCAAACATAAAAAGCACAGAGAGTTCAGATCCCAAGGCAATAAATATCGTTAGGCAATCAGGTCCAATGTTTTCGACCCTCCACTATGCGGATATGGCAATACAGTTAGTAACTGAAATTGAATGTCACTTATCTGAAAGCCAAGGTTTTTTGATCCAATACTGTGCTCCTGAAAAGCGAACACTCCTGATGCAGAGAAGTACTTCAATGAAAGTACAGTCGAAGTTACTGTTGTAGGCCCAGACCAACGCCAATTAGTGCTCGAGGCGAGCAAACACGCCAGACCCATGCAAAGGAGGTCACGTGATTATTAATTATAAGAGTGCTTGATTCCCTATCTGTTCTTAAGGCATATGTATTTTGATGTGTCATTTCTTCTCTTATAGTATCTGCTTAGATGTATATATAAATAAATTGATTTCATAATGAATTTGAGGCCGCGAGAAGTCACGCCCCCAAGCCACGCTGCAAGCCACGCCCTGCGACACACCCTTTCCACACCTATTTAAAAAGTGTCCAGGAATTTTCTGGGCAAAAGTTGGCAACCCTAGCCAGCTACCAAGCTTTGCATTCCTGCTTTTCAAATAAAGATAGTAAGAGAACGAAGACAAATTGCTAACAGGAATTGTTAAGAAAGTTGCTTAAAATTGTATGCAAATTGTATGTATCTAAATCATTAAAGAAAGAAAAAAATGTGTTTAGTGTCCCTTTCTCCAAAAGATATGGGAAATATTTCTGAGCACAAATCAAAACTAAAATACTAGTGCGTTCCATAAAAATATCAATTCAGTACTAGTTTCACCATATATATGTGATGTGCACAAAAGATGACAAATCAATACCATAAACTCATTAACTGTCATACAGGTTTGCTGGACTGAGTGTGCAATCAATAGACCAATGTCTGTATAATAAAAACCTTTCCACAAAAGAAGTGTTACCAGCAATCTTTTTCGAATGTAGAATGCTCCGACACGCAGGCAATATCTTAAACACGCACAAAGGATATAAAGTGAGTAGGAAACAAATGCTATGAAGGACGTTGTGCTAGAAAATGCATCCTTTTGGGATCAATAATGTTTAAAACACAAAGAACCTTAAAGGGGCAGTCTAGTCAAAATTAAACTTTCACAACTCAGATAGGGCATGCAATTTTAAACCACTTTCCAATTTAATATAAAATGTGCTTTGTTCTTTTGGTATTCTTTGTTGAAAACTAAATCTTGGTAGGCTCATTATTTCAGTGAATTTTGACAGTATTTTACAGCTAGACGGCGCTAGTTCATGTGTGTCATATGGATAACATTGTGCTCACTGCCGTGGAGATATTTATGAGTCAGCACTGCTTGGCTAAAATGCAAATCTGTCGGGGGCCTGTCTGAACAGCGATGCAGAGCGGTCGCACTCTCTGGAGCTCTGATTGAACATCTATTAATCCGCCGATTAAGGGTGACTTGGCTACAGCAAATCAATATCTTTTGCACATCAGGGGTCTCATTATACAGAGGTTCCCTTAATAACTTGACCTACGCTGTGATTTTTATATCAGAGCTCGGACTCAGACGATGAGGGCCTAGAGCGGCGGCACACATTAGGCGACGCCATCCCCCTCCGTAACCCGAGGTTTCCTGCCTTAACCATCCACACTGACACGTCTGCAAGGACCTAACTAACGCCATCCCTAAACTCAGAAGGACCCCAGAGAGAGGAAGAGTTTATTTACAGCGGAGGGGACGCCTGAGTATCACAGCTAAAATGGCTACCGCCGGAAAATTAGGCTCACAAGACAGCAGCCACTGGCAGAAATTTGAAAAAAGCTGCAGAGAACTCATCGGCCCCATTAGATTTTATGCTGAGCCGCTTCACAGATGCTGGCTTTATTGCTCTAGCACCTGCAGAGATTACCTTCCCGCCACAAATCATCAACAAGGAGGGCCCAGACATGCAACATCCATCATTGACACAGGGCCAAATCTGCCACAAGACAAAGTACCATCAGAGAACAGGAATGGCTCCTTTGCAAAAGATCCAGAGGTAACCAGCATACCGAACAACCAGCTGAAGACACATGACCTTACAGATACAACGCTTGAGTACATACGGAAGGGAAGACTTAAATTGCTGATCGTGTCTGACTGGGGGCTGGTGGGGGGCCCCAAAGAATACATATATAACCACCAACATCACTTCCCACTCGTAGCCGCAGTTACTACATAGCAGCTGAATAATAAGATGAAGCCTTCTACATGCCGCAAGGTAATAACCCACGGAAACCTTGGGAAGAACAGTAATGGGCACTGACTCGGGATCACCTGTATCCCTGAAGAACACTAATTTTTCACTGCAAAGGGAGCCCAACAACAATACTAAGACTCTCCCCTCCTCAAGAAAAAAAACTCTGGGGCTGATAAGTATAAATAAAAAAAGGCAGGTGTTTTGCTCTCTGTGCTCAGTCTCATTTGCAGTTTCTGTCAAAATAAGGATTTCACAGGAATGCAGAGGGCTCCTGTCTCGTCCATACTTCCCATGAATACTCATTTGTTAAATGAAGTGTTCTGCTATTAATACTTTTAATGCCAGATTTAATGCCCAATTTATACAGCCTGCAGTGACCCCTAACGTGTCAAATTGTACCCCCAATATTTTTCGTGAGTATGCAGTGCATACTACCCTGTCTCCTGATACATTTTTTAAAGCACAATTCCAGTCAAAGACTGAATCTCAAACTCATGTCAGTTTCTCTACAGCAGAATCTAGTTATTGCTCAGCAAAAGGAAGTTTATCAGTCTCTAGTTTGAGCATGCACTCTCCTGCTTCTAGATCAGTGCCTAGACAGTTCATGCCACGGAGAAAAATTCTGAGCCCAAATTCTTTCATAAACAACAGTTCTGTTCCAGAGGAGTGTTTTAAATCGGCACCTCACACTCCAATTCTCTCACCAGATCAATTTGTCAGGGATAACTTTTTGGCCTCACAGTCTGTATCTTTACTAAATGAGAGCATATTTCCCCCTCCCTAGGTGACCTGCCACTCTATCCCCTGTCTCACTCACTGTCTCTTCCCCGGTATCAACCACTCGTCTGTACCTGTTAAAGGATTTGCATGTGTTTTATTAATCAGGCTACTGAAGGGGAACTTTTTTCACAGCGTTTTTGTTCCTGTGTGAAAAAGTTCCCCTTCAGTACAATAGGCGCATTGCGCATGCGCTAAAGCCAGTTACGAGGAAGATAGAAAAATTACAGGGATCACAAGAAGAACATGATGTCACTGATGACGAAAAAGGAGCCAAGCCAGACTGACATTTTTAAACGGCAACGGCGCCAAAAGTAAGTGCTTTAACTTGAAAACTGAATATATGTAAAAACTGGGCTACATTTGTAAAAAAACGATCTATGGAAACTTTATAGATATAACTTAAAACTATTTTTGGGTTGACTGTCCCTTTAACCCATTTTATTAGGTTGTGGCTTTAAAACACAAAATCAGCTAATTTATATACACAAACAAGCCTTAAAAAAGCAAATCTCATACATTTTATACTCTGCAGCTGGTAAAAAAAAGTAATTGGAAACACATTAAGGGAAAAACTATTTTATAGTATACTGTCCCTTTAACATATTATAGATTACTCCTTTGTGGCAGGCGGCCAAAGCCGCAGGGGAGACAAAACCAAGAAAAGTCTTATTTAATGCATGCCGACTTTAATGAAAACCCTATATATAGCATAAAAAAGATGTTACTAGTAAGCTGAACATATTTACATACAAATTGTTTATATATGGCACATGAAACAGTACTTCTAGCGCTCTAATACCGTTGTGTAAAATAACCAGGTTTAAAACAGTTAAAAGGACACTGAACCCTAGAGCGTGCAATTTTAAGCAACTTTCTAATTTACTCCTATTATCAAATTTTCTTCATTCTCTTGGTATGTTTATTTGAAAAGCAAGAATGTAAGTTTAGATGCCTGTCCATTTTTGGTGAACAAACTAGGTTGTCCTTGATGATTGGACAGCACCAATAAACAAGTGCTGTCCATGGTTCTGAACCAAATATTTGCAGGCTCCTTAGCTTAGATGCCTTCTTTTTCAAATAAAGATAGCAAGAGAACAAAGAAAAATTGATAATAGAAGTAAATTAGAAAGTTGCTTAAAATTGCATGCTCTATCTGAATCATGAAATAAAAAAATTTGGGTTCAGTATCTCTTTAAACAGGCAAGTCTTTTACTCTCTTAGCATGGTATACAATTCCTTGATATAACGCTTAGGTTAATAATAGTAATAAAAAATAATAATTATGAATGCTGTCCGTAGGTTTGATTTTGGCCTCTAGTTAAATTAACTAGATTTGTCGATGTTCAAAGTTATAAATTCCTTATACTTTCTTTATAAAAAATCAACAAGGATCTAAGAGTGATCTGTGTTATATGTAAAAGGATCCAAAATGAGGACAGTCAAACAAATACTTGAATATGTTTCATGTTTCCTAAAAAAAAAAAAATGCAAATCTGTCAAAAGAACTGAAATAAGGAGGCAGTCTGCAGAGGCTTAGATAACAGGGTAATTAATCACAGTGGTAAAAAGTACATTAATATAACAGTGTTGGTTAAGTGTAATAAAGGGATTATCTGGATTAGACAACAATTCCTTTAAATGGATTGGATAGAGCATAATATTTTAACTTATCAATTTTCTTCTTATCACTTTTGCTTGGTTCTCTTTGTATCTTTTGTTAAAAAGTAATACTAGGTGAGCTCAGAGCACTCACGTCTTTAGACATCTGGAACCAGTGTTTGTAACAATAACCTGTGTTTGCAACAATGACTATAGCAATGTTATACATTGTTACAAATGTGGATGCCAAAGAATGCTTAAAGTGAATGTAAATTTTGATGATAAAGTGCCTGGTTTTTAAAAATTTGATTAAAAACAGGGGCACTTTAACTCATCAAAATTTATATTTCACTTGTGTTATGAAGAAATACTTACCTTTTAATCTTCACAGCCGCTCCAGCATCCCCCGGTCGTCAGAAGCTATTTCTGACGTCAGAAATGATGGATCAGTCATCCTCCAATCACGGCTTCCCCCCGGGAGAATCAGTGTCTGATTCAACGCTGTGATTGGAGGAAGCCGTATTCCTCATTTTAGACCCAGGAAGAGGCTTTGCGACGGGCGGAGGAAGCTGGAGCGGCTGTCAAGATTAAAAGGCAAGTATTTTTTCACAACAGGAGTAAAATGTAAATTTTGATGAATTAAAGTGCCCCTGTTTTTAATCGAATTTTAAAAAAACGGGCGCTTTAGCATCAAAATTTACATTCACTTTAAGAGACTCATGCAAGCACCTAGGCTCCTATTAGCCTGCCTAGATTTACTCTTTAACAAAGAATACCTAGCGTACAAAGCAAATTTGATAATAAAAGTAGTTTAGAAAGTTGAATTTACTGACCCTTTAATAACAATAAGTACATGTTAGGGAACTTTTGGATAAGTAAAGGACATGATATTACAACACTTGTGAAGCGTATTCGATTCTTCATCCTCTCAAGTTAATAGAGCCTACAAATGACATCTGGTAGCAAAGTTAAAAGGACAGTTTACTGCAGAATTGGTTTCCCCTTAATGTGTTTCCAATAACTTTTTATACCAGCTGCAGAGTATATCATGTATGGGAAATTACTCCATTATTTATAACATTTTCTGCTATCCAAAGCACAAATTAATTGCATAATTAAACAAATGTATTTAATGATAATTTGTGCAATAAAACAATTTTAATATTAGCTCATTTTAGCGTAAAGGGACATGAAACCCAAAATGTTTCTTTCATAATTCAGACAGAGAATACAATTTTAAACATTCCAATTTACTTCTATTATATAATATGCTCCATTATTTAGATATCCTTTGGTTGAAGAAATAGGTATGCACATGGGTAAGCCAATCATACGAAGCATCTATGTGCAGCCACCAATCAGCAGCTACTGAGCCTATTTAGATATGCTTTTCAACAAAGGATATCAAGATAATGAAGCAAATTATATAATAGAAGTACATTGGAAAGTTATTTAAATTACACGTTCTTTCTAAGTCATGAAAGAAAGAAAACGGGTTTCATGCCTTTAATATTGGCTTACATTTAAGCTGAGTGGTCAGAAAAATCAGCCGGGTGGTGCGTCCATTAAAAAGATCCGGGGAAGAACACTATGACATTAGTGTTTGCAGAAATGCCAGGTAATGGTTTTAAAGTGCTGTATCTATTTAAAGAATTGTACTAAAATTAATTAAAATTGCAGCATGATATTCCATATATCAGTTTTTCAACATTATGATATAAAAACGATTTATTCCTTTATACTTATTATAAACATGTGTCAGTACAAGGTCCATAAGTTAACTAGTCAATTTGAGATGTTGCTAAGCTGCGGTCTCAGCTCCTCCTTAAAGATAAAAAAAAGAGACAATATCTGTTAAAAAAAACATAATTTATGCTTATCTGATAAATTTATTTCTCTTGTGGTGTGTCCAGTCCACTGATCATCCATTACTTGTGGGATATTCTCCTTCCCAACAGGAAGTTGCAAGAGGATCACCCACAGCAGAGCTGTCTATATAGCTCCTCCCCTAACTGCCACCTCCAGTCATTCGACCGAAGACAAGCAAGAGAAAGGAGAAACTATAGGGTGCAGTGGTGACTGTAGTTTAGAGTTAAAAAATACCTGCCTTAAAATGACAGGGCGGGCCGTGGACTGGATACACCACAAGAGAAATAAATTTATCAGGTAAGCATAAATTATGTTTTCTCTTGTAAGGTGTATCCAGTCCACGGATCATCCATTACTTGTGGGATACCAATACCAAAGCTAAAGTACACGGATGAAGGGAGGGACAAGGCAGGTACTTAAACGGAAGGAACCACTGCCTGTAAAAGCGTTCTCCCAAAAATAGCCTCAGAAGAAGCAAAAGTATCAAATTTATAGAATTTTGAAAGTATGTAGCGAAGACCAAGTCGCCGCCTTGCAAATCTGTTCAACAGAAGCCTCATTTTTAAAGGCCCATGTGGAAGTCACAGCTCTAGTAGAATGAGCTGTAATCCTTTCAGGAGGCTGCTGGCCAGCAGTCTCATAAGCTAAGCGTATTATACTTCTTAGCCAAAGCGAAAGAGAAGTTGCCGAAGCCTTTTGGCCTTTCCTCTGTCCAGAGAAGACAACAAACAAAGCAGATGTTTGACTAAAATCTTTAGTAGCTTGTAAATAATACTTTAAAGCACGAACCACGTCAAGATTGTGTAATAGACGTTCCTTCTTTGAAGAAGGATTAGGACACAATGACGGAACAACAATCTCCTGATTGATATTCTTATTAGATACCACCTTAGGTAAAAACCCAGGTTTGGTACGCAAAACTACCTTATCTGCATGGAAGGCAGATAACTCGGAAACTCTACAAACCGAGGAAATAGCTACCAAAAATAGAACTTTTCAAGATAAAAGTTTGATATCTATGGAATGAAGAGGTTCAAACGGAACCCCCTGAAGAACTTTAAGAACCAAATTTAAACTCCATGGTGGAGCAACAGGTTTAAACACAGGCTTGATTCTAACTAAAGCCTGACAAAATGCCTGAACGTCTGGAACATCCGCCAGACGCTTGTGCAAAAGAATAGACAGAGCAGAAATCTGTCCCTTTAAGGAACTAGCTGATAATCCTTTTTCCAATCCTTCTTGGAGAAAAAATAATAACCTGGGAATCCTGACTTTACTCCATGAGTAACCCTTGGATTCACACCAATAAAGATATTTACGCCACATCTTATGATAGAATTTCCTGGTGACAGGCTTTCGTGCCTGAATTAAGGTATCAAAGACTGACTCAGAGAAGCCACGCTTTGATAAAATCAAGCGTTCAATCTCCAGGCAGTCAGTCTTAGAGAAATTAGATTTGGATGGTTGAAAGGACCCTGAAGTAGAAGGTCCTGTCTCAGAGGCAGAGTCCATGGTGGAAAGGATGACATGTCCACTAGGTCTGCATACCAAGTCCTGCGTGGCCACGCAGGCGCTATCAAGATCACCGATGCTCTCTCCTGCTTGATTTTGGCAATCAGACGAGGGAGCAGAGGAAACGGTGGAAACACATAAGCCAGGTTGAAGGACCAAGGCGCTGCTAGAGCATCTATCAGCGTTGCCTTGGGGTCCCTGGACCTGGACCCGTAACAAGGAAGTTTGCCGTTCTGGCGAGACGCCATGAGATCCAGTTCTGGTTCGCCCCAACGTTGAACCAATTGTGCAAATACCTCCGGATGGAGTTCCCACTCCCCCGGATGAAAAGTCTGTCGACTTAGAAAATCCGCCTCCCAGTTCTCTACACCTGGGATATGGATAGCTGATAGGTGGCAAGAGTGAATCTCTGCCCAACGAATTATCTTTGAGACTTCCAACATCGCTAGGGAACTCCTTGTTCCCCCTTGATGGTTGATGTAAGCCACAGTCGTGATGTTGTCTGACTAAAATCTTATGAATCTCATTGTCGCTAGCTGAGGCCAAGCCTGAAGAGCATTGAATATCGCTCTTAGTTCCAATATTTATCGGAAGGAGTGTCTCCTCCTGAGTCAACGATCCCTGAGCCTTCAGGGAGTTCCAGACTGCCCCCCAGCCTAGAAGGCTGGCATCTGTCGTTACAATTGTCCAATCTGGCCTGCGAAAGGTCATACCTTTGGACAGATGGACCCGAGATAGCCACCAGAGAAGAGAATCCCTGGTCTCTTGATCCAGATTTAGTAGAGGGGACAAATCTGTGTAATCCCCATTCCACTGACTGAGCATGCAGAGTTGCAGCGGTCTGAGATGTAGACGGGCAAACGGCACTATGTCCATTGCCGCTACCATTAAGCCGATTACTTCCATACACTGAGCCACCGAAGGGCGAGGAGTGGAATAAAGAACACGGCAGGAATTTAGAAGTTTTGATAACCTGGTCTCTGTCAGATAAATCCTCATTTCTACAGAATCTATTAGAGTTCCCAGAAAGGAGACTCTTGTGAGAGGGGATAGAGAACTCTTTTCTTCGTTCACTTTCCACTCATGCGACCTCAGAAATGCCAGAACTATGTCCGTATGAGACTTGGCAATTTGGAAATTTGACGCCTGTATTAGAATGTCGTCTAAATAAGGGGCCACTGCTATGCCCCGCGGCCTTAGGACCGCCAGAAGTGACCCCAGAAACTTCGTAAAGATTCTTGGGGCTGTAGCTAACCCAAAGGGAAGAGCTACAAACTGGTAATGCCTGTCTAGGAAGGCAAACCTGAGAAACCGATGATGATCTTTGTGTATCGTAATGTGAAGATAAGCATCCTTTAAATCCACTGTAGTCATGTATTGACCCTCCTGGATCATAGGTAGGATGGTACGAATAGTCTCCATCTTGAATGACGGGACCCTAAGAAATTTGTTTAAGATCTTGAGATCTAAGATTGGTCTGAAGGTTCCCTCTTTTTTGGGAACCACAAACAGATTTGAATAGAATCCTTGTCCCTGTTCCTCCTTTGGAACTGGCTGGATCACTCCCATAATTAGGAGGTCTTGAACACAGTGTAAAAATGCCTCTCTCTTTATCTGGTTTGCAGATAATTGTGAAAGGTGAAATCTCCCTTTTGGAGGAGAAGCTCTGAAGTCCAGAAGATATCCCTGGGATACAATTTCCGACGCCCAAGGATCCTGGACATCTCTTGCCCAAGCCTGGGCAAAGAGCAAAAGTCTGCCCCCTAATAGATCCGTTTCCGGATCGGGGGCCAATCCTTCATGCTGTCTTAGAGGCAGCAGCAGGCTTTTTGGCCTGCTTACCTTTGTTACAAGTCTGGTTAGATCTCCAGACCGACTTGGACTGGGCAAAAGTTCCCTCCTGTTTTGTATTAGAGGAAGTTGATGCCGCACTAGCCTTGAAGTTTCGAAAGGTACGAAAATTAGACTGTTTGGCCCTTGATTTGGACCTATCCTGAGGAAGGGCATGACCTTTTCCTCCAGTGATATCAGAAATGATCTCCTTCAAACCAGGCCCGAATAGGGTCTGCCCCTTGAAGGGAATATTAAGCAGCTTAGACTTTGAAGTAACGTCAGCTGACCATGATTTAAGCCATAGCGCCCTACGTGCCTGAATAGCAAAACCAGAATTCTTAGCCGTTAGTTTAGTCAAATGAACAATGGCATCAGAAACAAAAGAATTAGCTAGCTTAAGTGCTCTAAGCTTGTCAAGTATATCATCCAATGGGGCCTCTACCTGTAAAGCCTCTTCCAGAGACTCAAACCAGAAGGACGCAGCAGCAGTGACTGGAGCAATGCATGCAAGGGGCTGTAGAATAAAGCTTTGTTGAATAAATATTTTCTTAAGGTAACCCTCTAACTTTTTATCCATTGGATCTAAGAAAGCACAACTGTCCTCAACAGGGATAGTAGTACGCTTAGCTAGTGTAGAAACTGCTCCCTCCACCTTAGGGACCGTTTGCCATAAGTCCCGTGTGGCGGCATCTATTGGAAACATTTTCTTAAAAATAGGAGGGGGAGAGAACGGCACACCTGGTCTATCCCATTCCTTAGTAATAATTTCTGTAAACCTTTTAGGTATTGGAAAAACATCAGTGTAAACAGGTACTGCATAGCATTTATCCAAACTACACAATTTCTCTGGCACTGCAATTGTATCACAGTCATTCAGAGCAGCTAAAACCTCCCTGAGCAACAAGCGGAGGTGTTCAAGCTTAAATTTAAATGTTGATATTTCAGAATCAGGTTGAATCCTCTTACCTGAGTCAGAAAAATCACCCACAGAAAGAAGCTCTCCTTCCTCAGCTTCTGCATATTGTGAGGGGGTATCAGACATAGCTACTAAAGCGTCAGTATGCTCTGTATTTCTTCTAACTCCAGAGCTGTCTCGCTTTCCTCGTAACCCAGGTAGTCTGGATAATACCGCTGACAGTGTATTATCCATGACTGCCGCCATGTCTTGTAAAGTAAACGCCATGGGCGCGCTAGATGTACTTGGCGCCTCTTGAGCGTGAGTCCCTTGAGCGGGATTTAAAGGTTCTGACACGTGGGGCGAGTTAGTCGGCATAACTTCCCCCTTGTCAGATTCCTCTGGTGATACATTTTTTAAAGACAGAATATGATCTTTTTTACTTAAAGTGAAATCAGTACATTTGGTACACATTCTAAGAGGGGGTTCCACCATGGATTCTAAACATAATGAACAAGGAGTTTCCTCTATGTCAGACATATTTAAACAGACTAGCAATGAGACCAGCAAGCTTGGAAAACACTTTAAAGCAAGTTAACAAGCAAAAAATAAAAACGGTACTGTGCCTTTAAGGAAAATAAAAAAAGGTCAGAATTTGAAAAACAGTGAAAAAAAGCAGTAAATCAAACGATTAGTGTGTATAATAAGCTAACAGAGCATTGCACCCACTTGCAAATGGATGATTAACCCCTTAGTTAAAAAAACGGATCAAAAAAACGATATGGAGGTTTTTTAACAGTCACAACAAACTGCCACAGCCCTGCTGTGGCCCTACCTTGCCATACAAATGACTTTGGAAAGCCTAAAAGCCCTTTAGAGAGGTCCTATAGCATTCAGGGGACTCCTTGAGGGAAGCTGGATGTCTCAGTCTGCAAAAGTTACTGTGCAATTAAGCGCTAAATTAGGCCCCTCCCACTCATGTCTACACAGTGGGAGGTATAAGAAAACTGTTTCTAGGCAAATTTAAGCCAGCAATGTGGAAAAAAGCTATGCCCCAATAAAGTTTTATCACCAAAACATATATAAAAACGTTTAAGCACTCTCAGCAAACGTTTTATATGACAGGAATTGAAAAATAATAAGAGTATTACCTCTGACAGTAAGCATGATACCAGTCGCTATTAAATCACTGTAATCAGGCTTACCGGCTTAAATAAATCTGGTATCAGCAGCATTTTCTAGCATTTACATTCCTCTAGAAAAAATTTAAACTGCACATACCTCATAGCAGGATAACCTGCACGCCATTCCCCAGCTGAAGTTACCTCTCTCTTCAGTTATGTGTGAGAACAGCAATGGATCTTAGTTACAACCTGCTAAGATCATTAAAGACCACAGGCAGATTCTTCTTCTATTTTCTGCCTGGGACCAAAATAGTACAACTCCGGTACCATTTAAAAATAACAAACTTTTGAATTGAAGAAAAAACAACTACATTTCACCACATCTCTCTTACTGCTTCCATGCTTGTCGAGAGTTGCAAGAGAATGACTGGAGGTTGCAGTTAGGGGAGGAGCTATATAGACAGCTCTGCTGTGGGAGATCCTCTTGCAACTTCCTGTTGGCAAGGAGAATATCCCACAAGTAATGGATGATCCGTGGACTGGATACACCTTACAAGAGAAAACAGAATTTATGTTTACCTGATAAATTACTTTCTCCAACGGTGTGTCCGGTCCACGGCGTCATCCTTACTTGTGGGATATTCTCTTCCCCAACAGGAAATGGCAAAGAGCCCAGCAAAGCTGGTCACATGATCCCTCCTAGGCTCCGCCTTCCCCAGTCATTCGACCGACGTAAAGGAGGAATATTTGCATAGGAGAAATCATATGATACCGTGGTGACTGTAGTTAAAGAAAATAAATCATCAGACCTGATTAAAAAACCAAGGCGGGCCGTGGACCGGACACACCGTTGGAGAAAGTAATTTATCAGGTAAACATAAATTCTGTTTTCTCCAACATAGGTGTGTCCGGTCCACGGCGTCATCCTTACTTGTGGGAACCAATACCAAAGCTTTAGCACACGGATGATGGGAGGGAGCAAATCAGGTCACCTAGATGGAAGGCACCACGGCTTGCAAAACCTTTCTCCCAAAAATAGCCTCAGAAGAAGCAAAAGTATCAAATTTGTAAAATTTAGTAAAAGTGTGCAGTGAAGACCAAGTCGCTGCCTTACATATCTGATCAACAGAAGCCTCGTTCTTGAAGGCCCATGTGGAAGCCACGGCCCTAGTGGAATGAGCTGTGATTCTTTCAGGAGGCTGCCGTCCGGCAGTCTCGTAAGCCAATCTGATGATGCTTTTAAGCCAAAAAGAGAGAGAGGTAGAAGTTGCTTTTTGACCTCTCCTTTTACCAGAATAAACAACAAACAAGGAAGATGTTTGTCTGAAATCCTTTGTAGCATCTAAATAGAATTTTAGAGCACGAACTACATCCAAATTGTGCAACAAACGTTCCTTCTTTGAAACTGGATTCGGACACAAAGAAGGCACGACTATCTCCTGGTTAATGTTTTTGTTAGAAACAACTTTCGGAAGAAAACCAGGTTTAGTGTGCAAAACCACCTTATCTGCATGGAACACCAGATAAGGAGGAGAACACTGCAGAGCAGATAACTCTGAAACTCTTCTAGCAGAAGAAATTGCAACCAAAAACAAAACTTTCCAAGATAATAACTTAATATCTACGGAATGTAAGGGTTCAAACGGAACCCCCTGAAGAACTGAAAGAACTAAATTGAGACTCCAAGGAGGAGTCAAAGGTTTGTAAACAGGCTTGATTCTAACCAGAGCCTGAACAAAAGCTTGAACATCTGGCACAGCCGCCAGCTTTTTGTGAAGTAAAACAGATAAAGCAGAAATCTGTCCCTTCAAAGAACTTGCAGATAATCCTTTCTCCAAACCTTCTTGAAGAAAGGATAGAATCTTAGGAATTTTTATCTTATTCCATGGGAATCCTTTAGATTCACACCAACAGATATATTTTTTCCATATTTTATGGTAGATTTTTCTAGTTACAGGCTTTCTGGCCTGAACAAGAGTATCAATGACAGAATCTGAGAACCCTCGCTTTGATAAAATCAAGCGTTCAATCTCCAAGCAGTCAGTTGGAGTGAAACCAGATTCGGATGTTCGAACAGACCTTGAACAAGAAGGTCCCGTCTCAAAGGTAGCTTCCATGGTGGAGCCGATGACATATTCACCAGGTCTGCATACCAAGTCCTGCGTGGCCACGCAGGAGCTATCAAGATCACTGATGCCCTCTACTGATTGATCCTGGCTACCAGCCTGGGGATGAGAGGAAACGGTGGGAATACATAAGCTAGGTTGAAGGTCCAAGGTGCTACTAGTGCATCTACTAGAGTCGCCTTGGGATCCCTGGATCTGGACCCGTAGCAAGGAACCTTGAAGTTCTGACGAGAGGCCATCAGATCCATGTCTGGAATGCCCCACAATTGAGTAATTTGGGCAAAGATTTCCGGATGGAGTTCCCACTCCCCCGGATGAAATGTCTGACGACTCAGAAAATCCGCTTCCCAATTTTCCACTCCTGGGATGTGGATTGCAGACAAGTGGCAGGAGTGAGTCTCCGCCCATTGAATGATTTTGGTCACTTCTTCCATCGCCAGGGAACTCCTTGTTCCCCCTTGATGGTTGATATACGCAACAGTCGTCATGTTGTCCGATTGAAACCGTATGAATTTGGCCTTTGCTAGCTGAGGCCAAGCCTTGAGAGCATTGAATATCGCTCTCAGTTCCAGAATATTGATCGGGAGAAGAGATTCTTCCCGAGACCAAAGACCCTGAGCTTTCAGGAGTCCCCAGACCGCGCCCCAGCCCACCAGACTGGCGTCGGTCGTGACAATGACCCACTCTGGTCTGCGGAAGCTCATCCCCTGTGACAGGTTGTCCAGGGTCAGCCACCAACGGAGTGAATCTCTGGTCCTCTGATCTACTTGTATCGTCGGAGACAAGTCTGTATAATCCCCATTCCACTGACTGAGCATGCACAGTTGTAATGGTCTCAGATGAATTCGCGCAAAAGGAACTATGTCCATTGCCGCGACCATCAAACCTATTACTTCCATGCACTGCGCTATGGAAGGAAGAGGAACAGAATGAAGTACTTGACAAGAGCTTAGAAGTTTTGATTTTCTGGCCTCTGTCAGAAAAATCCTCATTTCTAAGGAGTCTATTATTGTTCCCAAGAAGGGAACTCTTGTTGACGGAGATAGAGAACTTTTTTCTACGTTCACTTTCCACCCGTGAGATCTGAGAAAGGCCAGGACAATGTCCGTATGAGCCTTTGCTTGTGGAAGGGACGACGCTTGAATCAGAATGTCGTCCAAGTAAGGTACTACTGCAATGCCCCTTGGTCGTAGCACCGCTAGAAGGGACCCTAGTACCTTTGTGAAAATTCTTGGAGCAGTGGCTAATCCGAATGGAAGTGCCACAAACTGGTAATGCTTGTCCAGAAAGGCGAACCTTAGGAACCGATGATGTTCCTTGTGGATAGGAATATGTAGATACGCATCCTTTAAATCCACCGTGGTCATGAATTGACCTTCCTGGATGGAAGGAAGAATTGTCCGAATGGTTTCCATTTTGAACGATGGAACCTTGAGAAACTTGTTTAGGATCTTGAGATCTAAGATTGGTCTGAATGTTCCCTCTTTTTTGGGAACTATGAACAGATTGGAGTAGAATCCCATCCCTTGTTCTCCTAATGGAACAGGATGAATCACTCCCATTTTTAACAGGTCTTCTACACAATGTAAGAATGCCTGTCTTTTTATGTGGTCTGAAGACAATTGAGACCTGTGGAACCTCCCCCTTGGGGGAAGCCCCTTGAATTCCAGAAGATAACCTTGGGAGACTATTTCTAGCGCCCAAGGATCCAGAACATCTCTTGCCCAAGCCTGAGCGAAGAGAGAAAGTCTGCCCCCCACCAGATCCGGTCCGGGATCGGGGGCCAACATCTCATGCTGTCTTGGTAGCAGTGGCAGGTTTCTTGGCCTGCTTACCTTTGTTCCAGCCTTGCATTGGCCTCCAGGCTGGCTTGGCTTGAGAAGTATTACCCTCTTGCTTAGAGGATGTAGCACTTGGGGCTGGTCCGTTTCTGCGAAAGGGACGAAAATTTGGTTTATTTTTAGCCTTGAAAGACCTATCCTGAGGAAGGGCGTGGCCCTTACCCCCAGTGATATCAGAAATAATCTCTTTCAAGTCAGGGCCAAACAGCGTTTTCCCCTTGAAAGGAATGTTAAGCAATTTGTTCTTGGAAGACGCATCCGCTGACCAAGATTTTAGCCAAAGCGCTCTGCGCGCCACAATAGCAAACCCAGAATTTTTCGCCGCTAATCTAGCCAATTGCAAAGTGGCGTCTAAAGTAAAAGAGTTAGCCAATTTGAGAGCATGAATTCTGTCCATAATCTCCTCATAAGAAGAATCTTTATTGAGCGACTTTTCTAGTTCATCGAACCAGAAACACGCTGCTGTAGTGACAGGAACAATGCATGAAATTGGTTGTAGAAGGTAACCTTGCTGAACAAACATCTTTTTAAGCAAACCCTCTAATTTTTTATCCATAGGATCTTTGAAAGCACAACTATCTTCTATAGGGATAGTGGTGCGTTTGTTTAGAGTAGAAACCGCCCCCTCGACCTTGGGGACTGTCTGCCATAAGTCCTTTCTGGGGTCGACCATAGGAAACAATTTCTTAAATATAGGGGGAGGGACAAAAGGTATGCCGGGCCTTTCCCATTCTTTGTTTACAATGTCCGCCACCCGCTTGGGTATAGGAAAAGCTTCGGGGGGCCCCGGGACCTCTAGGAACTTGTCCATCTTACATAATTTCTCTGGAATGACCAAATTCTCACAATCATCCAGAGTAGATAACACCTCCTTAAGCAGAGCGCGGAGATGTTCCAATTTAAATTTGAATGTAATCACGTCAGGTTCAGCTTGTTGAGAAATTTTCCCTGAATCTGAAATTTCTCCCTCAGACAAAACCTCCCTGGCCCCCTCAGACTGGTGTAGGGGCACTTCAGAACCAATATCATCAGCGTCCTCATGCTCTTCAGTATTTTCTAAAACAGAGCAGTCGCGCTTTCGCTGATAAGTGGGCATTTTGGCTAAAATGTTTTTGATAGAATTATCCATTACAGCCGTTAATTGTTGCATAGTAAGGAGTATTGGCGCACTAGATGTACTAGGGGCCTCCTGTGTGGGCAAGACTGGCGTAGACGAAGGAGGGGATGATGCAGTACCATGCTTACTCCCCTCACTTGAGGAATCATCTTGGGCATCATTTTCTCTAAATTTTGTGTCACATAAATCACATCTATTTAAATGAGAAGGAACCTTGGCTTCCCCACATACAGAACACAGTCTATCTGATAGTTCAGACATGTTAAACAGGCATAAACTTGATAAAGTACAAAAAACGTTTTAAAATAAAAACGTTACTGTCACTTTAAATTTTAAACTGAACACACTTTATTACTGCAAATGTGAAAAAGTATGAAGGAATTGTTCAAATTTCACCAAAATTTCACCACAGTGTCTTAAAGCCTTAAAAGTATTGCACACCAAATTTGAAAGCTTTAACTCTTAAAATAACGGAACCGGATCCGTTTTTATATTTAACCCCTATACAGTCCCTGGTATCTGCTTTGCTGAGACCCAACCAAGCCCAAAGGGGAATACGATACCAAATGACGCCTTCAGTAAGCTTTTTCTATGTATCTGAGCTCCTCACACATGCATCTGCATGTCTTGCTTCCCAAAAACAACTGCGCAATAGAGGCGCGAAAATGAGGCTCTGCCTATGATTAGAGAAAGCCCCTAGTGAAAAAGGTGTCCAATACAGTGCCTGCCGGTTATTTTACATAATTCCCAAGAATAAAATAACTCCTCAAAGCTATGAAGTATTAAAAATGCTTATATATCAATCGTTTTAGCCCAGAAAATGTCTACCAGTCTTAAAAGCCCTTGTGAAGCCCTTTTATTCTTATTTAATAAAAATGGCTTACCGGATCCCATAGGGAAAATGACAGCTTCCAGCATTACCAAGTCTTGTTAGAAATGTGTCATACCTCAAGCAGCAAAAGTCTGCTCACTGTTTCCCCCAACTGAAGTTAATTCCTCTCAACAGTCCTGTGTGGAAACAGCCATCGATTTTAGTAACGGTTGCTAAAATCATTTTCCTCTTACAAACAGAAATCTTCATCTCTTTTCTGTTTCAGAGTAAATAGTACATACCAGCACTATTTTAAAATAACAAACTCTTGATTGAAGAATAAAAACTACATTTAAACACCAAAAAACTCTAAGCCATCTCCGTGGAGATGTTGCCTGTACAACGGCAAAGAGAATGACTGGGGAAGGCGGAGCCTAGGAGGGATCATGTGACCAGCTTTGCTGGGCTCTTTGCCATTTCCTGTTGGGGAAGAGAATATCCCACAAGTAAGGATGACGCCGTGGACCGGACACACCTATGTTGGAGAAATATATATCATTATCACTGCCTGAAAATTGCTGCTTTGCACAAGTGTTAAGCTCTGTCATATTATAAAAACTTGTAAATCCTGAATCCAATTGGGCTAGGACCTAGTTGTGTCTAACGACAGGTGTTTTAAAGCTTCAAGAACAGGTGACATTTTTGTTACCTGCAAAAACCATCACCACCCTTGTAAAGTTGTCACATGGATTTTTTGTTCTTAAACAAGTAAATATACTGCCTACAAGTGAGACAAAATATCCAGAACATTAGTGCTATGAGGTGGCATCAGTTTCCCAGTATAAGTAAACGCACACTATGTCCGGTAACCATGGCAACTCTTACTAGACTCATTCTGCAAAAGATGATGCCTTAAATAACTTAAATAAGCACGTCAAGAAACGTTTAGTCAGCAAGAAGAGGTAAATTCTCTGTAAGCACCATCAGATTTCTTTTTTTTGGACTAAAGTTTTATACAGTACAGTAAACCTCTGTGAATCAGTTCCATCTTTATGAATACACATGGCTTAAAGCAGTAGTCTCAAAGTACCGGCCCTGGGGCCATATGTAGCCCTCAAAACAGTTAAATCTGTCTGACCCTCCCTTGTTTATTTGGTAAATTATTAATTTGGTTCAGTACATTTTTTTAGCGTTCTTAGAGGTGTAATGATGTTGATGTTCTTTATAGGCACTCACAAGATAAATATAAAAACAAGCATGCATTGTCCAGTGTAGACTCCCATAATGCACTGCTGGGATAAATGTCACTTTTTATTCAGCTCCAGAATGATCACACTGTTTATTGTGGACTACAAATCCCACCATGCTCTACTACTTGGGTAAATGTCAATTCTAGTTTCAAGTATATCCAGTTCCAGAGCACTCACTCTGTTCAAGTGGCCCCCTTGGGAGAAGAACCCATGGCCAGTGGCCCCCAGATATAATAAGCTTGATACCCATGGCTTAAAGTGTTTTTAAATCACAAAACATCACTCAAAGATCACTGTTTAAACATGTAAAAATGTGTTTGCATTATTTTTTATTTTATTTTGCGAATAGCAGTTTAAACTGATATTGAAGGTAACATAAATTGCATGTTTGTGTGCATAATAATAATAAAAAAATGTTTCCTTTTTTATTTTTTAATACATTTTAAATCATCTCTAAGATGTACACAGAACAATGTTAAAGGGACACTGAACCCAATTTTTTTCTTTTGTAATTCAGAAAGAACGTTCAATTTTAAGCAACTTTCTAATTTACTCCGATTATCAATTTTTCTTCGTTCTCTTGCTATCATTATTTGAAAAAGAAGGCATCTAAGTTTTTTTGGTTTCAGTACTCTGGACAGGACTTTTTTATTGGTGGATGAATTTATCCACCAATCAGCAAGGACAACCCAGGTTTTTCACCAAAAATGGGCCGGCATCTAAACTTACATTCTTGCATTTCAAATAAAGATACCAAGAGAATGAAGAAAATTTGATAATAGGAGTTAATTAGAAAGTTGCTTAAAATTTCATGCTCAATGTGAATCACAAAAGAAATTTTTGGGGTACAGTGTCCATTTAAGTCTGTTTCATTGTTGTAATAAAGCAGTGAGTTATACTTAAAGGGACAGTAAAGTCAAAATTAAACTTTCACAATTCACATAGTATGCAATTTAAACAACTTTTTTTTAATTTATTTTGAATTTGCTTCATTCTCATGGTATCCTTTGTTAAAAAAAACACTCCTAGGCATGTGCAGGAGCAACAATACACTGCTGGGAGCTAGCTACTGATTGGTGGCTGCACATATATGGCTCTTGTCATTGGCTCATACAATGTGTCCAGCTAGCTTCCAGTAGTGAATTGCTGCTTCTTCAATAACATTTGGTAAAATTGATCATAGAAGTAAATAGTAAAGTTCTTTAAAATGTTATACTTTATTCAGTCAATTTAAGTTTAATTTTGACTTAACGGTCCCTTTAAAATAATTGCCATAGTGAGAATATCTTGCTGTTTGATCAGCAGTATGAGTAGATCAAGATCATGTAACTGAATAGTTTGCTACAAGCCCATATATAGACTTGTGGTGTCATTTATGGTCGGATGTGAATGATCTTAAGGTGCCATGATATATGTGTGAGGTACAGGTAGAAAACCCTTTATCCAAACTGCTTGGGACCGGAAAAGGGTTTGGATTTCAGAATATTTGTATCTTTGAAATGGGAGAATTTGGATTAGGGATGGAACTATAATCTGTCAAATACAGTTTATACATGTAACCTAAAGGTAGTTTTATATCATTCCTAATACTTTTGTACACATAGTAACATCAGAAACTGTATTCTTTGATAAAAAAATTTTTAATAATTATTAAAAAGTTTGCATTTCAGATTTTGGAATTCATGATTTGGGAATATGTCCCTGTATTGGGGGCTTCATTTTCCATATATATGCAGTGAAATGAGGGAAAGAGAAGCGAATTGCAAAGCTGAGTATCTAGACTGCTGGTTTGTTACCATGAAAGCAGGTGATTTGTAGCCACAATATTTCTACATAGTCCAAAGAAAATGTAACTTTCTTTTTTTAAAAGGGCATTAAAGTGATATTAAACAGTGCTCCTATAGTAAAAACAAATATGTTAAATCAAAGTAAACATAAAACAACTAACTTGTTTTCTTGCACAATGGGCACTTAGTATTTCTCATTGTAGCCCCTGCCCTCAGGGAGATAAGAGAGCTGACATCTTTTAAACTTAAAGGGACATGAAACCCAACAATTTTCTTACATGATTCAGACAGAGAATATAATTTTAAATAACATCCCAATCGACTTCTGTTATCTAATACGCTTCATTCTTTAGATATCCTTTGTTAAAGAAGTTGCCATGTACATGAGTGAGCCAATCACAAGAGGCATCTATGTGCAGCCACCAATCAGCAGCTGATGAGCCTATCTAGATATGCTTTTCAACAAAGAATATCAAGAAAATAAAGCAAATTAGATAAAAGAAGTAAATTGGAAACTTGTTTAAATTTGTATGCTCTTTCTAAATAATGAAAGAAAAAAATTGGAGTTCATGTCCCTTTAAGTTGCATTCTGCCTCTACTGAGCATGAGCAAAACTGACTTATTGTCTCTCTAGCATTATGTGAATAGTAAACCAGTTCATGTTACTTTGGAAGATTTATGACCTCAAGCTAGATTAGTCTTCCTGTAGAGCTCACAGCCTCCTTGTAGGGCTGTGAGAGGAAGTAACTGACACTGAACAAATGAAGTAAAAAATAAGAAAGAAGAGGTCAAATAATTTTTTAACCGTGAAAAAATACGTATTGTAATGCAATGCTTTCTAATAAATAGAAAAAGATACCAAGAGAACAAAGCAAACTTAATAAAGTGAATTGGAAAGATGTTTAAAACTTTTTATTTTGATTTTACTGTCCCTTTAATCTTTCTGTTTTATTAAAGGAGTATTAAACACCACATTTTTATCATTTAAAAGCAGAAAAGTGAAGTTCCATTTAAGCCAGTGTAAAAAAAAGCTAAAATCCTTTTGCAAATAAATCAAGAAAAGTGATATATAGCGGTGATACCCTTGAACGGCTAACAGGATATACATTTACAAACTTTAGGTCATCAAGGGTTGTTCACAGTCTGCCCTGATATACTGTATATCCTGATATCAATATAACATTTTTAGTGGAGGATTCTGAAACATTAAATACTTTGAATAAATATCGTCACCTAAGGGCATTTTTCTGAGCACAATATTTATTAAGCCATCTTTACGGTGCACGAGAAAGCGTTGCAATTATTCTTTTTCATACAACAAAATAAATATGTTTAAATTAAAGGGATTTAAAGGGGAAGTAATGCAGTAAGACAACTTTGAGATATACTTTGGGCAACTAAAGAACTAATGTTTCGCACAATCACAGGGTTAAGGCATTGGCACATGTAAGTTCCATGTAATCAAAGGCTAAATCACAGCTTCTGGTGTTCCTGGCCATCAAAGATTTACATCACTGCTCCAAATGTGCCAACTTGCCAAGCAGCAGTTATTTATCCCCTTTAATTGCCAGAGTGTGTTGCAAACCACATATTAGCTATAACCAAAGAGTTGAATCATTGCTATGCCTGTGTTATTATGTAAATTAAAGGACTAAAGCACTGTTTTCTGGATGTTTATTATATATAATGTACATCCCCGGCATGAAATTGCAAATTATTTCGGAAAAAAAAAACGAAGTGGTGCTTTATTATTATATTTTTCTTCCCTTAACATTTCATGAGCACTACACATATCGCAGCAATCGTTTAAAAGGACATTAAACCCTAAATAGATTTCATAAGCATAGTATTGAGGTTATGCCCCGCCTCCCTCTAGTTATGAGTGCTGCCATGTTGAAATCTAACTTTCACTGCAGATGTGTTTGCACAGGTGAAGAAAGTCTCCTTCAGATACCTATAATAAAACCTAGGTTCAGAAATGGTGTCACCCATAATCAGAGGGAGCTGTATCAAATGTATTCAATGTTAAATGTCCCTTTAACCATGCAATCAGCACTGCACATGGCGATGACCTAAAAAATAAACAAATACAGAAATATATTTTAACACTGATTTGCAGCCACGCACTGATGGTACAACGCGAATGTCCTCTGTATTTGTATGCACCTTTAATGTGAGGCAACCTTCTTCCCCATTACAGATCAACTTCCTAGAGTTGTGGTACATCTTCCCTTCTGATAAATGACTCTGTTGGCAAACCCTCTACAGAGATTAATCACTCTGGATGTTCCATTTCCCATGTAAACAGCTAGAGCACAAACACACACAAAAAACAGATAAAAATAAATCGCTGCAAAGTAATTTAAGTGCAAACAATTTAAAGCCTTCATTATTTTTATCAGAACTGGTTGTTCTTTAATAAAGACATTTCTCTCTTCTTTTTTTTTTTAAATAATCTTTGATTTGTATAATGCCTAAATTTTGTCCTCAGGTCCCCTATAGTCATTTTCTGTTTTCAGGGGCTGTCTTCCTGATTTGAGAATGACAACTGGCAACTTGTGCCATCAGATTAATATAGAGAAGCAAAGGGTTCCCTGTGTTACAGAAAAGAAATGATTAGAAGAGAGGGAGGGTTGGGTCCTTACACCGCAAAGGGGATTATGAGAGGAGAGAAAAGTGCCCTACAATAGGATCGCGGCAGACAGCTGCCAGTACCTAATATGGAGGAGACAATCGAGAGAGTTAGAGATCTGTTTGGGAGGGATCAGGGAGGTGGGAGGGTAAGGAGGATTCTACACTGTAGAAAATAAAAACTTTTTTTTAAAAAAACATCATATTGGCAGACTGTCTGAAAGTACCTGAGATTGTGGTGACGAGTGTGGGTGTGTGTGTGTGTGGGGGGGGGGGGCACTGTTTGGGAGGAATCAGGGAGGTGGGAGGGTAATACCTACATTACAATACTATTACCCATATCAGCTAATTAACCCCTTCCCAGCGGGGAATTTCAGAAATGCGGTGCGCAGCTACAATTAGCGCCTTCTAGTTACCAAATAACAAGGTCAAAGCCATAAATGTTATGAGACAATAACTGCAATCAAGCGCTTTCTATAGCTCTGAATCAGATTTCTACACTTTTTGACTGGGATTTTGGCTCACTCTTCTTGATTAATTGCTCCAGTTCTCTCAGGTTTGATAGGTGCCTTTTCCCAACTGTGAGTTTCAACTCTTTCCACAAATATTCAATGGGATTCAGAGCTTGATTCATAGAAGGGCACTTCGAACAGTCCAATGTTTTCTTCTAATCCATCATTGGGTGCTTTTTTGAGGTATGTTTCAGTCATTATCCTGCTGGAGGACCGATGAACTGGAACTGGGACACAGCTTCCTGACACTGGGCAGTATGTTTTGATCCTGAATGCCTTGATAGTCTTCTTGTTACATTGTGCCCTGCACAGATTCTAGGCACCCTGTGTCAGAGGCAGCAAAGCAACCCCAAAGCATAACAGTAGAAAGGGTGTTCTTTTCTTTAAAATCTTCTTTTTACCTTCTGTAAACATGGTGTTGATGTGTTTTGCCAAAAAAAATGCTTTACTTTTGTTTTGTCTGCCCAAAGGGCATTGTCCCAGAGGGACTGTGACTTGTCAACATGCATTTTGTCAAGCTCCATTCTTTTCTTTGTTTCTCTGTTGAAATGCAAGGTTACCAATACTTTAAAGTGCTGGGGTGCCAATATTTTAAAATGCAAGGGCACCAATCCTTTACAATGCCGGACAGATAGTTCAGCATGCTAAGGCACTGTGGCTAAGTTCTGTAGCAACCCAAGGGTTGCAGGTTCGATCCCCGGCGAGGTCCACTCAGCCTTTCATCCTCCTGAGGTTGATAAAATGAGCAGCGCCTTGAGACCCTTACGGGTGATTAGCCGCGCTTTACAAGTACCCAATACATACATACAATGCAAGGGCACCAATACTTTACAATGCAAGGGCACCAATACTTTACAATGCAAGGGTACCAATACTTTACAATGCAAGGGCACCAATACTTTACAATGCAAGGGCACCAATACTTTACAATGCAAGGGCACCAATACTTTACAATGCAAGGGTACCAATACTTTACAATACAAGGGCACCAATCCTTTACAATGCAAGGGCACCAATACTTTACAATGCAAGGGCACCAATACTTTACAATGCAAGGGCACCAATCCTTTACAATGCAAGGGCACCAATCCTTTACAATGCAAGGGCACCAATGCTTTACAATGCAAGGGCACCAATCCTTTACAATACAAGGGCACCAATCCTTTACAATACAAGGGCACCAATACTTTACAATGCAAGGGCAAAAATACTTTACATAGCAAGGGCACCAATCCTTTACAATGCAAGGGCACCAATACTTTACAATGCAAGGGCACCAATCCTTTACAATGCAAGGGCACCAATCCTTTACATAGCAAGGGCACCAATCCTTTACATTGCAAGGGCACCAATCCTTTACAATGCAAGGGCACCAATCCTTTACAATACAAGGGCACCAATCCTTTACAATACAAGGGCACCAATCCTTTACAATACAAGGGCACCAATCCTTTACAATGCAAGGGCACCAATCCTTTACAATACAAGGGCACCAATCCTTTACAATATAAGGGCACCAATCCTTTACAATACAAGGGCACCAAACCTTTACAATGCAAGGGCACCAATCCTTTACAATGCAAGGGCACCAATCCTTTACAATGCAAGGGCACCAATCCTTTACAATGCAAGGGTACAAATACTTTTGGCCATGTCTGTATATGCCTTATATTATCGGCTCACCCATGTGCTTTGCTCTTTCTTAAAGGATAGAAAATGAATAGAATAATAGAAGTAAATTGAAAATTTGGTTAAAATTGTATGCCCTATCTGAATCATGAAAGAAAGAAAAATTGTGTTTCATGTCGCTTAAAGGCTCACAATACAACCACAATAAAGTAACACTTGCAGTCTGTGTAGTTTGTTTGCAGCAAAATAAAATAAAGTATTTTAAGAGTTGCTATAGATTTTTAATGTATATTTAATGATGTTAGCGGGCTTCAAAGTTAGTCTAGATTTATGATGGGCAATCCACTGATTGGGTCTATTGTCTCCTAAATGATAGTATTCAACATTTTAAAGCTTTTTTTTCAGCTCTGATTTCACAGGACATCAAAATAGCTCAATTATAATTAAGCCACAGAGAGACAATTAAATTTTTCTAAGCGTGTAGCTTATCAAAATTATTGGCAAATATATTATTCACCCTGATAATCCAGGAAGACAACAGACTACTAAGAATCCCAAGATAGGTAATATAGAAAAAACTATTGAAGAGACACTCAAGTCAAAATTAAACTTTCATGATTCAGAAAGAGCAGAAATTTTAAACAACTATCCAATTTACTTACATTAACAAAATGTGCACAGTCTTTTTATATTTACACTTTTTGAGTCACCAGCTCCTACTGAGCATATGCAAGAATTCACAGAATATACGTATATGCAATTGTGATTGGCTGTTGGATGTCACATGATACAGGGGAGTGGAAATAGACATGACTGAAATTTTCCAGAAACATATATTTAAAAGTGTTATTGCTTTGTCTTTTTATCATGCCTTTACTGATTATGTAAATCTACTGTATTTACTAATCCTTTAAAGGTATACTAAACTCAATTTTTTTCTTTTATGATTCGGATAGAGCATGCATTTTTAGGCAACGTTCTAATTTACTTCTATTATCAATCTTCGTTCTCTTGGTATTTGAAAAAGCAGAAATTAAAGGTTAGGAGCCAGCCTATTTTTTATTCAGCACCTGGATAGCACTTGCTGATTGGTGGCTACATTTAGCTACCAATCAGCAAGTGGTACCCAGGTGCTAAAAACAAAATGGGCCGGCTCCTAAGCTTTCATTCCTGCTTTTTCAAATACAGATATCAAAAGAATGAAGAAAAATTGTTAATAGGAGTAAATTAGAAAGTTGTGTAAAATTGCATGCTCTATTTGAATCATAAAAGAAAAAAAACACATAAATTTATGCTTACCAGATAAATTCCTTTCCTTCCTGGCAGGGAGAGTCAACGACTTCATTCCTTACTGTTGGGAAATACAACACCTGGCCACCAGGAGGAGGCAAAGACACCCCAGCCAAAGGTTTAAATATCCCTCCCACTTCTCCTATCCCCCAGTCATTCTGCTGAGGGAAAAAAGGAAAAGTAGGAGAAACATCAGGGTATAAAGGTGCCAGAAGAAATAGTATAAAAAAAGGAGCCGCCCATCAAAAATAAATAACAGCGGGGTCGTTGACTCTCCCTACCAGAAAGGAAAGGAATTTATCTGGTAAGCATAAATTATGTTTTCCTTCCATAAGGCAGGGAGAGTCTACGACTTCATTCCTTACTGTTGGGAAAACTATACCCAAGCTCCAGAGGACACTGAAGGAATAACGGGAGAGAACAAAAAAAAGAGGCGGACCCTATTCTGAGGGCACCACAGCCTGCAAAACTTTTCTCCCGAAAGCTGCTTCAGCCGAAGCAAACAAATAAAACTTGTAAAATTTAGAAAAAGTGTGTAAGGAGGACCAGGTAGCCGCTTTACAAATCTGATCCATAGAGGCTTCGTTCTTAAAAGCCCAGGAGGAAGCCACTGCTCTAGTGGAATAAGCCGTAATCCTCTCAAGAAGCGTCGCCCCGCTGTCTCATAAGCTAAGCAGATGACACTCCTCAACCAGAAAGATAGGGAAGTTGTAGTAGCCTTTTTCCCCTTACGCTTCCCCGTATAGATGACAAAGAGGAAGATTGTCTGAATTCCTTAGTAGCCTGAAGATAGAACTTCAAGGCACAAACCACATCCAGATTGTGAAGCAAGCATTCCTTTGCTGAAGAAGGATTAGTACACAAAGAAGGAACAACAATTTCTTGATTAATGTTACAATCCGACACCACCTTAGTATGTAAAACCGCCTTATTAGCATGGAAAACAAGATAAGGGGGTCACATTGCAAAGCAGAAATCTCAGAAACTCTGCGCGCAGAGGCAATAGCCAACAAAAAAAGAACCTTCCAAGATAACAATTTTATGTCAACAGTATACATAGGATCAATCAGAGCCTGCTGCAAAACACTAAGAACAAGATTGAGGCCCCGAGGCGAAGCACCAGATCTAAACACAGGTCTGATCCTAGTCAGAGCCTTAACAAAGAAATTCACATCCAGAAGCTCAGCCAATCTCTTGTGGAGTAACACTAACAGGGTTAATATCTTTCCCTTCAGGGAACTAGCAGATAGACCCTTCTCCAGTCCATCCTGGAAAAAAGATAAAATTCTGGCAACCTTAACCTTATTCCAGGAAAAGTCACACACACTTCACACCAGTACAAGTAAGTCCTCCACACTTTATGGTAGATAAGACGAGTAACTGGCTTACGAGCCTGAACCAGAGTGTCGATAACACTGTCAGAAAACCCTCTCTTGGCTAAGACTGAGCGTTCAATCTCCACGCAGTCAGCCTCAGAGAATCTTGATTTTGATGAACGAAGGGACCCTGTATCAGCAGATCTCTGCGACAAGGTAACCTCCATTAAGGAAATGAGGACATCCCCACCAGATCCGCAAACCAGGTCCTTCTCGGCCATGATGGAGCAATCATAATCATTGATGCTCTCCTGCTTCATGCAAGCCACCACACGAGGGAGAAGTGATAATGTAGGAAAAAGATATATCAGTCTGAAACTCCATGGTACTGATACAACATCTATCAGTTCCGTTTGAGGATCCCTCGACCACGACCTGTACCTGGGTAGCTTGGTATTGAGGCGGGATGCCATGAGATTTATCTCCGGCATCCCCACTCGCTGCATATCTCTGCAAACACCTCAGGGTGGAGAGACCATTCCCCTGGGTGAAAGGATTGCCTGCTGAGGAAGTCCGCTTCCCAGTTGATGCGGAATGTAGATCGCTAACAGCATACATTTGTGAGTCTCCACCCACTCTAGTATCTGAGATACTTCCCTCATAGCCAAGGGGCTTTTCGTTCCCCCCCTGATAGTTGATATAGGCAACCAAGGTTATATTGTCTGATTGGAATCTGATAAACTGGGACAAACCCAGAAGGTGCCAAGTCTTCAAGGCATTGAAGATTGCCCGGAGTTCCAATATATTGATCGGAAGGGAGGACTCCTCTTGAGTCCACAGCCCTTGTGCCTTCTTGGCATCAAAAAATGGCTCCCAGTCGGAAAGGCTTGCGCCCGTAGTCACAATCGCCAAGGACGGTCTCAAGAAGCACGTACCTTGGGATGGATGACCTGGACAGAGCCACCAAGAGAGCGAATCTCTCAAAAGGCTGTCCAGCACAATCTGTTGAAACAGATCTGAATGGTCGCCGTTTCATTGTCTCAGCTTGCATAGTTGTAAGGGTCTGAGCCAGAATCTGGCAAAGGGAATGATGTCCATACAGGACACCATGAGTCCAATCACCTTCATTAACTGGGCCACTGAGGGTCTTAAGGAGGCCTGGAGGGCAAGACATGCAGTAGTTGGCTTGCAACGTCTCTGATGTGTGAGAAATATTCTTATGGATATGGAGTATATTATTGTCCCCAGAAAATTCACCCTTGTACTTGGAGTAAGAGTACTATTTTCCAAGTTTATCTTCCATCCATGTGATCAAAGAAGACTGAGAAGGGACTCAGAGTCTTCTTCTGCTAGACAAAAAGATGGTGCCTAAACCAAGATATCGTCCAGGTAAGGCGCTACTGCAATACCTTGTGTTCTGGCAACGGCTAGAAGAGCCCCCAGAATCTTCAAAAATATCCTTGGAGCAGTAGCTAGGCCAAACGGAAGAGCTATGAACTGGAAGTGCTGGTCCAGAAAGGCAAACCTCAGGAACTGAAAATGTTACCTGTGTATCGAAACGTGAAGGTATGCATCCTTCAGGTCTATGGTGGTCATAAACTGTCCTTCCTGAACCAGAGAAAGGATTGACCGTATTGTCTCCATCTTGAAAGAGGGAACACTCAAAAACTTGTTTAGTCACTTTAGGTCCAGAATTGGACGAAAAGTTCCCTCTTTTTTTGGAACCACAAAAAGGTTTGAATAAAACCCCAAAGCTCTTTCTGTTGTAGGTACCGGGACAATTACTCCTAGAGAGGAAAGATCCCTGACACAACCTAAAAAGGCAGTCCTCTTTTCTGGTTTTGTAGACAGTCTGGAGAGTAGGAATCTGCCCCTGGGCGGATGAGATTTGAATCCTATCCGGTATCCCTGAGATACAACCTCCAGAACCCAAGGATCCTGTACATCCTGGAACCAAGCGTCTGGAAAAAAAAAAAAAAACAGTCTGCCCCCTACTCGATACGATCCCAGATCGGGGGCCACCCCTTCATGCCGATTTGGTTTCGGCGGGCTTCTTATTCTGCTTGGACTTATTCCAGGACTGAGCCGGCTTCCAAGTACTCTTGGGCTGCTCGGACCTGGATGAGGATTACTGTTGTAATTTGTCAGAACGAAAGGAACGAAAATTAGACAATTGCCGTCCCTTAGGTCTATTCTTCTTATCCTGCGGTAGTAAAGCACCCTTCCCTCCGGTAACTGTAGAAAACATAAATTATGCTTACCTGATAATTTCATTTTCTACCGTGGGAAAGAGTCCACAGCCGCATTCATTACTTGTGGGAAATAAGAACCTGGCCACCAGGAGGAGGCAAAGACACACCAGCCAAAGGCTCAAATACTCCTCCCACTTCCCCTATCACCCAGTCATTCTGCAGAGGAACAAGGACCAGTGGAAGAAATATCAAGGTGAAAGGGTGCCAGAAGACTATACACGATAAACGCCATAAAAAAAACGTGCAGGGGCTGTGGACTCTTTTCCAAGGAAGAAAATAAAATTATCAAGTAAGCATAATTTATGTTTTTCTTCCTAATGGGAAAGAGTCCACAGCCTCATTCATTACTTGTGGGAAAATTATACCCAAGCCAAAGAGGACACTGAATGACAAGAACAGGAGGGTAAGAGGGCACCAGGACTGAACCACATCCCATAAATAAAGTCCCGCTTTATCCAAAAGCAGGGAGCAAAAACATGAAGAAAAAAAGGGCCCCAAGGACACAAATGACAGTCCCAAGCCTGGGTAAAACCCACATGCAACACCACCGAGCCAACAGGACTCAAAGCGCACTATCGCTCAAAGGCAGATCCCATACACATGCCCCCATAAGGGAACCCTAACCAACAACTCCCCAAAGGAAGGAAGAAGGATAACTAACCAGAACCCTTTCTTCCAAAAGACAGATTAAACTAGCTTGAAAAAAGGGCATCATCAGCCAAACGCGACCAAGTCGGAGACTGAAAGAGAACAAAAAGTATCTCGAGAAACAGAAAACCGCACAGACTGAGTAGCAGCCATAGTGCAGCCACAGATAAAGGGAAAAAAACCCTTGTCCAGCTCCCCAGCTGGAGGGAACCAAGGAGTTCACCTCAAATCGAAAAAGAGACCTAGGCGCCTCCCTACGAGAATCGCACAGCTCGGGAGAAAAGGAACCAGCAAAAACAAGGTTACTAGACAAAACATCCCCCATGGAGGGAAAATTCAGAGAATCCAAACCTCCCCGAGAGCTCAGAGAGCACCTCATTAGGGACTCACTGCATCCAAAAGAAACAGAGGCAGCTGAAAAGTCAAAAGATGACCAGAACCACAGCTTAGGATCCTGAGATAACCAGGGACGTCCTCAACTGCCGCAAAACCGCCGCAACAAGGACCACCCACACAAGGAAAGACCAACCTGTCAATGACAGGGAAAGGTCCAGGGACAGAGTCCCCCCCCCCCCCCCTTGAACAAGAGGGAGGAAACAACACCAGCCACCTCAAAAGAGTATGACCAGAAACACAGGCAGAGACCCACTAGAAAAGGACAGCGAAAAAACGCAGAACCGATCTCAAGGTGATAGAACCCACAACACAGACCTAAGCTCCGCGAGGGTGGATAAAATTCTGGAAAAAACAGAACCGAAACAAGACGACCCCAATAAAACCGGGTTCCAGCTAGAAGAGACCTCCAGCAGCGAAGGCGGCGAACCAGGTTCCCGCGTGGCAAGTCACAGGCTACCCACCTCACAGCACCGCTGCCGGATCACAGAGAATGCAGGCATGATCCCGTTATGTCTCGCATACCAATAAAGCGCTCCACCGCTAATCCACAAAGAGGATCCTTTAAAAGCGGAACAAAACGAGGTCTAGAGACACTAGGAATCTAAACCACCCAAAAGGTAGCAAGAAGACCAAAGCCCAAAAATCGCCCCTGAAAGGAGAGCCAGAAGCGACGCAGCGGAAGCCACCGACCAAGCCCTGGGAATAGAGTGGCACGCCCAATCTCTCCCGGTATGCGGACCCGAAGGTCCGGATGTAGATGCATAGTGTAGTTTGTGAAAACAAACAATAAATCAAAACACTCAAGGTCCCGCCGGACCCGCCAGACGCAGCATTTGTCACTGACAACTCAACAAAGAGCACACAAATTCCGGACCCAATAGTCCGCGAACAACTTCCAAGGAAGTAATAAAAAGCAAGTCCATCCCAGAAATTCCTGAAGGAATAATCAAATAATAAAAATATATATATCCTAACCGGATGATGGTCAGGAATGCGGAAGCATAAAAACCCAGCGTAACAACGCCCGGTCATAAGGTAAACCGCAAAGTCCAAAAAGTCGCGCCAGAAAAATGCGGCAACTAGGCCCCACTAAATCCTTCAAGCAATTCTCCTGTCTCAGCCTCAGAGCCAATACCCACTACACCAAGCAGGGAACTCACATAAAAAACATGATTAAGGAACCCCACCATGTTCACAAATCCCCCCTAAGGAAGAAATTATCCCATGATTCCCAGATCCGTACAGAGGAGTCTCACTGAGACCCATACCTATCTGTAACACAGCAACATAACATTCATATTGATAAAATGATACGATCTTACCGGAATCTACGCCGTGGAACAGGAACACGGCCCTTCAAGTGTGACGGATAGTAGTGTCGCCTCCGTCATGGACTTGAGAGAAGACAGCAGGTAGCGAAGCGAAGGATCGGCAACGCCAAGTGCTAGAGGAGCTGTTAATATGAGTCAGGATGGTGTCGCAGAGAGAACTCCCATTGCATCTCCGGACTCTAACATTCGCCCAGGCCCTCACTGAGAGACTAACAGGACTACTTAAAACTCCTGTCCCATTGCAAAGAGTACTACCCTCAATGAGACACTGTCAGGGTGCCAGGAATCAGACTGAAACGAGAAGTGCAAAAATAATCACACCTTTATTAATAGCAAAAAATAATAAATGTCCACAAATAAAATAACAAGCCAGGAATCAAAACCAGAGCTGGTAGTCAGATGAGCCGAGTCAGGAGCCAAAGCGAATAGTCAGACGAGCCGGAATCAGGAACAAGGAGAACAGCAAAGTCAAGAACAAGCCAGGGATCAGGAACCAGGAGGGATGTCAGACAGCCAGGTTATACACAGGAGCTCTCAAAAACAGGTCTGAGACAACGCAAGGGCAAAGCATATTAAACAGAGGCCCTTTAAATAATAAGTGATGACATCACAATTCTGAGACTGCATCCTGTCTCACACGGATAATGTACACCAGTTTGGCAATAAAAGGAAGTGCAGGAAATGAGCAGCATCACACAGTATGCACCTGAGTCAGCAAGAGAGGTGAGTAAAATGGCTGCCAGCAGCACATGGCAAGCAACACAGGGAAAAAACCCTGACAGACACACACTTATTGCAAAAATAAATAAAAATACTTTCTTTAAAAAATAAAACTTCTGACACTTCTCTGCCAACCTCCTAGGACGAAAGGCAAAGAATGACTGGGGGTTAGGAGAAGTGGGAGGAGTATTTGAGCCTTTGGCTGGTGTGTCTTTGCCTCCTCCTGGTGGCCAGGTTCTTATTTCCCACAAGTAATGAATGCAGCAGTGGACTCTTTCCCATTAGTCAGAAAATAGTGTAGTCCAGCCCTGGACCGAATAAAATCTTCCCATTGAAAGAAAGAGAAAGGAGTCTGGATTTAGAAGTCATATCTGCAGACCAAGACTTCAACCAGAGGCTAGGACCGCAAAGCCAGAAGCTTTTGCATTTAGGCGAATAATCTGCATATTTGCGTTAGATGAAGGAGTTAGCAATTCTCAGAGCTTTAATTCTCTCCTGAATAACCTCGAGGGGAGTCTCCACCTCAATGAGCCCCGACAGAGTGTCGCACTAGTAGGTAGCTCCTCCAGCAACCGCGGCTACAGCTTTCACCAGTTAAAATAAAAACCACGTATGTTGAAACATCTTCCTCAGAAAAGTTTCTATTTTCTTATCCATAGGCTCTCTAAAAGAAGAACTATCCTCCAGAGGGATAGTAGTATCCTTAGCCAGGGTAGAAATTGCACCATCCACCTTAGGGATGGAGCCACACAAATCTAATTGAGAGTCAGGGACCGGGAATAATTTTTTAAAAGTAGACAAGGGGGGAAAAAGTTCCTATTCTTTCCCATTCGTTACTAATAATGTTCGCCATCTTAACTGGCACAGAAAAAGTCAGAGGGACCTTCATGTCTTCATAAACCCTGTCTAATTTAGGGATCTTAGGTTCCTCAGGGAGTTTAGCCTCTGGAACCTCTAGTGTACCTACCTACTTTAATAAAAAACGCAGATGCTCAATTTTAAATCTAGAGTCTCAGAAAGTTCACCCTCTGAAGCTACAGAGGTTAACTCATCCTCGGATAGCTGGGACAAAGTAGTTAAATCCGACAAATATTTAAATAATTCTAGGTCAGGAGAACTATGTTTAGCCTAGCTGTTACCTTTGCTAGAGGGAGGTAAGGCACTCATGGCCGCAGACACCGCCAATTTTAACTGTGCAATAAAGTCTGCAGGAAAAAGTCCCCTCCAGATGGAGGATTAGTTGAGCAGCGGGGAACTGCATGTGGAGTGGGTAGTGTAAAAAGGGTAGAAATCTCTCAGGACAAATATTCCTGAGAGGTAGACGGCTCAGAGGGGTAATAGCGCTAAGCGTATTAGCAGACTTGTCTCTCTTCTTAGACTTTAGAACAGTGTGTAGGCAAATGGAACAAAATTGAGCAGGCCTCCTTACAATGTAAACAGGAATTATTAATCAGTACAGAAAAGCGGAACCTTCTAATGTAGTATCAGAGTCCTCCATAGCTAAGATTTATCCATAGAAGGACACACAAAAATAACGCTTTTATTAAAAAAAACAGCACCTTTATAATCCCAATGGCTGGGGCACTCACCACCTCCTAGACCCAGACAGCTAAGAGTGAAAACGCTCTCATTAAGAGTGATGTCTGGTGCAGGATCGTAAGAAAAATAAAAGACTGTCCCCGGTCACGTTGTGCGCAGGACAGGACTTCCCCTGCTATGAAAAATGCGCTAAGCTATTATGAGCTGTGCAACACTCAAAAACGAAAGTGAAACCTGTTTGTTCTAAGTCAAAAGCACACAGTCTATGAGCCCCAAAACTCTCAAATTAAAGCAGTTATAAATAACCCCTAGCTGTTCAGATAATCTCCCTGAAGGAGATACTAACCCTTGATCCTATCGAGGCATAAAGGAGCCACACTGTGACCCTGTATAGCAAAAGTGTATATATAAAACGGTCTTACCCTCCAGGATCCATGCTGTGGAACAGGCACAGCCTCTCAAGTGTGACAGTCTTGCAGCAACGCTCTGACATGGACTTGAGTGTGTAACAGAAAGCAGTGAAACTCGTCAACACTGATTGCTTAGGAGCAGTTTGGATGGGTTGGCAGAAAAACTTTCCCTTCATCTCCAGACTCTAACTTTCATCAATACTCTCACTGAGAGGTTGGCATGATTAGTTAAAACTCCAGTCCTTTCTTGAAGGGAACATACCCATTACAGGACTATCCAAATTTTCTGACACTTCTCTGTCTAATAGTGACGAAAGGCAAAGAATGACTAGGGGATAGGGGAAGTAGGAGGGATATTTAAGCCTTTGACTGGGGTGTCTTTGCCTCCTCCTGGTGGCCAGGTGTTGTATTTCCCAACAGTAAGGAATGAAGTTGTGAACTCTCCCTGCCTTATGGAAGGAAATTGAGTTTAGTATCCCTTTAAAGACTGCTTGTAGTTTGCTTTATTATGATGGCACATACAACAAATTTAAAAATTCTAAATATTTAGAATTTAAAGAATTATAGTAATCAAAACAATATCTATTTACTATGTATACAATGAGCCATATTCTTCAAATAATGTATTTTGTTAATTTTTATTTTCCACTGACAGCATGTGACCAAATTTACACATTAATTTAAGATGTATATAATTTAATTTTACTTTATACACAATTATAAAACACAAAATATAATACAAAGTATGTCTTTAATAAAACTGTCATTATATTGAGGACCTTATTAAATGCAATGTAATGAGAATAGTTTTTATCATGTGATAGCCATCAGCAAATCACAGATTCTTATGTTTACACTGTCTGCTCTTGCAACGGGCCCGCGCTATTATTAGCGGGAGTATGCTGCAGCGCGGCCAGAGCCACACTGTATGTAAAGATGCACAGTTGGTTCAGCGAGCTAAGGACCACACTGCTCAAGATCTTACGCAGTCCAAATATGCTAATGAAGTGGGATCCGCTGCTGCAGGAGAAAAGGCAACTACATGATTGTTTTGCCCTTTCATTCGGACTGAACCTTTGGCTTTGAACCCTGGTCTGTTTCTGGACAATGCTTCTAAACTATCTACCATAAGGAGTTTCCTGTTCTCTACGATACTGGTTCTAGCCACTTAAACAGGTAACTTGGTTGTTGTTGTCTTATATACTGAAGTTAAACTAACTGACCTGTAGTTACTAGATTCTTCCTGAATGCCCTTTTTATAAAGGGAATTCACTATTCTCCAATCATCTGGAACAACTCCTAACAATATTGACTGATCCAACAGATCAGTTAAAAGGACCATTAAACACAGTAACATTGCATAATCAGTAAATACATAGTAGTAGACTCATTTTAAAGTTTTTTCCCTCCCACTGAATCATGTGATAGCAATAAGCCAATCACAAAATGCATATACATATATCCTGCGAATTTGGCACATGCTCAGTAGAAGCTGGTGCATGTGCATATAAAAAGATTGTACACATTTAGATAATGTAAGTGAATTGGAAAGTTGTTTAAGATTGTGTGCTCTATCTGAATATTGAAAGTTTAATTTTGACACAGATCTAGCACAGATCAAAGTTCCTTTAAAACTCTTGGATGAATCTTGGATGAATATTATCATGACCTATTGACATTTTTACTTTAATTTGTTATAATTTTAATAAAACCTCTTCTTCTGTAAAAAGATTAGTGCTAAATACATTTTCATTTTTAGTAGCATCCCTCAATGTAGACCTATCCTCACAATCTTTTGTGAAGAGAAAAACAGAAGTAATAATTAAGAAGGTCTGCAATTTGCTTATTTCCCACCATTCTTATGTTTTACTATTCCACCCTTAAAGGGATGGTAAACTCTCCCCTTTTTAAAATCAGATCTGGAATGTTAGTGATATTTTAGATGGAGTTTAATTTATCAGATGTAATGAAGATGCACTATAACTTACTTTTTAATATAGCTATGAAATTCTAACACTCGGCCGTCCACTTTAAAAGTAAATTTTTCAGTGAGCTAAAGGTTTGAATTGTCCAATCAGTGCTCTCCCCATATGGCACTTTTGTTGTACCTAGCCTAGATCACTGATTCGACAACAATTCAAACTGAAAATTAAAAAATTACTTGAAGCGGGTGGCGGAGTGAAGGGTATTATAAATTTCATATCTATCCTTATGCTGATATTTCTAAACAAAATTTAGCCCCATTTCTCACTGACTGTGCCATTTTCTCTACTGCATGCGCTTAAGCCTTCCTAATTAACTGCTTCGTTTTTTTTAGAGTGTCCATATTTGCATATTATCATTTGCCTTTTACACTTATTACATTGAGTACCTTACAAAACTCAATGTAGAGGAGAGTGCAATTCATGTTAGACATTACATTTTCTAGTTTAATATATAGCAACATCTGTATGAAATTTAAACTAAACAGATCAAATGGAAATGTCCAACCTTGACTAAGTTAAATAAATAAAATACAAGGCATAGGATTCATAAAAGTCTAATTTCATTTTCTACTGCAGCGTACACTTGTATTCAAGCATTCTAATCCAGAAAAAAAGAAAACGCCTTACGCAATTTATAAAGCTTATTATATGATTATAAATTTTGCAACATACCTTGCAGCATTGCATTAGCAGGTTTATTTAAATATAAGATTTAACCCATATACTCTAATAATAACTTAAAGAGACAGTCAACTCAAATTTTTTTATTGTTTAAAAATATAGATAATCCCTTGTTACCCATTCTCCAGTTTTGCACAGAAAACACTGTTATATTAATACACTTTTTAACCTCTGTGATTACCTTGTATCTAAGCCTCTTCGGACAGCCCCCTGATCACATGACTTTTTATTTATTATCTATTGACTTGGATTTAAAGGGATACTGAACCCAAAATTTTTTCTTTTGTGATTCAGATAGAGCATGCAATTTTAAGCAACTTTCTAATTTACTCCTATTATCAAATTTTCTTTATTTTATTGGTATCTTTATTTGAAATGCAAAAATGTAAGTTTAGATGCCGGCCCATTTTTGGTGAACAACCTGGGTTGTTCTTGCTGATTGGTGGATAAATTCATCCACCAATGAATAAGTGCTTTCCAGGGTCCTGAACCAAACAAATAGCTTAGATGCCGTCTTTTTCAAATAAACATAGAAAGTGAACAAAGAAAAATTGATAATAGGAGTAAATTAGAAAGTTGCTTAAAATTGCATGCTCTATCTGAATCATGAAAAAAAAAATTGGGTTCAGTGTCCCTTTAAGTCATTTAGTGCTGTGTTGTGCAGAACCCATGGGTATGAGGACAATGTTATCTATATCACCCACATGAACTATCAGTCCCATGTTGTGAAATGCTAATAAAAAAGCATGCGATAAAAGGCTGTCTTTAGTGGCTTAGAAACAGACAGAAATTTAGAGGTTTAAATGTTAAAAAGCATATTAATATAACAATGTTGGCTGTAGTAAAGGCGTTATCTATCTTTTTATACAATAAAAAAGTTGTGTTAACTATCCCTTTAACACTTTTCTGCTGATTAGTAGCAAGTGCAGACAGTCAAAGTTGACTAATTACACTGATTGCTTTTAAAATCTGTAATGACTAATAGAATAAAGAATTTGATCTATAAAACATATACTTTTAATGTGTAAAACCCACTTTGCTTCTATTATGAAATGTTCTTCATTCTCATGCTATCCTTTTTTTTTTTTAAAAAGCAGATAGGAAGGTGTAGGAGCGTGCACGTGACTAGAACAATATTTGGCAGCCGTTTAATAACTATGTTATACAATTGTAAAAACAGTAGGTGGCAGCATTGTGTGCAGTGCTCCAGAAAGGGTTACGCTACCTATCTAGATATCTCTTCAACAGAGAATAACATGGACTAAATTTGATAATAGAAGCAAATTTATTTTATTTTTTTTTAAAAATTGGTGTTCAGTCTGATTCGGGAAATACATTTTTGGGGGTTTTATGTCCCTTTAAAATTCACCAGCAGCCTATGAGAGCCTTCAATCTATGTTTATTTGGAAAATCTAATGACAACATTTTTGGGGTATAAATACAATCAGCTGAATTCATTAATAGTGGATTCCTATTGTTTTACCTCCCTTCTTTACTAAATGTAATTTTTTTGCATTTTTAGGAAAGAACAAGATAAAAGATGGAAGAGATTAACTGTTCTATTAAATGATTGCTGGTACAAATATATTTTTAATTATTAAGAAATAAGTTAAATTAAACAAACTGATTAATTATTACATAAACTATAAACATTTTCCACAATAAAAACACAAATAGGTTGTGCCACGTATTTTACTATAAACACAAGGCCTGAATAACCTTATGTATGTAATGTATCGGTTTGTTACAACCACTAAAAACGTATTATATTGTAGTCTTGACCAAGCTCAGAGTAAACAACACTTAAGAAAAGGAGAATGTGCTCTGTTTGAATACAAAAAGTGCACGAGCCCTAACAGGATATGTGTGTATGCTGCATAAAACTCTAATAACTTTTACTAGAAGCATTTTTTCTAACGGAAGTACATTATGAAAATGCTTATAATTCAAAATGAACTGCACCAAAGCACATTTTATTTTTGATCTTTCTATCCCTGGTGCCTAGGTTTGTCAAGCCCTGCATTAGAGCATGTCATTTTAACACTAGTGAGTAGCGACCCTGAAATGCTGCGTGTTTAAAACCTCACTTAGAAGTTAAACAAATAGTTTAAGTACTGTTCGGAAGCCACAGAGAATGGCGGATAAAAATGCTAATTGGGTTACCGGCAGTTTTCTGCTTGAGACCGGCAGTGCTCTACTATGTGTTTAATCCCTTTGTGAATATAATTGAACTAAACGGATTTTACATTTCAAATAACTTGACCCATATTGTTCCTGTTGGCTAAGAGGAAAATGAGAAATCGCACAACAGTCTTGTGATCTACTAGTCAGCTGGCAGAATAACTGCTACACAAGAATATCATGGATCAAAAAAAAAAGTTTATATTTCAATTCAAAAGAAAGTTTCCTGTATTCAGTCCCACTTTATAAGTTTAGAAAATGGGTAAATAATTTGTTGTTGTTTACACACAATTGGACGACAAAATATTGAAACTAAATGAGATCAGGACTCAGTAATAGAAAGCTGCTTTGGCTACGAACAATAACAATAATAAAGAATAATAATAAAATTAACAATACAAGAAATATTGAAAAGAATGAAAACACTTACGTCTGTATCTGGCCCTTTGTCCGCTCCGGGACAAGTGAACGTGACAAATTCATGGCACCTCTTGTGAACCACAAAACAGCAAACTGCAATAAATAAAACAAAATAAAAAGGAGTTGACAATTACTGTTAAAATAAAAAACATCTTTAAACACACACACACACATATATATATATATATATCACACATCAGATAGCTTACTACAGTAAAACCATTGTTGAATTTTTAAGACGTATTCGCCTAGAAATAAGTGTAACTCAATATAAAAGTTAGATGTCCTAGTGTCTGGGATTAACCATTAACTTATGTTAAAGAACATATTACATTGTAACGTATAGGTTTTCTCTTTGGTGTATGTATTTTATTTATTTTTTTATCGACTAGTGTCTACAACAGAACCTACAAAATCATTGCATGATGAGCACATTTGTTTGGCTGTAAGATATTTGCTATTTAAAGGGACATTAAATACATTTCATGTCCCCCTCTGATTTTAGGTGCCACAATTTTGGAACCTAGGTTACCCTTCAGGTATCTGAAGGAGAGTTGCTGCACATGTGCATACACATCAGCATTTGAATGCAGTGAAAGCTAGGTTTCAACATGGCAGCACCTATGACTAGAAGGCTGGGAATAACCTCAATACTATGCTTAATTGCTTATAAAATGTATTTAGTATATAATGTCCCTTTAAGAAGTCAAACAAGTCATGTCATCAGTCTAGAATAAGTTGATATGAGGCATCTTTAAACAAGCAAAAAGAAACCAGGTAAAAACTAAACACAGACCACTATAACGCAAACAAAGATCCCCCAGCCTTGCCCAAAAGCAGCCTAACCCCTCAAAGCTGGCAAACACAATCCTGCAGCAATCACCCAGTTGTACCCTAGGAGACACATGTATGTACAGTACACCACTTAAAGTGATTGTAAACGTTACATGTTTTAAAGGGACACTGAACCCAAATTTTTTTCTTTTGTGATTCAGATAGAGCATGAAATTATAAGCAACTTTCTAATTTACTCCTATTATCAAATTTTCTTTATTCTCTTGGTATCTTTATTTGAAATGCAAGAATGTAAGTTTAGATGCCGGCCCATTTTTGGTGAACAACCTGGGTTGTCCTTGCTGATTGGTGGATAAATTCACCCACCAATAAAAAAAGTGCTGTCCAGAGTGCTCAACCAAAAAAAGCTTAGATTCCTTCTTTTTCAAATAAATAAAAATTGATAATTGGAGTAAATTAAAAAGTTGCTTAAAATTGCATGCTCTATCTGAATCACGAAAGAAAAAAATTGGGTTCAGTGCCCCTTTAAATCAGGTCCAGAATCTAAGCAATATTTCACAGGGACTTTAATTGATCACTGCTAATAAAGATGCACTGGAACCTTCTTTTTAATCTAATTGTGCCATTCTAATACCCTGTGCTCCAGCCACCCATTAGATTTATTTGTAGCTAAGGGTTTGAATTGTTCTCCAATCAGCACTCTAGCCATACGGCACTTTTTTGCAGCTAGAACAATTTTAACCCCTTAGTGACTAGACCATTTTTTAATTATCTTACCCTTAAGGACCAGGGCTATTTTTACATTTTTGCGGTGTTTGTGTTTAGCTGTAATTTTCCTCACTCATTTACTGTACCCACACATATTATATACTGTTTTTTCTCGCCATTAAATGGACTTTCTAAAGATACCATTATTTTCATCTTATCATAATTTACTATCAAAATAAAATATAATGAAAAAATGGGGGGGCTCACTTTTTCTGACTTTGACCCCCAAAATCTGTTACACATCTACAACCACCAAAATACACCCATGCTAAGTAGTTTCTAAATTTTGTCCTGAGTTTACAAATACCCAATATTTACATGTTCTTAGCTTTTTTTGTTTGCAAGTTATAGGGCATTAAGTACAAGTAGTACTTTGCTATTTCCAAACTATTTTTTTTCTTCAAAATTAGCAATAGTTACATTGTAACACTGATATCTTTCAGGAATCCCTGAATAACCCTTTATTTATATATATATATATATATATATATATATATATATATATATATATATATATATATATATATATATATATATATATATATATATATATATATGCAACAAAGTATTGATCTAGGCCCATTTTGGTATATTTCATGCCACCATTTCACTGCCAAAAGCAATCAAATAAAAAAAAAATGTTCACTTTTTCACAATTTTAGGTTTCTCACTGAAATTATTTACAAACAGCTTGCGCAATTATGGCACAAATGGTTGTAACTGCTTCTCTGGGATCCCCTTTGTTCGTTGGCATTACTTTTTGGTAATTAGAAGGCTGTTAAATGCCGCTGCGCACCACACTTATATTATGCCCAGCAGTTAAGAGGTTAATTATGTAGCTTGTATGGTTAATTTTTGCTTTAGTGTAGAGATCAGCCCCCCCACCTGATATATCCCACCCCCTGATCCCTCCCTGACCCCCCTCAAACAGCTCTCTTCCCTCCCCCACCTCACAATTGTCACTGCCATCTTAAGTACTGACAAAAAGTCTGCCAGTACTAAAATAAAAAGGCATTTTTTTTACTTTTTTTTTTTTATTTTTTTATTGATTCTGCAGTGTTGGATCCCCCTTAGCACCCAACCTCCCTGATCCCCCCATACAGCTCTCTAACCCTCCCCCCTCTACCTATTTGCCATCATCTTGGGTACTGGCAGCTGTCTGCCAGTACCTAGTTTGCCAAAAAAAATGTTGGGTTTTTTTTATATTGAATAAACTTCTGTAGTATAGCTGCCCCCCTCAATACCCTACCCCCTCCCAAATCCTTTGCCCAACATTTATTCCCCCCTCCCTCCTTCCCATACATTGCGAGGCATTATTGTGAATGTTGTGCGTGCATGCGCGCACCCCCGCCCCCTCCCGCATGCTCCTGCCTCCTCCGTGCATACTTTAGTAAGACATGATCCGGAACCTAACCAATGATGGGCCATCCACCCGCCTCCCTGCTATGGCTCCCACCCACCAACAATTAGCACCATTACTGGCCGATGCAGAGAGGACCACTGAGTGTCTCTCTCTGCATTGATGGGTAATAAAATGGTATTGCAGGATGCCTCAATATCGAGGCATCACTGCAATACCATGAAAGCGACTGGAAGCAATCACTATTGCTTCCACTGCTTGAAACCCCTGATGACGTATAGGGTACGTCCTTGATCATTAAGTGACAGTTTTTGTAGGATGAACCTTGTACATCCTTGGTCGCTAAGGGGTTAAAATCCTTAGATTCCTAAACTGATTTAAAAAAAACATAACATTTATCATGACTTTAAAGGACCATTAAATGCAGAATAGAATAGTCAACATGTACATAACAAAAGGATAATTCCATAGCTTACTCTTAATTTTAAATAAGTAGTAACATCTTTGTTTGACAATTTTTTTAAAATTCACTTAAATTTGCCACTCCCTGTATCATGTGACAGCCATCAGCCAATAATGGAATTAAAGTATACACTTTAAGCCCTTGCACATGCTCAGTATGAGCTTCTGCCTCAAAGTAAGTCTGCATATAAAATAAACGGTGCACAATTTGATAATGCAAGTAACTTAGAAAGTCTCCTAAAACTGCATGCTCTCTCTGAATTGTAAAAGTCTAATTTTGACTTTAGTGTCCCTTTAAACTAATGCCTTATACTTGAATATCTTGTACTATACTCCAAAAAGAAAAGTATTTTCTCCTTAGACGTGTCTGTTCTGCTGTATACAAACCAATATAATTTATCAAAATTGTAATAGTGATTTAAAAAATAAATATATACCTTTTAAAAAAAGATGCGGCAGATGGCACCGAGAGAGGCCGATGAGACACTAGAGATGAGAAATGTATTGTCTGTGAAGCATCTTTATCTTCTGCCAAACACAGTGTAATTAATAAAAGTGACACAGCAATATCTTAAATATCAGTGTGAGTAAGAAAGGCTGCAGGGAATAGGACGCCATTCAAACAATGCTGAAATGTTTATCTTGCAGTGTGAACAAGCAGATATTTAGTCTTGGAACGTGATCAGCATTGCGCACTCTGTGCTGCTAATTTTCTATGATGATGTTTTGTAATTACAAGAAAATGCGGCTCAATAAAACAAGTGACAAAGAAGAATGTATGCACATAATTTGCACCAGATGGAACACCCAAATGCTAGTACATGGTACCTGCCTATACTATGATTTATGGCTCTACCGGCGTCAAGGTAAGTTACTGGTCAATATCGCTAAGTGCGAGCAGTTCCACAAATCGCATCAATGAAGCACTCAAGAAAATGCTGGAGTCTGTCAGAGCACTTTATTAGTGCACTATTGCTTGTGTGTAACTATGTGTTTAAACCCTGCAAAAGCATTAAATGCATAGCTAAAGTCAGCTTCAGAGAAGCAATGCACTACTGGGAGATAGCTGACCATCCAATCCCTAGCTAGCTCCCAACAGTGCATTGCTGCTCCTGAGACTACATAGCTATGACTTTCCTCAAGGAAGTGAAGTAAATCGAGTCTCTTGTTTTTGCAACAATGTTTGAAGCAATATATAGCATTGATACAATCACTGCTACTATAGAGTGCCCACGTGCACGCTCCTAAACTCCAGTTAGCATACATTGGGAGTAATTTATAAAGATACAAGTATAAGCGATCCTGCAGCCAATAGTAAAGAATTCAATCCTCGTGCAATTTCTGACCGAGGATTGAATTCTGATTTGCTGATCATTTGAAGAAGAAGGCAGCTACGTAACGGTGGGGGGAGTTCTGCTGCCATATTTACCCGGTATTAGAGAAGTTAGCGACTTTGATTAGTACAGAAGCAAGACGGCAAGGCAGAAGGGGTATAGTGCAGGCGGATCGTCGGGTTTTAATTTTCAATATGAAATAATGTTCACGGAAGTGTTGACTGTCCCTTTAAATGTCTGACATAGGTTCAAGAAAATATAGGTTGTATATGAACTATGAAAGTATAACTTCAATTTGTAGTGACCACAAATCCCTTAAACACATGCACAGAGCAGAGTCTGCCAATCCAATATGAGTCATGTGCACAGCTCAGAAATGACCTAACAAGCAAGCGCTATTGGAAACATAAAAGAGCACTAACCCATGCTCATGAGATAATGTATTATCTACATATAATAATGTATTAGCAAACAATAAAAAGAAGGAAAAACAAGTGTTAAATAACAGGGGCAACTAAAAAACAGCAAAAATATTCTTATTGGTTAATAACAAAGTAAAAATAAAATGACAATAATTTATTTAAAAATATAGAACACACCAGTTAATAAAAAGCTGACAATAAATCATATAATCAATAGATCTTATTTATACATTATTGCTATTTTGGCATTAAAGAGACATTTAAGTCAAAATTAAGTCTGCATGATTCAGATTGAGAAAAGAAGTGAATCTTAAAATGGCATGCTCTAATGTGCTTCATTCTCTTAGTATCCCTTGTTGAAAAATAATACGCATATAGCCTACACTAATGAGAGCTAGCTGCTGATTGGTGCCTGCACACATTTGTCTCTTGTGATTGGCTAACTAGATGTGTTCAGCTAGCTGCCAGTAGTGCATTGCTGCTCCTTCAGCAAAGGATATCTAAGGAATAAAGCAAATGTGATCAAATAAGTCATTTGGAAAGTTGTTTAAATGTTTATTTCCTATCCAAATAATGAAAGAAAATGTTGGGGTTCCCTGACCCTTTAAAGGGACACTGAACCCAAATTTTTTCTTTTGTAATTCAGAAAGAGCATGAAATTTTAAGTAACTTTCTAATTTGCTTTTCTTTATTTGAAAAAGAAGGCATCTAAGCTTTTTTGGTTTCAGTACTCTGGACAGCACTTTTTTTATTGGTGGATGAATTTATCCACCAATCAGCAATGACAACCCAGGTTGTTCACCAAAAATGGGCCGGCATCTAAACTTACATTCGTGCATTTCAAATAAAGATGCCAAGAGAATGAAGAAAATTTGATAATAGGAGTAAATTAGAAAGTTGCTTAAAATGTCGTGCTCAATCTGAATCACGAAAGAAAAAATTTGGGTACAGTGTCCCTTTAAGGTAACCTTTACAACCAACTGGTGACAGCTTCATCTCCCTTTCCAATAATCTTGAAATTTCTAAGGAAACAAATGCAATACATAAAATCAATGTTCATCAAATCTCAGAGAAGAAAAAAAAAAAGATGTGTTCATGCCTCAGAGCGCACTAATTGTCTCAGCATTACAAATGCAATGCATATGATAACTATTAAATTCAGGCAATTATTGCTTATACTATATCCCCAGAGCCTGGGGCTCTTTTATTACAAATATATAATTATAAAAGGAAGCGTGCAGTTACAGAACTGTGCATAATACAGATACTCATTACTCCCCGGCAGCTTTTTATTTCTCTCCATTAATCTTATTTAGATTGTAAGCTCTGTGGGACATTGTCTGGATAAGCATTGTATACAGATTTAATTAGTAAATGTTTGCCCCTATGAAGATATTAAAACATCTTTTAGGGGGGGGCGGAGCTAACCGCCAAAGCAACCAGACGCATAATGCAGTAGCTCCCGGCTTTAATAACGATTTTGGGGGTTCTTTTTGACCTAAAGGCTCAGAAACAGGGACAGATGTACTTTGAACCCCTACCTAAGAGCCTGATTGAAGGATCTGGAGAAGATCTGGGAAATGTTTTTATAGCCCACTGACGGAGAGACCCATTGCGGCCTAATCACGAAGAGGTTTAAACATGGAGGATTCCCGCATGGCCATCCTAGCCCTCTTTAAGCAGTATGACCGCAATATCAAAAACAGACTGGATCGTCTTATTTCTGCAGCTACACACCGGGCTGAGGAAGAAGGTAGTGCCAAATCTTGTGCGGGAACCGATGCGGCTCTGGACACGCACATGATTGCTCACCAGGGGACCTTTACCCGACACCTTCTACCGGAGACAACCTACCCCTTGAAACCTGCTCCAGACCGTGAGAATAGCAATCACTCGCCATGCTCCTCTGACCTGGGAGGTGCAGTTGCTGCTCGCGACTTAAATGGAATCTGCATGTGCCCTCAGGAGGAAGCAACTGAAGAGAGTGCTGGACTGGAGATTCTAGCTCCAGAGGAAGGTTGCCCTGCCGTGTGGGCTTCCTATTTCCACTGTCTGATCCTGAAATGTAGCCGCTCAATTATGCATCTGCTGGTGCTGCCTTCTCAGGGCCCTGGACAGTCTTGTTGTACCAGCATAAAAACCGGAATTGGGTGAATATCATGAAGTGGCAGTGGATGCCAACTGTTCTGGGCTGTAAGAACGTCCTGTCTACCCCTCACACTCCTTTATAAGTTCAGTACTCGGCCTCATTACCTGACTATGTTATAATTGACACTGCTGAATCTGCATTCATGAAGAATATTTTGAAAAACCTGCAGATTGGGTAATTGACTCCCCTTGATGTTTACGCTATGGGTAGAACTGAAGGAGATTTAGTGCCCACAGTTGTAATTCCTTAGTTGTCTAGATATATTGTTCGTGTTATGTACTTGTTACAGAAAGTTATTCTCTTCTCATATACTTACCGCTTCCTCTATATATTTGCTGAAGCCTACATGTTTTTCTATTCACTACTGTGTGATTCTGTACTGCGAGGATATGTTTTAATTGCTTCACTTATTTTAAACTAGATTCTAGCATTATATGTATACTCAGAAGGGAACGGTGCCTTTGAAGAAGCATTATTAATCTGCATACTTCTCCTCACACAGAAATCTAAATTTGAACTAGCTAGTCACCCTCTCCCTAGTTTGGGATTATGCTTTCCTATTACAATGTTATCCTACTCCTTTTAGTGCAGTCGGATTATACTAGCTGTAGCATGATTTTCAAGCACCCCTGAAGCATTTATTATTGACTACTGTGTGACTATGTACTGATAGGAGATGTTTTAAATGTTTCAATTTTTTATGTTTATATACCACATCACTACTCTAGCTCTTTTAGTGTAGTCAGAGGATATCAGTCACAGCATCACTCTCAGACATTCCTGAACTAACTACTTCTGAGAATACTCATATTTACATGGTCTTCGTTTTATGTAATGTATCTGTGTTTGCGTGCTTAAAGTTTGACCTCATCAAAATGATTACTTACCAATAGTTGTAAATAGCGCGTAAACATAATACATTCAGCTCACACCTCTTAGGACTGTGAATCCCCGTTAACTAATTCCCTGCACTCAGTTTCACTGATGTTAAGGTACCTCAGTAAATATCTATATGTTTTTACCATAGTTTGAGCACATTACACATAGCATAGCTTTCATATAGGTTTGAAGCAGTCATTTAGGCTAGACATTAAAGTTGTTAGATGTGCGCAATAACAATACAGCATATTATTTGCGGCATTTCTCCGTCCGTCCCCCCCCCCCCCCTGTGCGGTTAGGGATGATTTCTTTCTTCCTCGCACATTTTCTGACAGAGTTAGGTAGTCTCTGTCCAACCCGCAGAGTCGTGATTTAGTTTTCTCTGTACTCTCATGGAACGGCTCTCGGGGTTTCAAAACAGGTAATTCATCCTTGCTATAATTCCCTGCTTCTCTGTAGTCCATTTAAGATAACAGCCCTAATCATCCATATGTTTTAATGCAGGTTCAGTGTTAACCGATGTTAGATTCAGAATAGAAATTAAAGTCTGTTTATTTGAAAGTTGTATATTTGGCCCAGAATTTGTATTATTCCATATACACTGAAACTGTGATTTGTACTGTTATCTCTGCCAACATGTCCTCAAATGCTTGTTTAATTTCTGGTCCCTTGACTGGACCTGTTAATCTGAGGACTTTGAGAATATATTAGTCTAAAAAAAAAAAATGAGGTGCTTAAATGTAATGTCATGTCAGTAGAATGTGTCTTATGTAATTTTACCTTTTGATGAGACTGTTATGAACCTGCTGTTTTAACCTCAATAAAAATATTAAAACAAAAAAAAAAAAAAAACATCTTTTAGAGAATTTTAACTACTTTCCGCTTTTATTTGTTAAAATGTAAGTGATGTGAAAATAGAAAAAATACTATTCATGATTTAGACCGGGCTTGTGATTTTAAACAACTTTCCAATTTACTTCTATTATATAATAGGTTTTGTTCTCTTGGTATCTTTTATTGAAAGGGATACCTCTAGGTAGGCTCTTTAGTTGCTCATTGGTGAGTGCACTTATATCCCTCATGTTATTGGCTTCCCAATGCGTTCAGCTAGCTCCTAGCAGGGCATTGATGTTTCTTCAACAAAGAATACCAAGAGAATGAAGCAAAAACATAATTTATGCTTACCTGATAAATTCCTTTCTCCTGTAGTGTAGTCAGTCCACGGGTCATCATTACTTCTGGGATATTAACTCCTCCCCAACAGGAAGTGCAAGAGGATCACCCAAGCAGAGCTGCTATATAGCTCCTCCCCTCTACGTCACACCCAGTCATTCGACCGAGAACCAAACGAGAAAGGAGAAACTATAGGGTGCAGTGGTGACTGGAGTATAATTTAAAATTTAGACCTGCCTAAAAAACAGGGCGGGCCGTGGACTGACTACACTACAGGAGAAAGGAATTTATCAGGTAAGCATAAATTATGTTTTCTCCTGTTAAGTGTAGTCAGTCCACGGGTCATCATTACTTCTGGGATACCAATACCAAAGCCAAAGTACACGGATGACGGGAGGGACAGGCAGGATCTTTATACAGAAGGGACCACTGCCTGAAGAACCTTTCTCCCAAAAACAGCTTCCGAAGAAGCAAAAGTGTCAAATTTGTAAAATTTGGAAAAAGTATGAAGAGAAGACCAAGTTGCAGCCTTGCAAATCTGTTCAACAGATGCCTCATTCTTAAAGGCCCAAGTGGAAGCCACAGCTCTAGTAGAATGAGCTGTAATTCTTTCAGGAGGCTGCTGTCCAGCAGTCTCATAGGCTAAACGTATAATGCTACGAAGCCAAAAAGAGAGAGAGGTAGCAGAAGCTTTTTGACCTCTCCTCTGTCCAGAATAAACGACAAACAGGGAAGAAGTTTGGCGAAAATCTTTAGTTGCCTGTAAATAAAATTTCAGGGCACGAACTACATCCAGATTGTGTAGAAGTCGTTCCTTCTTTGAAGAAGGGTTAGGACACAATGATGGAACAACAATCTCTTGATTGATATTCCTATTAGTGACTACCTTAGGTAAGAACCCAGGTTTAGTACGCAGAACTACCTTGTCTGAATGAAAAATCAGATAAGGAGAATCACAATGTAAGGCCGATAACTCAGAGACTCTTCGAGCCGAGGAAATAGCCATTAAAAACAGAACTTTCCAAGATAACAATTTGATATCAATGGAATGAAGGGGTTCAAACGGAACACCCTGTAAAACGTTAAGAACTAAATTTAAGCTCCATGGTGGAGCAACAGTTTTAAACACAGGCTTAATCCTGGCCAAAGCCTGACAAAAAGCCTGAACGTCTGGAACTTCTGACAGACGCTTGTGTAAAAGAATGGACAGAGCTGAGATCTGTCCCTTTAAGGAACTAGCAGATAAACCCTTTTCTAAACCTTCTTGTAGAAAAGACAATATCCTAGGAATCCTAACCTTACTCCGTGAGTAACTCTTGGATTCGCACCAATGTAAGTATTTACGCCATATTTTATGGTAAATCTTTCTGGTAACAGGTTTCCTAGCCTGTATTAAGGTATCAATTACTGACTCCGAAAATCCACACTTTGATAAAATCAAGCGTTCAATTTCCAAGCAGTCAGCTTCAGAGAAATTAGATTTTGATGTTTGAAAGGACCCTGAATTAGAAGGTCCTGTCTCAGAGGCAGAGACCAAGGTGGACAGGATGACATGTCCACTAGATCTGCATACCAGGTCCTGCGTGGCCACGCAGGCGCTATTAGAATCACCGATGCTCTCTCCTGTTTGATCCTGGCAATCAATCGCGGAAGCATCGGAAAGGGTGGAAACACATAGGCCATCCCGAAGGTCCAAGGTGCTGTCAAAGCATCTACCAGGACCGCTCCCGGGTCCCTGGACCTGGACCCGTAACAAGGAAGCTTGGCGTTCTGGCGAGACGCCATGAGATCTATCTCTGGTTTGCCCCAACGTCGAAGTATTTGGGCAAAGACCTCCGGATGAAGTTCCCACTCCCCCGGATGAAAAGTCTGACGACTTAGGAAATCCGCCTCCCAGTTCTCCACTCCTGGAATGTGGATCGCTGACAGGTGGCAAGAGTGAGACTCTGCCCAGCGAATTATCTTTGATACTTCCATCATCGCTAGGGAGCTTCTTGTCCCTCCTTGATGGTTGATGTAGGCTACAGTCGTGATGTTGTCCGACTGAAACCTGATGAACCCCAGAGTTGTTAACTGAGGCCAAGCCAGAAGGGCATTGAGAACTGCTCTCAATTCCAGAATGTTTATTGGAAGGAGACTCTCCTCCTGAGTCCATGATCCCTGAGCCTTCAGGGAATTCCAGACAGCGCCCCAACCTAGTAGGCTGGCGTCTGTTGTTACAATTGTCCAATCTGGCCTGCTGAATGGCATCCCCCTGGACAGATGTGGCCGAGAAAGCCACCATAGAAGAGAATTTCTGGTCTCTTGATCCAGATTCAGAGTAGGGGACAAATCTGAGTAATCCCCATTCCACTGACTTAGCATGCACAATTGCAGCGGTCTGAGATGTAGGCGTGCAAAGGGTACTATGTCCATTGCCGCTACCATTAAGCCGATTACCTCCATGCATTGAGCCACTGACGGGTGTTGAATGGAATGAAGGACACGGCAAGCATTTTGAAGCTTTGTTAACCTGTCTTCTGTCAGGTAGATCTTCATTTCTACAGAATCTATAAGAGTCCCCAAGAAGGGAACTCTTGTGAGTGGAAAGAGAGAACTCTTCTCTTCGTTCACCTTCCACCCATGCGACCTTAGAAATGCCAGTACTAACTCTGTATGAGACTTGGCAGTTTGAAAGCTTGACGCTTGTATCAGAATGTATAATCACCACAGTCCTCTCACACATCCTATCTATTAGTTGGGTGCAAGAGAATGACTGGGTGTGACGTAGAGGGGAGGAGCTATATAGCAGCTCTGCTTGGGTGATCCTCTTGCACTTCCTGTTGGGGAGGAGTTAATATCCCAGAAGTAATGATGACCCGTGGACTGACTACACTTAACAGGAGAAATAGAAAATAGAAATGAATAGGAAAGTTGTTTAAAACTGTATACTCTATCTGAATAATGAAAGAAATCAACTGAGTTTAATATCCCTATAAGGTCACAAATTAGAATTAATTTAGGAGAGATGTGTTGAAGCCAATCTAATGTGGGTGTTTCAGTGGAAGTGCCTTAGTGTATACATAGTGCTTATTCAGTACTGTTGCTCTAAAAGCTTTGACACAGGAATACAATCTTGCCATTTTAAAGGGGCAGAAAGGTCAAAATTGAAATGTGCATATACATAATTTATTTTTACAATAAAACTGCATTAGTAAAAATGCTTTTAGTAAAAAAGTTATTACTATTTTTCTGCGGGATACGCACATATGCTGTGAGGTCCTGTGCATCAGTATTTAAGCACTGGCGGTCGCGTGTATTGTTATGTGAATATATAATGTGTCATACATTCCCCCACTAACTCTAAGCAGGCATAGTGTTTTAATACTGGTCCACAGGCCCTCACAGGATATGTGTATGCCACATAAAAACAGTAATAACTTTTACTAGAAGCATTTTTGCTGATGGAATTATACTCTAGGATTAAATAAAAATAGACCAATAAGAAAAACAATTGTTTAATTGTGTGTTAGGCAACTGCACTGGTCAAAAAGGATGATCTTCCTGGAGTCATTATAAAGTCATCTATGACACCAGACTAGTCATCAGAAGCCATCCTGAAGTTTGCCCACAGGCCGAAATATTTAAATGAGATGACTCTAGAGTCATTCACTGCCTGTTCATGCTTGTGAAGTAGTCAGTAAGGTAATCTTCTTATCATTCTGAAGACATCACCCAGTATTTTTTAGCTTAGCTGATGACTTTACAGCCAGATGATGTCTGATGATGTGCAAATGATGCTGATATTGTAAAATGACGTGTATTTATGCATTGTAAAACAACTTTCTTATATACTTTCATTGTTTACTTTCCCCCCCCCCATTTATGTGTAATTTAGCTAAAAACCAAGGATTTTCTAATTCTTAGAACTTGAAATTTACTTCTAAACGCTAACACTGCTGCATATCTTTCCCCATTTGTCTTTAACTGATAACAACTGCAATACAATGTAATTTATACTAACATGATGACCTTGTTTTCTGTAGACTTACGCCAGGAGTGGCTCCTCCAAATAAGGTAAATGGTGGTGCAGTTTGGCTACTGAAAACAATTGCAGTAAAAAGAGAGAAAGAGAGAAAGAGAGAGAGAGAGAGAGAGAGAGTGCGTTACTTCCTTTATCAAATTTGCTTCGTTCTCTTGTTATCCATTGCACTACTGGCAGCAAGATAAACACATCTAGTCAGCCAATCACAAAAGACAAATGTGTGCAGGCACCAATTAGCAGCAGCTCCCACTAGTGTAGGATATGTGCGTATTCTTTTCCAGTAAGGGATACCAAGAGAACAAACTACATTTGAAAATAGAAGTGAATTTAAAAGTGACTGATTCTATCGGAATCATGCAAGTTAAATTTTGACTTTCCTATCCCTTTACTTTTTGCAACTGAATTACTTTTGAGACCCTTTGCTTATACATACACAGTGCCATTATATCCCAACTGAGTTTATCTCAGAGCACTGCTCTTCTAAAGACAAACGCATTAATAAAATATGCCATTAACTTAAAAACAGATTAAAAAAAACTTTCAATTGAACAATGCAAGCTAGTGAAAAGCACTGCACTATAAGGATTAGTTTATTCTTTCAGATCGGCCCATCAACAGCTCCTAGATTATCTAAATTACTATTTTTTTTTATTTTCTTAATGTCATACTATACACCATTCCCAAATGTGTAACAGATGGCACCAACTGCTTTATATGAAGTAGTTTTGAGAGTAGAAAAAGCAATAAACAATACATTAAGAAGGAATAAAATGATGCCACGTTCCTATAATCTCTGAAGTAATAGCGAAAAAATGGCACAAGCAAAAAGGAATAGCGGGAAAAACTATTTTACGGGTAATTTTAAAGCAATGCTACAAATCTTTCAACAATTATGCCTTTTATAATTATCTCAACAGGCTTGTGTTGGCGTCATTCCATTGCATAAGTAATTAGCTAGTCTACCAATACAATGTCCATTGTGATTAAATTTATAGTCTAGGACTGGTGTTATTCACACAATCTGTCAGAGTAGGAATACATATAAGTCTCATTTGGCTCTACAAGTACAAACTACCAACTTGCGATCCTCAAATACCTCCAACAGGCCAGGTTTTCATTATAACTGAACTAGAGAACAAGTGAAATAATCAGCTGATAAGTAACCATGGTTACTAACCTGCTCTCACCCATTAGCTGATTATTTCACCTGCACTCTTGTTCGGCGATAATGAAAGTCTGTCCTGTTGGGGTACTTGAGGACATCGGTTTAGAAACTCTGGTTTAAATACTCATTTATATAGGGAAGTGGTTGTGTACCGTATCACGACATCTAGGTGGAGGCACTATACCAAAGCAATAAAGTGTTCCAAGATAGATGCTACATTTTAAGTTAAAAGAACCAATAAGTGAGAGGAGGAAGTGTAGTGGCTAGCAGAAAAGAAGAAAGGGAAGTACGAGAGAAGTGAGAGAAGCGTCCATTAGGAGAAAGGTGAGAGAAGCAGCCTGCAGTAGAGACTGGCCAGCAGGAGGGAAGAGGGAGAAGCAAGAAGCAGGGGGAAAGAGAGAGGAGCAGAGGGGAAGAGAGAGGAGCAGAGGGGAAGAGAGAGGAGCAAGACGCAGGGGGAAGAGAGAGGAGCAAGAAGCAGGGGGAAAGAGAGAGGAGCAAGAAGCAGGGGGGAGAGAGAGAGAGAGGAGCAAGAAGCAGGGGGGAGAGAGTGGAGCGCGAAGCAGGGGGGGAGAGAGTGGAGCGCGAAGCAGGGGGGGAGAGAGGAGCAAGACGCAGGGGGGGAGAGAGAGGAGCAAGAAGCAGGGGGGGAGAGAGAGGAGCAAGAAGCAGGGGGAAGAGAGAGGAGCAAGAGGCAGGGGGAAGAGAGAGGAGCAAGAGGCAGGGGGGAGAGAAAGGAGCAAGAGGCAGGGGGGAGAGAAAGGAGCAAGAGGCAGGGGGGAGAGAAAGGAGCAAGAGACAGGGGGGAGAGAAAGGAGCAAGAGGCAGGGGGGAGAGAGAGGAGCAAGAGGCAGGGGGGAGAGAGAGGAGCAAGAGGCAGGACCGAGAGAGAGGAGCAAGAGGCAGGACCGAGAGAGAGGAGCAAGAAGCTGGGGGGGGGGGGAGAGGAGCAAGAAGCTGGGGGAAGAGAGAGGAGCAAAAAGCTGGTGGAAGAGAGAGGAGCAAGAGCCAGGGGGAGAGAGAGAGGAGCAAGGGGGCAGAGGAGCAAGACGCATGGGGAGATAGAGAAGCAAGAAGCAGGGGGACTAGAGAAAAGCAAGGAGGAGGGGGGAGAGAGAGGAGCAAGAAGCAGGTAGGAGAGAGAGGAGCAAGAAGCAGGTAGGAGAGAGAGGAGCAGGTGGGAGAGAGAGGAGCAAGAAGCAGGGGGAGAGAGAGGAGCAAGAAGCAGGAGAGACAGTAGAAAGCAGCAAGACTGAACTTGGCATTAAGAGAAGGGAAGAAGTGGATTGTAGGAGAGGAGGAAGAGGGGAAGGGAGAAAGAAATGAGAAAGTAGGAGGCAATAAGGGAAAAGTGGGTAGCAGTATACGGTTAAGAAAAAAATGGAAAGAAGAGCTGAGGTAGAGAGTGAGCAGGAAATGATGCAAGAGTGATGTGCAAAGCAAAACTGATTAGTGGGTGGGTAGCAAGATCATAAACAGTGCCATGGGTAGCATGAGAAGATATTTGTAGCAGATGAATAAATGTTTTTTGACATGTGAATGACTGAACACATGTCCCCTTTAACATTCATTCTACTATTCAACTCTTTCTACGGACCAAATTAAAGTTTACAATTCATGGTTGTATCAAATACAAGAGAAAAAAAAAAGTGAAATAATCTGCTAAATGTTGGATTGGTTAACTTCAAACTTCAAGTTTTAATTTTCTCTCTCTAGCCAACATTTGTTGTTTAAAAAAAAAACTAAATACTTTTCACATGTGATCATTTTATTCCACTAGGTACTTTTGTCAAGCCACAGGGGTCCATTAGATTTCTGTTGAATGGCTTATTAATATGTTTTCTACATAATTCTCCATTATAATCACAAATGATCACAGTAAATAAATCCTGCTGAAAGCTTTTCATATAGAGTAGTGATATACTAGATATATACAGGCCTGTGCCTTCCACTCAGTTTAATGAAAGGTTTCTCAGATGACTGACAGACACGTAACATATAAACTCCCCCACCAACATAGCGCAACTTTATAGTGGAATCTCAAGCACCATTTGATCTTCTGCATTCCTTGACATTTGAAATCTACTAACGTCTATCACTCGTTTAAATTCCTTTACTGTAGCACAAGAGCAAAAAAGCCTTGCTACAGATACTGTCTAAAGTCATTATTCCCCTCATTTGGAGCTATTCCTGCCAGATATTTACAGTGTACCACATGGTATTATTTGTTTTGAACGTTTGGGTTATTTAGAGTCTATTTTTCCACAGAAGAAAACACTGGGAACAAATTCTTAGATTTCAGCAAACAATTAAATCGACATTCGAATAAAAAAAAAAAAGCAAGTGCTTTAATTAATTGCATTTTGCTAATTATGGGCTAATTTACATTCCAGCAATAACATTTATAAACTGGTAGTATCTCTGTTAAAGGTACATGAAACCAAAAATGTTTCTTTCGTGATTGAGATAGAGGCCCCTATTTAACAAAGGTCTTGCGGACCTGATCCGATCAGGTCCGCAAGACCTCGCTGAATGAGGAGAGCAATACGCTCTCCGTATTCAGCATTGCACCAGCAGCTCACAACGCCGCCCCCCTGCAGACTCGCGGCCAATCAGCCGCCAGCAGGGAGGTGTTAATCAACCCGATCACACTCGATCGGGTTGAATTGTGGCGATTCCTGTCCACCTGCTCAGAGCAAGCGGACAGGTTATGGAGCAGCGGTCTTTGTGACGCTGCTTCATAACTGCTGTTTCTGGTCGAGTCTGAAGACTCGCCAGACACACGGGCCGTCAAGCTCCTTTCTGAGCTAGATATTTAGGCCCCAGAGCATTTAATTTTAAACAACTTTCTAATTTACTTCTATTATAACATTTTCTTTGTTCTCTCTGTATCTTTTGTTAAAAAGCAGGGACATAAGCTCAGGAGCATGCTATTTTTACAATTATATCTTTCTCACAAGTGCCGCTGTATATGTGGCTTGTTCCACCGCTTCAGGGTTGTACCTCGGTAGAAGGAGGTTATTTAAAGGGATAATCTAGTCAAAATTAAACTTTAATGATTTAGATAGAGCATGTAATTTTAAGCAACTTTCTAATTTACTCCTATTATCTTTTTTTCATTCTCTTGGTATCTTTATTTGAAAAAGTTGCAATGTAAGCTTAGGAGCCTCGCCCATTTTTGGTTCAGCACCCTGGGTAGCGTTTGGTGATTGGTGGCTACATTTAGACAACAATCAGCAAGCGCTATCCAGGTGCTCAACTAAAAATGGTCCAGCTCCTAAGCTTACATTCTGGCCATTTCAATTAAAGATAGCAAGAGAACGAAGAAAAAATGATAATAGGCGTAAATTAGAAAGTTGTTTAAAATCACATGCTCTATCTAAATCATGAAAGTTATTTTGGCTAGACTATCCCTTTAATGTTACTTTCCTCGTAGCAGCAATGTGTTGAAGTTGAAGACTTTAGCTAAGGGCTAAAGCCGTTTGCACAGTTATAAAAGGACAATTAAAAAAAACAACAAGCAAACCAAGTAAAGGACTTTAATTTTGCATTAAAATGTGCCTTTACATTTGTATTTAATTTTATACAAAAAGATTATCTGGCTCATTTCACTGTCACATTACACAAGTGACAAAATGACATTTATAAATCGTCTGAAATGTATTAAAGGGACCAGAAACCCAAATGATTCAGATAGAGCAAGTAATTTCTTATTTATCCAATTTGTTTTGTTCACTTGATATACTTTGTTGAAAAGGATACCTAGGTAAGCTCAGAAGCTGCCGATTGGTGGCTGCACATATATGCCTCATGCTATTAGCTCAGCCAATGCGCTAGCTCCCAGTGGTGTATTGCTGCTTCTTCAACAAAAGATATGAAATGAACAAAGCAAATTAGATAATAGGAAGTTGTTTAAAACTGTATTCTCTATCTGGATCATAAAAAATTGAGGTTTATGTCACTTTAAATTGCTTACATACAAATGCATAAACAAATGACCTTTAAAGGGAAAGTAATTCACCATAGCATTTTTAAATACGTATAGCAAATAAAGTTTGCTTTTGTAATTTATTTCCCCTGTTTTTCATAAAGTTGAAATGTGTAAATTGTAGTTTTCCACCCCAGAAGATTCTAAAGTGCATTTTATACAATTCACAACACTGACCTTCCTACACGCTCTAATAATTGCTATATGAAATAGCACATTTTTATCAGTCCCTACATCGCCACAGTAAAGGAGAGATTAACTGCGCTCAAGAAACTTTTCAACGGGTGTGTCCCCAGGACTGCTTTTTAAGGGGTATGTCCCAGGACTGCTTTTTAAGGGGTGTGAGCCAGGACTGTTTTTCAAGGAGTGTGTCCAAAAATTGCATGTCAACACAAAATTTGCAGACAAAAGACAATATTTATTTTGCATGGCTGTAATTATTTTGGGGCCAATATTAAACAATTGTAAAGTGATGATAAAAAAGCACCATGTATCTGAATGAATCAAACCTTTAGCTACACAGGACACAAGCTGACGAGAGGAGGCCTCTGTTGCATCACATCTTGTTTCTATCTATGTTTCTATATCCTGTCCGTCCAGCGCACAAAATAAGCTCCTGAGACACAGCACAGAATTTTATAACCAACATAAAGGATGGATGTAATTATCTTGGAAACTCCGAGTAAATCAATGCAAAATGGTCAAGGGATTTTCCGATTATGGCACCTTTTAACTTGTCAGCTATTAACAAGAGAATAAAAGGAACAAAGAACTGTCAGATTTCAAATCATGCAATTAAACCCTAGCGATGCAAGTGTAAAGATCTTATTATGCAGCAGTGTCAGTCTACCGAGGCTTCAACTTTCACCTATGCAAAATAGTTTAATTATGACCAGTCAGAATCTGATCCATTGCTTCCAATGGCCCACGCATATAGCTCTGTGCTCATGCTGGGAAATAAACATCTTGTTCTTCTTCACTGCATTTCAAGAAGGTGTTTTATAGCAAGTTCACATTTAAAGGGACAGTAAACACCTTGTAATCACATGGTATTTCTGTTATGTTGTTACAGAATAACATATCAGTCAAGTATAAATGTTTTTAAAGCAAATTAACATCCTTTTTTACTGCAATTATTTTTCAGTACAAACTCCGTCCCACCAATTGCCTTACTAGGAGGAGCCAATTTGTTGCAATTGTAAACGTTTATTCTACATATAGAACCCAAGCAAGTTGTAGCTTTAAGTGCAAATGCTATCTCCCCATGGAATTATTTATCAGTTATCCACAGAAAATTATGTTAGTCAGATGAGCACAGTGACATAACATTTTCTTGCATCTAAAGTGCAAATTAATTGTAATAATTTAACAAAATTCTCTAACTAATCTATAATACAAAACATTAGGAATTTTGCACTTTCCACCTTACTGGTTTAACTCTTTAAAAACAGTTGTCTATATCAAATTACAGGACTGTGCCTTGACTTGATAAAACACCTATCAATTCACTAGGTTGTTTTTTTATTTATAATTTAAAAAAAAAAAAAACAGCATTAATTATTTCTCAAAGAAATTATATTACACATTTTGTAAATAATACTACAAAGTTCCCAAGAACTTGCGTTTCAGTGTAGGAAATATAAAAGATATAATCTCTTCAGAAAATATTTATTTAAATCTAAAATCACCACCAAGATAATACTGAGAAAAGATAAACTTCAACAATAAAATTATTAAATCTTGTTAATGTCAGCAAATGGCAATGTTAAAAACTAAATTAAAATATCTCATAAACTTTGTTTCTCAGGTAATTATTTTAAAAAAAAAAAGGAAAATAGTTATTTTTGTCTTTTAATAAATTATTATTATGCCACTTATTGCAGATATTTATTTCTTTAAACTTTTATGAAACGGCAATTAAAGAGCCAACCTCGAGTTTTAGCGCTCTATGCTCTGCTCACTGGGCTCAATGTGGAGGGCAGCATAAAGTCAGGTGCATGTGCAATTGTAGAGACTGAACAGTGAATGTTAATCAACACTTATGAAAAAATTGTGTATCGTTATTATATTCATAGCCTCCAGGATTTACTCATTGTTCCGCTGTATCATTAATAGCTACACACCCGTCCAACAAATGGGCGTCTTAACTTCTCTTCAGCCTTACTCCGCTCTGCAAACGTTTTTAGCTGCGCCAGTCCTTTCCCAGCATAGCCACATTCCATCTGCTGCAATCAGCTTGATTTTTACCGGGGCCAGACACCCCTTCACTGTCCCCATGTTGTGTGATCACATGATCCCCTACAAAGTACAGCTTCCAGAGCTGGTTACTGCTCACTGGTGAAAGTTAGCAATTAATTATTTAATCAATCTATCAATTAGAAAAAGCGAACCGCTCTCAGTTAAAAGTTCCAAAATCTTGATTTTATGTGAAGATGTTTTTTTACAGGATTGAAATAAACAAACCACAAGCCCCCAGTCTAGTGTGTTTCAGCTCCTCTGCTGTATTTAAAATAGTGTAGCCGAATAAACTATGTGGCATAAAAGTCTATAGACTAGTAGAAATTCACACACACAAACATACACTATATGGCCAAAAGTATATGGAAATTGACTTTGCTGGACATCCCATTCCAAAACCATGACACCCCCACCCATTTTGCAGCTGTAACAGCCACTACTCTTCTGAGAAGGATTGCCACAAGATGTTTGTTTGTGGCAATTTGTGTCCATTCAGCAGAAACAGCATTTGTAAGGTTAGGAACTGACAAGAAGTTCTGGATCGCAGTTGGCATTCTAATTTATCTCAAAACTGTTCAGTGGGTTTGAAGTCAGGGCTCTGTGCAGGAGACTTCTGTCCCTCAACACTTGTCAACCATGTCTTCATGGACTTTGCTTTGCACACAGGGGCAGAATCATACTAGAACAGCAAATGGACTTCCCCAAACTGTTGCCACAAAGCTGAAACCATCCAATTGTCTAAAATGTCTTTGTTTCTTGTAGCATTAAGATAACTCTTCAATGGAACTTAGAGGCCTAGCCAAAACCCTGAAAAACAGCCCCAGAGCATTATCCCTCCTACACCAAACTTTACATAAAGCACTAAGCATTCAGGTGTTCTCCTGGCATCTGCCACACCCAGATTCTTCCATCTGATTGCCAGACAGTGAAGTGTGCTTGATCACCGAAGAGAAAATGTTTCCACTTCACCAGAGTCCAATGGCAGCGTGCTTTACACCACTCCAGACGAAGCTGGTAAGTGCACATGTTGTTCTGAGGTTTGTGTACAGCTGCTCAGCCGTGGAAACCCATTACATGTCATTTCTGATGCAGTTTTTGTGCTGATGTTGCTTCCAGAGGCAGCCCTGCTTTGTAAGTTTGCATGGTCTACCACTTTGTGGCTGGGCATTTGTTGCTCATAGACTCTTCCATCTCACAATAATAGCACTAGCTGGGCAGAAATTTCAGAAACTGACTTGTGGCAAAGGTGGCATCGTATGACGGTGCCATATTTAAAGTCACTGAGCTCTGCAGTACGAACTATTGTACAGCTATTGTTTGTCTATGGAGATCTCATGGCTAAGTGCTGGAATTTATGCGCCTGTTAACGCATAAACACACTGACATATATCCATATAGGTGTATGTATTTATGTTATATATAGTTGGCAAACAAACTTTTCTAAAACATTTTAGTTTTATCATGTCGGAGGGAAAAAAAACTCCCCCTCCTCAGACAACCTTAATAAAATAAAATTTGCTAGAATTCAGTGAGTTCTAGCACTGTCACTTAAGTACAGCATAAGTTATAAACCCTGGTCTGTTACTATTTAAACTATGAGAATCAGTAGCGGACCTATCAACAGAGGGCCCTGGTGCAAGATTCTTTTGGCCCCCCCACTGGTAACTCAGTATAAAGCAAAAGTAGATAGATAGATAGATAGATAGATAGATAGATAGATAGATAGATAGATAGATAGATAGATAGATAGATAGATAGATGGATAAATAGATGGATAAATAGGATGGGTCTACAACCTGCACTAATAAAAGGCTTTCCCTGCATTAGGATTGTACACATTCTGCACAAACCTATGTTTCAGAGACGTTGAACACACCCACAGGTGCACAGATCAGGTGTTCACTGCAGGACGTGTACACTGCCATAGTAGCGGTTAACAATTAGACTCTCTGAAAGAAACCCGCCAACAGAGCCACCTCTGAAATGGAGCTACACTGTATTGAAGACAGCTTTTTTTGGAGACTACCCCATAACAGCTGATCCAGTGTGATCGAAAGGTGAACCTGGAATCACTAGGAAACAGTAAGACTTCACGGCACTCGCCTGATTTCAAGAACTAACTTGATGTGCTTGCTTATGTTTTAAATCTGGTACGCTTATTACCTTATTTTTATTTGTGTTATTAAAAGTCTTTCACTTGAGTCCACTTGCGCTTCTCCCATTGTATCTTTCAGTTCTGTTCGTCTTCAGTTGGGGGGGCCTTTTCTGATACACCCCCAGGAGAGCAGCACACATTTTGGTGTGGATAAAAGTGTAAACTATTATACTTCGTCACTTATGTTTGACTGTGAAGTTTGACATCACTTTGAAACTTCCAAATATCGGATTAAATGTAAGAGTGTGGACTCTAAATCTCATCTAAATTTCTATTGGATTAATCACAGCTTACAATACTCTGCTCTGAGATTGTTTTGAGATTGATTTGTCTATCTGATATCGATATTGACTATATTTGCATATCAATTTTTATATTTTATCAATTATTATTAATCATTTATCAATTTAAATGTTATCAACTCTTGGTATACATTATCAATTTCAGACACCATCTAGGTAGTTCCGCCCCTGATGAGTATGATCTTTAGTTTTGGATACATATAGAATGCCAGTATTTTCTGCTAAATGATTACATATACTGTGTCAGGTTGTATTATTGCAGAACAATAGAAGCACAAATACACACAATTTCAGTATCATTAACACTACAGTCAACATAAGGCGCAAAAAGATGTAAATGTGTTGTAAGGTTCTCTGGTTGTACCAGCTGTTGTATTAAAGTGACATAATACTCATATGCTATATCACTTGAAACTGGTGCAGTATTACTGTAAAAATCTGACAAGAAAATATCACCTGAGCATGTCTATGTAAAAAAGGAAGATATTTTACCTCACAATCTCCTCAGCTCAGCAGAGTAAGTGCTGTGTAAAAAGTTATACTCCTTTACTGCCCAGCTGCAGGTAAAAAAAAAAAAAAAAAATGAACAGCAGCCAATCAGCATCAACAGTGCTGAGGTCATGAACTCTTTTACTGTGATATCATGAGATTTGACTTAACTCTCATGAGATTTCATAGTAAACTTCCTTAAACTAAATAGGGAAATAAAATGAGTGTGCACGAAAGCTCAATCCCTTAGCTGTCCTGGGACAGACATACTGATTTGCTGCTTAGAAGTCCTTTACAATGGGATGTGGCTACTGAGGAACTTTTGAGGTAAAATAGCTTTCTTTTTTACATAGAGATGTTCATGTGATATTTTCTAGTCCGCTTTTTACAGCTATGCTGCATCACTTTCAAGTGTTTCAACATTTGGATATCATGGCCCTTTAAGTTTAATGCCATTAACAAGGACGATTTATGAGAGGCAACACATTGGGAAAACTATTGTATTTAACCAGAGAATTAGCTTTACTTAAACATTCTTTACAGTGGATTAAACAAAATAAACATTCCATGCATGACAGAGCAAATATGTTTTTTTATTCTCTCATCCGTTTGTTCAGTACACAACTATTATGAGTAACTGAAATACCCAGAAAAAAATCTTAAGTGATCAGAAAAATAAGTGAGCTGAGGTGACTTGTACCTTTATTTGGCAGAAATGCAATAATAGCTTTCAAAATGTCTAAATATCTTCATCAGTCATTGTAAAATGAACTTGGATTTAAAAAACCTTTCTATGTAGCAGTTAATCTGATCACCAAAAAGTTGTTTTTGTTTTACTTTTATTTATCAAATTCTTAACAGAAATGGTACAAGATACAAAGCCAAGTTACATGAAGCAACCAAGAGATAAAGGGAATGCACAGTGTAAAAATGCTATATATTTTATCAAAACAGAACGAGAAAGGAAACAGTATAGAAAACAGTTTATATTTCAAAAATGAAAAATGACTTATTTGGCATTAAGCGAAGATGTACACCGCTAGTGCAAGTTAAAATTACAGTCAAATTTTACAAGTATACTTATTAGTAAAGTCACAATGGGCTGTAGCCCTAATTAGCAGTCATACGGGTAGTTGTCATAGTGTGAGTGAATCATTTGTAGAAATAATAGAACTACTGGAATAATCCTAAAGAGGTAATACAAAAATATAAATTGCAATATCACAGGAGAAAGGGAGAGGGATAACTAATTAAAGGGACATTATACACTAGATTTTTCATTGCATACATGTTTTGTAGACGATTCATTTATATAGCCCATACAGGTTTTTTTATTAAAAATAAAGTATAGTTTTGCTTATTTTTAAATAACATTGTGCTGATTTTCAGAGTCCTAACCAAGCCCCAAAGTTTTAGAAATTTACTGATGTATCTTTTTTGCTATACAACCACTTTCAGTGAGTGTTCCAGCTAGCCTTTTCAACAGAGTTAAACTGGGAACTTCTAAATAAGTTTTTATACTGTTTTATACTGGATTTTTATATCAGTATCTGTGCATAGTATTCTTTATAGTGGTGTCTATAACATGCAGTTATATGAAAATTGGTGAATACTGTCCCTTTAAATATAGGTGTTTTGTAAAGGGTGTGCAATCATATTATCCCATATTATCATATTATACAGCAAAGTATAAGGCAAACTTATCTGTTCACAGAGTTAAATAATGATCCTATTACTCCCTTAAGCAACAAAAAAAGGAATAGTTTTAGCAATTTACCTACTATGTTGGTAATCTCCATCAGATGTAGCAATATTTAATTGCTTAAAGAATTGCTAAACCCACATTTTTTCTTTCATGATTCAGATAGAGCAGGCAATTTTAAGCAACTTTCTTATCTACTCCTATTATCATTTTTTTTTCTTTGTTCTCTTGCTATCTTTATTTAAAAAGCAGGAATGTAAAGCTCATTTTAGGTTCAGCCCTCTGGATAGTGTTTGCTTATTGGTGGCAATATAAAAAAACAGAGAGTAGTGACAGCATAGATATTTATTCATGAGACAACATGAATAAATATCTATGTTGTCACTACTCTCTGTTTTTGATATTATCACCCTTGACCTTGGAAGCAGGTCTCTGTGACTTTGCATGATATTACCTGTGTGCTGGACTTTTCTCTACATCTTTACTTGCTTATTGGTGGCTACATTTAGCCACCAATAAGCAAGTGTAACCCAGTTTATGAACCAAAAATGGGCCTAAGCTTTACATTCCTGCTTTTAAAATAAAGATAGCAAGACAACAAGGCAAAATTGATAATAGGAGTAAATTAGAAAATTGCTTAAAATTGCCTGTTCTATCTGGTTCATATGCTAATTTCTTAGAACTTGAAGGCCGCCTCTAAGCTAAATGCATTTTGATGAAAGTTTTTCACCACTAGAGGGCATTAGTTCACGTGTTTCATATAGATGACATTGAGCTCATGCTCGTGAATTTACCATGGAGACAGCTCTGATTGGCTAAAATGCAAGTCTGTCAAAAGAACTGAAATAAGGGGCTGAGGCTTAGATACAAGGTAATTACAGAGGTAAAACATGTATAATTAAAACTGTGTTGGTTATGCAAAACTGGGGAATTGGTAATTAAGGGATTATCTTTTAAAACAACAAAAATTCTGGTGTTGACTGTCCCTTTAACACAGTGTCTATCTGTAACTAATATTTCTATGTGCAAGGTGCTTAAAGATTATTATACAGTATTAAATAGATGGGAATAAACATTAATTCATAATCCATAATCCATATTCATAAAAAACGCAATTATGGGCTAAACTCCTACAATCTGGGAGCTCTATTATATTTAACATTATCTAGATTTCCCCATCCATAACTTCACCACTTAATTATGGTTCAGGCACACACAAACATAAAAAGGAGATAAAACTTTAAGTGCAAAACACCCCAACATGTTTCACATACACGCTTCCAATTACAAAACACCCCTCCCACGTGTTTCACATACACGCTTCCAAGTGCAAAACACCCCTCACACGTGTTTCACATACAAGCTTCCAAGTGCAAAACACCCCTCACACGTGTTTCACATACACACATCCAAGTGCAAAAACACCCCTCACACGTGTTTCACATACACACTTCCAAGTGCAAAACACCCCTCACACGTGTTTCACATACACGCTTCCAAGTGCAAAAACACCCCTCACACGTGTTTCACATACACACTTCCAAGTGCAAAACACCCCTCACACGTGTTTCACATACAAGCTTCCAAGTGCAAAACACCCCTCACACGTGTTTCACATACACACATCCAAGTGCAAAACACCCCTCACACGTGTTTCACATACAAGCTTCCAAGTGCAAAACACCCCTCACACGTGTTTCACATACACGCTTCCAAGTGCAAAACACCCCTCACACGTGTTTCACATACACACATCCAAGTGCAAAACACCCCTCACACGTGTTTCACATACAAGCTTCCAAGTGCAAAACACCCCTCACACGTGTTTCGCATACACGCTTCCAAGTGCAAAAACACCCCTCACACGTGTTTCACATACACACTTCCAAGTGCAAAACACCCCTCACACGTGTTTCACATACACGCTTCCAAGTGCAAAAACACCCCTCACACGTGTTTCACATACACACTTCCAAGTGCAAAACACCCCTCACACGTGTTTCACATACACGCTTCCAAGTGCAAAACACCCCTCCCACGTGTTTCACATACACGCTTCTTCAGAGGGGATTTTAACTTGCGCTAGTGGTGTACAGCTTGGCACAATTTCAAATAAGTAATTTTTCTTTTTTGAAATATAAACTGTATTCTATATATTGTTTCCTTTCTCTGTCTTGATAAAAGATATAGCACTTTGTGCATTTTTACACTGTGGACTCCCTCTGTCTCTTGGTTGCTTCAGGTAATTATTCATTGTCCACAGTGTACTTCTGGTTATAATTAACCATAGCTATACTTAAGTATTTTACTCCCTATATATATCTTAAGATACAAAGCCACTCACTTTATTTTTCTATTGCTATATTTAGCTTTTCATTAGAGGTTTATCTACAAAGGCTTCAGAGGACTGAATGAAGACAGAGAAACATCTCTAGAGGCAGTTTAAGGAAAGAGTAATTATTTTACAATATGGTGGCAGAGCTTCCAAAATGGCCACCAGAGTATTTCTGTACAGAAAAAGCTGCCACCATATTTGTACAGGAAGGCTCTTCAAGTCAGTTTCCTCTGGAGCAGACTAAGCAATGGAAAAGGATAAGAGTCACGGAGAAGCAGCTCCCCTTTTCCTATGTGGCTTCCAGCTCAGCTTATGAAAGGGCACTGTTGAAATGGGGGGCCCTATCACAGTCTTTTCCTTGGAGCCCAGTGAGATCTAGTTACACACATGGTTTTCATATTGCTCCATTGATGACCTCTACTGATTACAGTTATAGATTTTTTTTTTTTATGAAGACTTATTCTCGAGTTAAAGAAGCCATAGCTGCTAAAATTTGAGGTCCCTTAAACCAGAGCTCGACAAACCCAGGAGCCCCTGGCTACTAACTGTTTGGGTTATTCTCAATATTTCTATATACAAATACCACTGTCTGGCTCCTAAAAGTATAACTGGTCCCTAAATATTCCTACTGGCTCCTAAATTTTAAACAAATTTGTTGACCTCTGCCTTAAACAAAATTCTCTAAATCCAAAAATATTTTGGCTGGCTCCTTAGCTTTCTTGATGGCTCCTCCTTTTTCAGTATCAAACACATTTATCGGCTTTGCAATGTGAATCATGAAAAACTCAAATATGTTACCACAAACTAATTCCAACATTTTCTGACACATTGGTCTATTCTTCAAATACTCACGCCTTAAACGTAACGGTACACATGAATGAGACATAAAGATGGATAAAGAATGTAGCCATGTTTGTTAGCTAGTATAATTTATAATATATTTTCAAATTTAAAAAATAAATAGACCTTTCTTTGGGATAAGTATTATCTGTGTTTTCTAAAACAGTTTTATAGGGGTAGAACTGGGATATGTTCTCTGCTGAAGAAAGGGTTGCAGCACATGCCCATGTGATCTGGTCCTTAGGTTTCTAAATACCCACAACTAATTCTACACTTATGTTCCAACCTACCAGTTAATAGAATTTTCAATGTATTAAAATCCATGAAAGAAAAATAAAGAAAGAAAATAAAGAAAATCAGAGCAACAATACTCTGGACTACCTACTTCATATTGTACAGTGAGTGTTCTCTACAAATATACAGTGACCAAAATAACTGCAAATAGCCTTGTCTTGTTTTTTTCTTATTATTATTAAAACAACTATTAACTGCTGTTCAAAATCAAGCCTGAAAGTCTGGCTAAACCCCAGCAAGTGCCCACATGCAGGCTCTGAATAACTGCTTTTAAACTGCCAGATAATGACTTGGCATTATGGAAGTCAATACCTTTATTAATAAAGCCACAGTTCCCAATAGGGGAGGGATGTGTGTGTGTGTATATATATGTATATATATATATATATATATATATATATATATATATATATATATATATATATATATATATATATATATATATATATATATATATATATATATGTGTGTGTGTATTTATCCAGAAGCATAAAATCAATTCAGCGTACCCACACAAGGCCTGTTCTCTCTTTCATTAAAATAAATATATATTTGTGTGTATTTTGTACACGGAAATAGCTTTTGATAATATAAGAAAAAATATGTCCCGACTAGGTCACCCAAGACAAGGACCGGAATATTTTTATCTGGAATTTTGAATTCTTTTCTAATATTTGTTTCTGCTACATATGGTGGAATGTTGTTCTATTAAAGGGACAGTCTACACCAACATTGTTATTGTTTAAACAGATAGATAATGCCTTTACTACCCATTCCCCAAGCTTCCCACAACCAACATTGTTATACTAATACACTTTATAACATTTAAACTTCTAAATGTCTGCCTGTTTCTAAGCCACTACAGACATCTTCTTATCACATTCTCTTTTATTAGCTTTTCACAACAGGAGATTGCTAATTCATGTGAGCCATATAGATAACATTGTACTCACTCCCATGGATCAGGGGGCTGTCAGAAGATGCTTAGATACAGTAAGCAATCACAGAGGTAAAAGTATATTAATAAAACAGTGTTTGTTATGCAAAACTGGGAAATGGGTAATAAAAGGGACTATCTTTTTTAAACAATAAACATTTTGGAATTGACTGTCCCTTTAAAGTGCCACCTTATTTTTATAAATAAAAAAGTGCTACGTAATATGAGGGGTTTTTCAATTCGTTAAAAAAACTCTTCTACCATAAAAAAAAATAATCTCCGCATAAATATACAGAAATGTATATGAGAAGTTCCATAATATTAAAAAGATTGGGGGAAAAACAGAAATAATAAAATGCTTTAATAAAGTCAAGCACGATTGCTTGAACAAAAGGTTAAACACATAAAAGCACTCAGATCTGAATCAGAAATGCACTGCAAATCATGTATATAAAACTACCCTGATTGGTTCAGTAGCCATGTTCATCTCTGGACAAATACTGGATGGTGGGAGTCATACACATTTAAATATGCAAGCAATAGCGCATTTTTCTCAGGTGCTGACTTTAACTATGTGTTTAACCCCATTTGTTATATGTAAGCAATACTGCAATAATAAAATGCCCCAACACATTAGAATATTTTTTAACACTATTTTAACACTATTTTGCCCCTTTAAACATCAGACAAATTTATTAAGAGCAGAATTTTGTTTTTGTAGCAGGATATTACAAGTAATACCATGAGTCACAGAGGCCTTCAACAGTTAACAAATTACATCAAAGGGGGACAGGAATGGAAACAAGGAAATTTATGCTTACCTGATAAATTTGTTTCTTCTACGATATGACGAATCCACGGATTTCATCCTTACTTGAGGGATTTATCCTCCTGCTAACAGGAAGTGGCAAAGAGCACCACAGCAGAGCTGTATATATAGCTCCTCCCTTCACTCCACCTCCAGTTATTCGACCGAAGTTAGGAAGAGAAAGGAAAAGCCAAAGGTGCGGAGGTGACTGAAGTTTATAAAAAATATAATATAATCTAAACCTGTATTAAAAATGACAGGGGGGGCCGTGGACTTGTCATATTGTAGAAGAAACAAATTTATCAGGTAAGCATAAATTTCCTTTTCTTCTACAATATATGACGAGTCCACGTATTTCATCCTTACTTGTGGGATACAATACCAAAGCAACAGGACACGGATGAAAGGGAGGGACAAGACAGGAACCTAAACGGAAGGCACCACTGCTTGAAGAACCTTTCTCCCAAAACCAGCCTCTGAAGAAGCAAAAGTATTAAATTTAGAAAAAGTATGAAGAGACAACCAAGTTGCAGCCTTGCAAATCTGTTCAATAGAAGCATCGTTTTTAAATGCTCATGAGGAAGCCGTAATTCTTTCAGGAGGCTGCTGTCCAGCAGTCCCATACGCCAGACGGATGATACTCTTCAGCCAAAAAGAAAGAGAGATAGCCGTAGCTTTCTGACCCCTACGCTTTCCAGAAAAAAAGTAAATTTATCCTTACCTGATAAACTAATTTCTTCTATGGTACGACGAGTCCACGGATACATCCATTACTTGTGGGATATTATCCTTCTGCTAAAAGGAAGTGGCAAAGAGCACTACAGCAGAGCTGTCTATATAGCTCATCCCTTAGCTCCACCCCCCAGTCATTCGACCGAAGGTACAGGAAGAAAAAGGAGAAACTAAAAGGTGCAGAGGTGACTGAAGTTTAAAATAAAAAAATATAATCTGTCTTAAAATGACAGGACGGGCCGTGGACTCATTGTACCATAGAAGAAATTAATTTATATCAGGTAAGCATAAATTTGCTTTTCTTCTATAAGGTACGACGAGTCCACGGATTCATCCATTACTTGTGGGATACAAAAAAAGCTACAGGACACGGATGAACGGGAGGGACAAGACAGATGGCTAAACAGAAGGCACCACTGCTTGAAGAACTTTTCTCCCAAAAATAGCCTCCGAAGAAGCAAAAGTATCAAATTTGTAAAGTTTGGAAAAGGTATGAAGCGAAGACCAAGTCGCAGCCTTACAAATCTGTTCAAAAGAAGCATCATTTTTAAAAGCCCATGTGGAAGCCACAGTTCTAGGGTTATAATCCTTTCAGGAGGCTGCTGTCCAGCAGTCTCGTATGCCAAATGGATGATGCTTTTCAGCCAAAAAGAAAGAGGTAGCTGTAGCTTTTTGACCTCTACGTTTTCCAGAATAGACAACAAACAGAGAAGATGTTTGACGAAAATCTTTGGTCGCTTGCAAGTAAAACTTCAAAGCACGCACCACGTCCAAGTTGTGTAACAGACGCTCCTTCTTAGAGGAAGGATTAGGACACAGAGAAGGAACAAAAATTTCCTGATTAACATTCTTATTAGTAACAACCTTAGGAAGGAATCCAGGTTTGGTATGCAAAACCACCTTATCAGCATGAAAAACATAATTTATGTAAGAACTTACCTGATAAATTCATTTCTTTCATATTAGCAAGAGTCCATGAGCTAGTGACGTATGGGATATACATTCCTACCAGGAGGGGCAAAGTTTCCCAAACCTCAAAATGCCTATAAATTCACCCCTCACCACACCCAAAATTCAGTTTAACGAATAGCCAAGAAGTGGGGTGATAAAAAAGTGCGAAAGCATATAAAATAAGGAATTGGAATAATTGTGCTTTATACAAAAATCATAACCACCCCAAAAAAAGGGCGGGCCTCATGGACTCTTGCTAATATGAAAGAAATTAATTTATCAGGTAAGTTCTTACATAAATTATGTTTTCTTTCATGTAATTAGCAAGAGTCCATGAGCTAGTGACGTATGGGATAATGATTACCCAAGATCTGGATCTTTCCACGCAAGAGTCACTAGAGAGGGAGGGATAAAATAAAGACAGCCAATTCCTGCTGAAAATAATCCACACCCAAAATAAAGTTTAATGAAAAACATAAGCAGAAGATTCAAACTGAAACCGCTGCCTGAAGTACTTTTCTACCAAAAAATACATCAAAATGGTAGAATTTAGTAAAAGTATGCAAAGAGGACCAAGTTGCTGCTTTGCAAATCTGATCAATCGAAGCTTCATTCCTAAACGCCCAGGAAGTAGAAACTGACCTAGTAGAATGAGCTGTAATCCTTTGAGGCGGAGTTTTACCCGACTCAACATAGGCAAGATGAATTAAAGATTTCAACCAAGATGCCAAAGAAATGGCAGAAGCTTTCAGGCCTTTTCTAGAACCGGAAAAGATAACAAATAAACTAGAAGTCTTTCGGAAAGACTTAGTAGCTTCAACATAATATTTCAAAGCTCTAACAACATCCAAAGAATGCAATGATTTCTCCTTAGAATTCTTAGGATTAGGACATAATGAAGGAACCACAATTTCTCTACTAATGTTGTTAGAATTCACAACCATAGGTAAAAATTCAAAAGAAGTTCGCAACACTGCCTTATCCTGATGAAAAATCAGAAAAGGAGACTCACAAGAAAGAGCAGATAATTCAGAAACTCTTCTGGCAGAAGAGATTGCCAAAAGGAACAAAACTTTCCAAGAAAGTAATTTAATGTCCAATGAATGCATAGGTTCAAACGGAGGAGCTTGAAGAGCCCCCAGAACCAAATTCAAACTCCAAGGAGGAGAAATTGACTTAATGAAAGGTTTTATACGAACCAAAGCTTGTACAAAACAATGAATATCAGGAAGATTAGCAATCTTTCTGTGAAAAAGAACAGAAAGAGCAGAGATTTGTCCTTTCAAAGAACTTGCGGATAAACCTTTATCTAAACCATCCTGAAGAAACTGTAAAATTCTCGGAATTCTAAAAGAATGCCAAGAAAAATGATGAGAAAGACACCAAGAAATATAAGTCTTCCAGACTCTATAATATATCTCTCTGGATACAGATTTACGAGCCTGTAACATAGTATTAATCACAGAGTCAGAGAAACCTCTTTGACCAAGAATCAAGCGTTCAATCTCCATACCTTTAAATTTAAGGATTTCAGATCCGGATGGAAAAAAGGACCTTGCGACAGAAGGTCTGGTCGTAACGGAAGAGTCCACGGATGGCAAGAGGCCATCCGGACAAGATCCGCATACCAAAACCTGTGAGGCCATGCCGGAGCTACCAGCAGAACAAACGAGCATTCCTTCAGAATCTTGGAGATTACTCTTGGAAGAAGAACTAGAGGCGGAAAGATATAAGCAGGATGATACTTCCAAGGAAGTGATAATGCATCCACTGCTTCCGCCTGAGGATCCCGGGATCTGGACAGATACCTGGGAAGTTTCTTGTTTAGATGAGATGCCATCAGATCTATTTCTGGAAGCTCCCACATTTGAACAATCTGAAGAAATACCTCTGGGTGAAGAGACCATTCGCCCGGATGCAACGTTTGGCGACTGAGATAATCCGCTTCCCAATTGTCTATACCTGGGATATGAACCGCAGATATTAGACAGGAGCTGGATTCCGCCCAAACCAGAATTCGAGATACTTCTTTCATAGCCAGAGGACTGTGAGTCCCTCCTTGATGATTGATGTATGCCACAGTAGTGACATTGTCTGTCTGAAAACAAATGAACGATTCTCTCTTCAGAAGAGGCCAAGACTGAAGAGCTCTGAAAATTGCACGGAGTTCCAAAATATTGATCGGTAATCTCACCTCCTGAGATTCCCAAACTCCTTGTGCCGTCAGAGATCCCCACACAGCTCCCCAACCTGTGAGACTTGCATCTGTTGAAATTACAGTCCAGGTCGGAAGCACAAAAGAAGCCCCCTGAATTGAACGAAGGTGATCTGTCCACCACGATAGAGAGTGTCGTACAATCGGTTTTAAAGATATTAATTGAGATATCTTTGTGTAATCCTTGCACCATTGATTCAGGATACAGAGCTGAAGAGGTCGCATGTGAAAACGAGCAAAGGGGATCGCGTCCGATGCAGCAGTCATAAGACCTAGAATTTCCATGCATAAGGCTACCGAAGGGAATGATTGTGACTGACGGTTTCGACAAGCTGAAATCAATTTTAGACGTCTCTTGTCTGTTAAAGACAGAGTCATGGACACTGAATCTATCTGGAAACCCAGAAAGGTTACCCTTGTCTGAGGAATCAATGAACTTTTTGGTGAATTGATCCTCCAACCATAATCTTGAAGAAACAACACAAGTCGATTCGTATGAGATTCTGCTAAATGTAAAGACTGAGCAAGTACCAAGATATCGTCCAAATAAGGAAATACCACAATACCCTGTTCTCTGATTACAGACAGAAGGGCACCGAGAACCTTTGTAAAAATTCTTGGAGCTGTAGCTAGGCCAAACGGCAGAGCCACAAACTGGTAATGCTTGTCCAGAAAAGAGAATCTCAGGAACTGATAATGATCTGGATGAATCGGAATATGCAGATATGCATCCTGTAAATCTATTGTGGACATATAATGCCCTTGCTGAACAAAAGGCAAGATAGTCCTTACAGTTACCATTTTGAACGTTGGTATCCTTACATAACGATTCAATATTTTTAGATCCAGAACTGGTCTGAAGGAATTCTCCTTCTTTGGTACAATGAAGAGATTTGAATAAAACCCCATCCCCTGTTCCAGAACTGGAACTGGCATAATTACTCCAGCCAACTCTAGATCTGAAACACAATTCAGAAATGCTTGAGCTTTCACTGGATTTACTGGGACACGGGAAAGAAAAAATCTCTTTGCAGGAGGTCTCATCTTGAAACCAATTCTGTACCCTTCTGAAACAATGTTCTGAATCCAAAGATTGTGAACAGAATTGATACAAATTTCTTTGAAAAAACGTAACCTGCCCCCTACCAGTTGAGCTGGAATGAGGGCCGCACCTTCATGTGGACTTAGAAGCAGGCTTTGCCTTTCTAGAAGGCTTGGATTTATTCCAGACTGGAGATGGTTTCCAAACTGAAACTGCTCCTGAGGATGAAGGATCAGGCTTTTGTTCTTTGTTGAAACGAAAGGAACGAAAACGATTATTAGCCCTGTTTTTACCCTTAGATTTTTTATCCTGTGGTAAAAAAGTTCCTTTCCCACCAGTAACAGTTGAGATAATAGAATCCAACTGAGAACCAAATAATTTGTTACCCTGGAAAGAAATGGAAAGTAGAGTTGATTTAGAAGCCATATCAGCATTCCAAGTTTTAAGCCATAAAGCTCTTCTAGCTAAAATAGCTAGAGACATAAACCTGACATCAACTCTGATAATATCAAAAATGGCATCACAGATAAAATTATTAGCATGCTGAAGAAGAATAATAATATTATGAGAATCATGATCTGTTACTTGTTGCGCTAAAGTCTCCAACCAAAAAGTTGAAGCTGCAGCAACATCAGCCAATGATATAGCAGGTCTAAGAAGATTACCTGAACACAGATAAGCTTTTCTTAGAAAGGATTCAATTTTCCTATCTAAAGGATCTTTAAACGAAGTACCATCTGACGTAGGAATAATAGTACGTTTAGCAAGGGTAGAAATAGCCCCATCGACTTTAGGGATTTTGTCCCAAAATTCTAATCTGTCAGACGGCACAGGATATAATTGCTTAAAATGTTTAGAAGGAGTAAATGAATTACCCAATTTATCCCATTCTCTGGAAATTACTTCAGAAATAGCATTAGGAACAGGAAAAACTTCTGGAATAACCACAGGAGATTTAAATACCTTATCTAAACGTTTAGAATTAGTATCAAGAGGACCAGAATCCTCTATTTCTAAAGCAATTAGTACTTCTTTAAGTAAAGAACGAATAAATTCCATTTTAAATAAATATGAAGATTTATCAGCATCAATCTCTGAGACAGAATCCTCTGAACCAGAAGAGTCATCAGAATGATGATGTTCATTTAAAAATTCATCTGTAGAGAGAGAAGTTTTAAAAGATTTTTTATGTTTACTAGAAGGAGAAATAACAGACATAGCCTTCTTGATGGATTCAGAAACAAAATCTCTTATGTTATCAGGAACATTCTGCACCTTAGATGTTGAAGGAACTGCAACAGGCAATGGTACATTACTAAAGGAAATATTATCTGCTTTAACAAGTTTGTCATGACAATTAATACAAACAACAGCCGGAGGAATAGCTACCAAAAGTTTACAGCAGATACACTTAGCTTTGGTAGTTCCAGCACTAGACAGCGATTTTCCTGAAGTATCTTCTGACTCAGATGCAACGTGAGACATCTTGCAATATGTAAGAGAAAAAACAACATATAAAGCAAAATTGATCAAATTCCTTAAATGACAGTTTCAGGAATGGGAAAAAATGCCAATAAACAAGCTTCTAGTAACCAGAAGCAAAGAAAAAATGAGACTGAAATAATGTGGAGACAAAAGCGACGCCCATATTTTTTGGCGCCAAATAAGACGCCCACATTATTTGGCGCCTAAATGCTTTTTTGGCGCCAAAAATGACCCCACATCCGGAACGCCGAAATTTTTGGCGCAAAAGGACGTCAAAAAAATGACGCAACTTCCGGCGACACGTATGACGCCGGAAACAGAAAAGATTTTTTGCGCCAAAAAAGTCCGCGCCAAGAATGACGCAATAAAATGAAGCATTTTCAGCCCCCGCGAGCCTAACAGCCCACAGGGAAAAAAGAGTCAAATTTTAAGGTAAGAAAAAAATTGATTCAAATGCATTATCCCAAATATGAAACTGACTGTCTGAAAATAAGGAATGTTGAACATCCTGAGTCAAGGCAAATAAATGTTTGAATACATATATTTAGAACTTTATAAATAAAGTGCCCAACCATAGCTTAGAGTGTCACAGAAAATAAGATTTAGTTACCCCAGGACACTCATCTACATGTTTGTAGAAAGCCAAACCAGTACTGAAACGAAAATCAGCAGAGGTAATGGTATATAAATAAGAGTATATCGTCGATCTGAAAAGGGAGGTAAGAGATGAATCTCTACGACCGATAACAGAGAACCTATGAAATAGACCCCGTAGAAGGAGATCACTGCATTGAAATAGGCAATACTCTCCTCACATCCCTCTGACATTCACTGCACGCTGAGAGGAAAACCGGGCTCCAACTTGCTGCGGAGCGCATATCAACGTAGAATCTAGCACAAACTTACTTCACCACCTCCATAGGAGGCAAAGTTTGTAAAACTGAATTGTGGGTGTGGTGAGGGATGTATTTATAGGCATTTTGAGGTTTGGGAAACTTTGCCCCTCCTGGTAGGAATGTATATCCCATACGTCACTAGCTCATGGACTCTTGCTAATTACATGAAAGAAAACAAGATAAGGTGAGTCACATTGCAATGCAGATAGCTCAGAAAATCTTCGAGCCGAAGAGATAGCAAATAAAAACAGAACTTTCCAAGATAGAAGCTTAAAATCTATGGAATGCATAGGTTCGAACGGAACCCCATGAAGAACTAAAACATGAACCCCATGAAGAACTAAAAGGATGGGACTCTGAGGAATTTGTTTAGAATCTTGAGATCTAAAATTGGTCTGAAGGTTCCCTCTTTCTTGGGAACCACAAACAGATTGGAGTAAAACCCCTGCCCCTGTTCTGTTTTCGGAACTGGGCAGATCACTCCCATGGTATATAGGTCTTCTACACAGCGTAAGAACGCCTCTCTTTTTGTCTGGTTTACAGACAATTGAGAAAGATTGAATCTCCCTCTTGGAGGAGAATCCTTGAAATCTAGAAGATACCCCTGGGTTACAATTTCTAACGCCCAGGAGTCCTGAACGTCTCTTGCCCAAGTCTGAGCAAAGAGAGAAAGTCTGCCTCCTACTAGATCTGGTCCCAGATCAGGGGCTACCCATTCATGCTGTTTTGGTGGCAGCAGCAGGCTTCTTGGCCTGTTTACCTTTGTTCCAAGTCTGGTTTGGTCTCCAGACCGACTTGGATTGAGAAAAATTCCCCTCTTGTTTTGCAGCAGGGGAAGAGGTAGAGGGACCACCTTTGAAGTTCCGAAAGGAACGAACATTATTTTGTTTGGCCATCATCTTATTTGTTTTTATCCTGAGGAAGGGCATGGCCTTTTCCTCCAGTGATGTCTGAAATGATCTCTTTCAGTTCAGGCCCGAATAGGGTCTTACCTTTGAAAGGAATGGCTAAAAGTTAGATTTTGATGACACATCAGCAGACCAGGACTTAAGCCATAACGCTCTATGCGCTAAAATGGCGAACCTGAATTCTTTGCCGCTAGTTTAGCCAGTTGAAAAGCGGCATCTGTAATGAAAGAATTCGCCAGTTTGAGAGCCCTAATTCAATCCAGAATATCATCCAATGGGGTCTCAACCTGAAGAGCCTCCTCCAGAGCCTCGAACCAAAAAGCAGCTGCAGTAGTTACAGGAACAATGCATGCTATAGGTTGCAGAAGAAAACCCTGAGGAGTAAATATTTTCTTTAAGAGACCCTCTAATTTTTTATCCATAGGATCTTTGAAAGCACAACTGTCCTCAATAGGTATAGTTGTACGCTTAGCCAGGGTAGAAATAGCTCCCTCCACCTTAGGGACCGTCTGCCACGAGTCCCGCATGGCGTCTAATATGGGAAACATTTTCTTAAAAGTAGGAGGGGGAGAAAGCGGAATACCTGGTCTATCCCACTCCTTAGTAACAATGTCCGAAATCCTCTTAGGGACCGGAAAAGCATCAGTGTAGGCAGGAACCTCTAGATATCTGTCCATTTTACACAATTTCTCTGGAACTAAAATAGGGTCACAATCATCCAGAGTCGCTAAAACCTCCCTGAGCAATAAGCGGAGGTGTTCTAGTTTAAATTTAAAAGCCGTCATATCTGAGTCTGTCTGAGGAAACATCTTTTCTGAATCAGAAATCTCTCCCTCAGACAGCAAATCCCTCACCCCCAACTCAGAACAATGTGAGGGTACATCGGATATGGCTAAAAAAGCGTCAGAGGGCTCAGCATTTACTCTCACACCAGACCTACTGCGCTTCCCCTGCAACCCAGGCAGCTTAGATAAAACCTCTGTAAGGGTAGTATTCATAACTGTGGCCATATATTGTAGGGTGAAAGAATTAGACGCACTAGAAGTACTTGGCGTCGCTTGTGCGGGCGTTAATGGTTGTGACACTTGGGGAGAATTAGATGGCATAACCTGATTCTCTTCTGACTGAGAATCATCCTGTGACATACTTTTAGTAGCTAAAATATGTACTTTGCAATTTATTGCCCTTTCAGTGCATGAGGGACACATTTTAAGTGGGGGTTCGACAATGGCTTCTAAACACATTGAACATTGGCTTTCCTCAATGTCAGACAGGTTCAACAGGCTAGTAATGACCACAAACCAGCTTGAAAACACTTTATTTAGTGAAAAAATAACTATCTTAAAAAACGGTACTGCGCCTTTAAGAGAAAAAAGCATACACGTTCTGCAAAACTGCCTTAAAATACACCAGTCCTTTCAAATTTTTGATATGATATACAAATAATGCAGCTGAGATTGCCCCACAAAGAAATTAACAGTTAACCCTTTACTGTGCAAAACCGGATCGTTAATAGGCCTAAATCAAGACAAAAACACCCCCTGCACCTCGCCACAGCCCTGCTGTGGCGTCTACCTGCCCTCAGGGGTTGGAAAAATTGAGTTAAAGCTTCGATTTGGCCCAACACTTCCACAAGGGCCCACCGGAGTTGGAGCTTGCTGCTTGATCTGCAACAACAACAGAGAAACTGAGGTGCAAAAATAGGCCCCGCCCATCTCACTCAATTTTTTTTTAGCCTAAAGGAACCGCACCAGAGCGGTTCCAAACTAGCCATGTGGGTTCTAAAACCCAAACCCAAAGCCAAGTGTACCCTCAATAAAGTCACCAAAAAAAAACTTTATTGAAATAAACTCTTTCAGTTCCCAAAAACGTTAACAGCCCTCCCAGTTCACAAAAACGTTTGCCCACAAACATACTCAGTGTCAACCATTTTTTTATTAGCCCCTTATGCAAGCTCAGTAATACCCCTCTATATCTTCTAGGATTAGTGCTTTACCCTTATGCAAGCTCAGTAATACCCCTCTATATCTTCTAGGATTAGTGCTTTACCTCTCCCTCATGAGGATACTGTCAGCCCATTCTGAAATACCACAGTCTCTCCAGAAAAAAATGACTGAACATACCTCACTGCTTATAGCATGAAAGGGTTCCTCACACTGAAGTTTCTTGTACTCCTCAGCCATTCTGTGGGAACTGCTCTAGATCTTAGTGACAAATGCTATGATCATCAGCCTCCAGGCAGAAGTCTTCATCCATCTGCTGTCTGAGAGTAAATAGTACACACCGGTACCATTTAAAATAAAATAAAAACTCTTGCTTGAAGAAATAAAAAAACAGAATTTATGTTTACCTGATAAATTACTTTCTCCAACGGTGTGTCCGGTCCACGGCGTCATCCTTACTTGTGGGATATTCTCTTCCCCAACAGGAAATGGCAAAGAGCCCAGCAAAGCTGGTCACATGATCCCTCCTAGGCTCCGCCTACCCCAGTCATTCGACCGACGTTAAGGAGGAATATTTGCATAGGAGAAACCATATGGTACCGTGGTGACTGTAGTTAAAGAAAATAAATTATCAGACCTGATTAAAAAAAAAACCAGGGCGGGCCGTGGACCGGACACACCGTTGGAGAAAGTAATTTATCAGGTAAACATAAATTCTGTTTTCTCCAACATAGGTGTGTCCGGTCCACGGCGTCATCCTTACTTGTGGGAACCAATACCAAAGCTTTAGGACACGGATGAAGGGAGGGAGCAAATCAGGTCACCTAAATGGAAGGCACCACGGTTTGCAAAACCTTTCTCCCAAAAATAGCCTCAGAAGAAGCAAAAGTATCAAACTTGTAAAATTTGGTAAAAGTGTGCAGTGAAGACCAAGTCGCTGCCCTACATATCTGATCAACAGAAGCCTCGTTCTTGAAGGCCCATATGGAAGCCACAGCCCTAGTGGAATGAGCTGTGATTCTTTCGGGAGGCTGCCGTCCGGCAGTCTCGTAAGCCAATCTGATGATGCTTTTAATCCAAAAAGAGAGAGAGGTAGAAGTTGCTTTTTGACCTCTCCTTTTACCGGAATAAACAACAAACAAGGAAGATGTTTGTCTAAAATCCTTTGTAGCATCTAAATAGAATTTTAGAGCGCGAACAACATCCAAATTGTGCAACAAACGTTCCTTCTTTGAAACTGGTTTCGGACACAGAGAAGGTACGATAATCTCCTGGTTAATGTTTTTGTTAGAAACAACTTTTGGAAGAAAACCAGGTTTAGTACGTAAAACCACCTTATCTGCATGGAACACCAGATAAGGAGGAGAACACTGCAGAGCAGATAATTCTGAAACTCTTCTAGCAGAAGAAATTGCAACTAAAAACAAAACTTTCCAAGATAATAACTTAATATCAACGGAATGTAAGGGTTCAAACGGAACCCCCTGAAGAACTGAAAGAACTAAATTGAGACTCCAAGGAGGAGTCAAAGGTTTGTAAACAGGCTTAATTCTAACCAGAGCCTGAACAAAGGCTTGAACATCTGGCACAGCTGCCAGTTTTTTGTGAAGTAACACAGACAAGGCAGAAATCTGTCCCTTCAGGGAACTTGCAGATAATCCTTTTTCCAATCCTTCTTGAAGGAAGGATAGAATCTTAGGAATCTTAACCTTGTCCCAAGGGAATCCTTTAGATTCACACCAACAGATATATTTTTTCCAAATTTTGTGGTAAATCTTTCTAGTTACAGGCTTTCTGGCCTGAACAAGAGTATCGATAACAGAATCTGAGAACCCTCGCTTCGATAAGATCAAGCGTTCAATCTCCAAGCAGTCAGCTGGAGTGAAACCAGGTTCGGATGTTCGAACGGACCCTGAACAAGAAGGTCTCGTCTCAAAGGTAGCTTCCAAGGTGGAGCCGATGACATATTCACCAGATCTGCATACCAAGTCCTGCGTGGCCACGCAGGAGCTATCAAGATCACCGACGCCCTCTCCTGATTGATCCTGGCTACCAGCCTGGGGATGAGAGGAAACGGCGGGAACACATAAGCTAGTTTGAAGGTCCAAGGTGCTACTAGTGCATCCACTAGAGCCGCCTTGGGATCCCTGGATCTGGACCCGTAGCAAGGAACTTTGAAGTTCTGACGAGAGGCCATCAGATCCATGTCTGGAATGCCCCACAGCTGAGTGACTTGGGCAAAGATTTCCGGATGGAGTTCCCACTCCCCCGGATGCAATGTCTGACGACTCAGAAAATCCGCTTCCCAATTTTCCACTCCTGGGATGTGGATAGCGGACAGGTGGCAGGAGTGAGACTCCGCCCATAGAATGATTTTGGTCACTTCTTCCATCGCTAGGGAACTCCTTGTTCCCCCCTGATGGTTGATGTACGCAACAGTTGTCATGTTGTCTGATTGAAACCGTATGAACTTGGCCCTCGCTAGCTGAGGCCAAGCCTTGAGAGCATTGAATATCGCTCTCAGTTCCAGAATATTTATCGGTAGAAGAGATTCTTCCCGAGACCAAAGACCCTGAGCTTTCAGGGATCCCCAGACCGCGCCCCAGCCCATCAGACTGGCGTCGGTCGTGACAATGACCCACTCTGGTCTGCGGAATGTCATCCCTTGTGACAGGTTGTCCAGGGACAGCCACCAACGGAATGAGTCTCTGGTCCTCTGATTTACTTGTATCTTCGGAGACAAGTCTGTATAATCCCCATTCCACTGACTGAGCATGCACAGTTGTAATGGTCTTAGATGAATGCGCGCAAAAGGAACTATGTCCATTGCCGCTACCATCAACCCGATCACTTCCATGCACTGAGCTATGGAAGGAAGAGGAACGGAATGAAGTATCCGACAAGAGTCTAGAAGCTTTGTTTTTCTGGCCTCTGTCAGAAATATCCTCATTTCTAAGGAGTCTATTATTGTTCCCAAGAAGGGAACCCTTGTTGACGGAGATAGAGAACTCTTTTCCACGTTCACTTTCCATCCGTGAGATCTGAGAAAGGCCAGGACTATGTCCGTGTGAGCCTTTGCTTGAGGAAGGGACGACGCTTGAATCAGAATGTCGTCCAAGTAAGGTACTACAGCAATGCCCCTTGGTCTTAGCACAGCTAGAAGGGACCCTAGTACCTTTGTGAAAATCCTTGGAGCAGTGGCTAATCCGAAAGGAAGCGCCACGAACTGGTAATGTTTGTCCAGGAATGCGAACCTTAGGAACCGATGATGTTCCTTGTGGATAGGAATATGTAGATACGCATCCTTTAAATCCACCGTGGTCATGAATTGACCTTCCTGGATGGAAGGAAGAATAGTTCGAATGGTTTCCATCTTGACGATGGAACCTTGAGAAACTTGTTTAAGATCTTGAGATCTAAGATTGGTCTGAACGTTCCCTCTTTTTTGGGAACTATGAACAGATTGGAGTAGAACCCCATCCCTTGTTCTCTTAATGGAACAGGATGAATCACTCCCATTTTTAACAGGTCTTCTACACAATGTAAGAATGCCTGTCTTTTTATGTGGTCTGAAGACAACTGAGACCTGTGGAACCTCCCCCTTGGGGGAAGCCCCTTGAATTCCAGAAGATAACCTTGGGAGACTATTTCTAGCGCCCAAGGATCCAGAACATCTCTTGCCCAAGCCTGAGCGAAGAGAGAGAGTCTGCCCCCCACCAGATCCGGTCCCGGATCGGGGGCCAACATTTCATGCTGTCTTGGTAGCAGTGGCAGGTTTCTTGGCCTGCTTTCCCTTGTTCCAGCCTTGCATTGGTCTCCAAGCTGGCTTGGCTTGAGAAGTATTACCCTCTTGCTTAGAGGACGTAGCACTTTGGGCTGGTCCGTTTCTACGAAAGGGACGAAAATTAGGTTTATTTTTTGCCTTGAAAGGCCGATCCTGAGGAAGGGCGTGGCCCTTACCCCCAGTGATATCAGAGATAATCTCTTTCAAGTCAGGGCCAAACAGCGTTTTCCCCTTGAAAGGAATGTTAAGTAGCTTGTTCTTGGAAGACGCATCAGCCGACCAAGATTTCAACCAAAGCGCTCTGCGCGCCACAATAGCAAACCCAGAATTCTTAGCCGCTAACCTAGCCAATTGCAAAAGTGGCGTCTAGGGTAAAAGAATTAGCCAATTTGAGAGCATTGATTTTGTCCATAATCTCCTCATAAGGAGGAGAATCACTATCGACCGCCTTTATCAGCTCATCGAACCAGAAACATGCGGCTGTAGCGACAGGGACAACGCATGAAATTGGTTGTAGAAGGTAACCCTGCTGAACAAACATCTTTTTAAGCAAACCTTCTAATTTTTTATCCATAGGATCTTTGAAAGCACAACTATCCTCTATGGGTATAGTGGTGCGTTTGTTTAAAGTGGAAACCGCTCCCTCGACCTTGGGGACTGTCTGCCATAAGTCCTTTCTGGGGTCGACCATAGGAAACAATTTTTTAAATATGGGGGGAGGGACGAAAGGAATACCGGGCCTTTCCCATTCTTTATTAACAATGTCCGCCACCCGCTTGGGTATAGGAAAAGCTTCTGGGAGCCCCGGCACCTCTAGGAACTTGTCCATTTTACATAGTTTCTCTGGGATGACCAACTTGTCACAATCATCCAGAGTGGATAATACCTCCTTAAGCAGAATGCGGAGATGTTCCAACTTAAATTTAAATGTAATCACATCAGGTTCAGCTTGTTGAGAAATGTTCCCTGAATCAGTAATTTCTCCCTCAGACAAAACCTCCCTGGCCCCATCAGACTGGGTTAGGGGCCCTTCAGAAACATTATTATCAGCGTCGTCATGCTCTTCGGTATCTAAAACAGAGCAGTCGCGCTTACGCTGATAAGTGTTCATTTTGGCTAAAATGTTTTTGACAGAATTATCCATTACAGCCGTTAATTGTTGCATAGTAAGGAGTATTGGCGCGCTAGATGTACTAGGGGCCTCCTGAGTGGGCAAGACTCGTGTAGACGAAGGAGGGAATGATGCAGTACCATGCTTACTCCCCTCACTTGAGGAATCATCTTGGGCATCATTGTCATTGTCACATAAATCACATTTATTTAAATGAATAGGAATTCTGGCTTCCCCACATTCAGAACACAGTCTATCTGGTAGTTCAGACATGTTAAACAGGCATAAACTTGATAACAAAGTACAAAAAACGTTTTAAAATAAAACCGTTACTGTCACTTTAAATTTTAAACTGAACACACTTTATTACTGCAATTGCGAAAAAACATGAAGGAATTGTTCAAAATTCACCAAATTTTCACCACAGTGTCTTAAAGCCTTAAAAGTATTGCACACCAAATTTGGAAGCTTTAACCCTTAAAATAACGGAACCGGAGCCGTTTTGAACTTTAACCCCTTTACAGTCCCTGGTATCTGCTTTGCTGAGACCCAACCAAGCCCAAAGGGGAATACGATACCAAATGACGCCTTCAGAAAGTCTTTTCTAAGTATCAGAGCTCCTCTCACATGCGACTGCATGCCATGCCTCTCAAAAACAAGTGCGCAACACCGGCGCGAAAATGAGGCTCTGCCTATGCTTTGGGAAAGCCCCTAAAGAATAAGGTGTCTAAAACAGTGCCTGCCGATATTATTATATCAAAATACCCAAATAAAATGATTCCTCAAGGCTAAATATGTGTTAATAATGAATCGATTTAGCCCAGAAAAAGTCTACAGTCTTAATAAGCCCTTGTGAAGCCCTTATTTACGATCGTAATAAACATGGCTTACCGGATCCCATAGGGAAAATGACAGCTTCCAGCATTACATCGTCTTGTTAGAATGTGTCATACCTCAAGCAGCAAGAGACTGCTCACTGTTCCCCCAACTGAAGTTAATTGCTCTCAACAGTCCTGTGTGGAACAGCCATGGATTTTAGTGACGGTTGCTAAAATCATTTTCCTCATACAAACAGAAATCTTCATCTCTTTTCTGTTTCTGAGTAAATAGTACATACCAGCACTATTTTAAAATAACAAACTCTTGATTGAATAATAAAAACTACAGTTAAACACTAAAAAACTCTAAGCCATCTCCGTGGAGATGTTGCCTGTACAACGGCAAAGAGAATGACTGGGGTAGGCGGAGCCTAGGAGGGATCATGTGACCAGCTTTGCTGGGCTCTTTGCCATTTCCTGTTGGGGAAGAGAATATCCCACAAGTAAGGATGACGCCGTGGACCGGACACACCTATGTTGGAGAAACTAATATTTTATCACCTCTTTCACTTTACCCTTCCTAGTACTTAGAGTAGGCAAAGAGAATGACTGGGGGTGGAGCTAAGGGAGGAGCTATATAGACAGCTCTGCTGTGGTGCTCTTTGCCACTTCCTGTTAGCAGAAGGTTAATATCCCACAAGTAATGGATGAATCCATGGACTCGTCTTACCTTATAGAAAAAACAATGAATAATGAAGATGATTGACGGAAATCCTTAGTCGCCTGCAAGTAAAACTTCAGGGCACGGACCACGTCCAGGTTATGCAACATACGCTCCTTCTTAGAAGAAGGGTTAGGACATAATGAAGGAACAACTATTTCCTTATTAATATTCTTATTAGAAACAACCTTAGGAAGGAAACCAGGTTTGGTACGTAAAACCACCTTATCAGAATGGAAGATAAGATAAGGCGAATCACAATGTAATGCTGAAAGCTCAGAAACTCTAGGAGCAGAAGAAATAGCAACCAAAAACAAAACTTTCCAAGATAACAACTTAATATCTATGGAAAGCATGGGTTCAAACGGAACCCCTTGAAGAACATTAAGAACTAAATTTAAACTCCAGGACTGGAGCAATTGGTTTAAACACAGGCTTAATTCTGGTTAGAGCTGTTCAGTTCCTGTTAGAAATGGAAGGGCAGAACACTGTTAAATCCAGCAAAACCATTGGCTGCACACTCTAGTGACCTATTTATAACTGACCCTAATTGGCCACAGCAGAGAAGGTAACACAAGTTACAACATGGCAGCTCCCAGTGTTTTATAGACACTAAAACTTTACACTTATTTTGTCACTTTTTTAAACAACTAATGAAACTTTAAAAAATACATCTACATGTTAGTCATGGACTAATCTTTTCTTTGAATGTATCATTCTATCTAGCATGTATTTAGTGTTTAATGTCCCTCTTTAAAGGGACATTAAACTCACAGCGTATGTCAGCAATTAAGCACTACACTGCAAAAGGAAAAGTTTTACAATCATTTAACACTGTCATTTTATTACCACAAGATGCATGATGAGCCTGCAAGTATCTATGTTATTGGTCTACTTAACAGTGACCAATTGGGGTCAGATAAAAATTAGCTTGTGCTCTGATATTATAAACACATACATACTACATATTTATATACATACATGCTGCATACACACATACTACATATTGATATACATACATCCATACATGCATACTACATATTTATATACATACATGCATACACGCATACTACATATTTATATACATACATGCTGCATACACACATACTACATATTTATATACATACATGCTGCATACACACCTACTACATATTTATATACATACATGCTGCATACACACATACTACATATTGATTTACATACATCCATACACGCATACTACATATTTATATACATACATGCATACACGCATACTACATATTTATATAGATACATGCTGCATACACGCATACTACATATTTATATACATACATGCTGCATACACACATACTACATATTTATATACATACATGCTGCATACACACATACTACATATTTATATACTTACATGCTGCATACACACATACTACATATTTATATACATACATGCTGCATACACACATACTACATATTATATACATACATGCTGCATACACACATACTACATATTTATATACATACACGCTGCATACACACATACTACATATGTATATACTGTACATGCATGCTACATACACACATACTACATATTTATATACATGCATGCTGCATACACACATACTACATATTTATATACATACATGCTGCATACACACATACTACATATTTATATACATACATGCTGCATACACACATACTACATATTTATATACATACATGCTGCATACACACATACTACATATTTATATACATACATGCTGCATACACACATACTACATATTTATATACATACATGCTGCATACACACATACTACATATTTATATACATACATGCTGCATACACACATACTACATATACATATATATATATATATATATATATATATATATACACACACACACACACACATGCATACACACATACTATATATTTATATACATACACCCATACACACATACTACATATTTATATACATACATGCTGCATACACACATACTACATATTTATATACATACATGCTGCATACACACATACTACATATTTATATACATACATGCTGC